>NW_024070202.1:110329636-110428058 GCF_014754425.2 Oryx dammah
CACAACATCTCTCTGGGTCATCCCTGTGTACCAGCCCCAAGCATGCCATATCCTGCATCAGACATAGACTGGCCATTCGATTCTTACATGATATTATACATGTTTCAATGCCATTCTCCCAAATCATCACACCCTCTCCCTCTCCCTCTGAGTCCAAAAGTCCGCTATACACATCTGTGTCTTTTTTGCTGTCCTGCATACAGGGTCATCATTGCCATCTTCCTAAATTCCATATATATGTGTTAGTATACTGTATTGGTGTTTTTCTTTCTGGCTCACTTCACTCTGTATAATCGGCTCCAGTTTCATCCATCTCATCAGAACTGATTCAAATGTATTCTTTTTAATGGCTGAGTAATACTCCATTGTGTATATGTACCACAGCTTTCTTATCCATTCATCTACTGATGGACATCTAGGTTGTTTCCATGTCCTGGCTATTATAAACAGTGCTGCAATGAACATTGGGGTACATGTGTCTCTTTCAATTCTGGTTTCCTCTGTGTGTATGCCCAACAATGGGATTGCTGGGTCATAAGGCATTTCTATTTGCAATTTTTTAAGGAATCTCCACACTGTTCTCCATAGTGGCTGTACTAGTTTGCATTCCCACCAACAGTGTAGGAGGGTTCCCTTCTCTCCACACCCTCTCCAGCATTTATTGCTTGCAGATTTTTGGATCTCAGACATTCTGACTGGTGTGAAGTGGTACCTCATTGTGGTTTTGATTTGCATTTCTCTAATAATGAGTGATGTTGAGCATCTTTTCATGTGTTTGTTGGCCATCCGTATGTCTTCTTTGGAGAAATGTCTATTTAGTTCTTTGGCCCATTTTTTGATTGGGTCGTTTATTTTTCTGGAATTGAGCTGCAGGAGTTGCTTGTATATTTTTGAGATTAGTTGTTTGTCAGTTGCTTCATTTGCTATTATTTTCTCCCATTCGGAAGGCTGTCTTTTCACTTTGCTTATGTTATCCTTTGTTGTGCAGAAGCTTTTAATTTTAATTAGATCCCATTTGTTTATTTTTGCTTTTATTTCCAGAATTCTGGGAGGTGGATCATAGAGGATCCTGCTGTGGTTTATGTCGGAGAGTGTTTTGCCTATGTTCTCCTCTAGGAGTTTTATAGTTTCTGGTCTTACATTTAGATCTTTAATCCATTTTGAGTTTATCTTTGTGTGCGGTGTTAGAAAGTGATCTAGTTTCATTCTTTTACAAGTGGTTGACCAGTTTTCCCAGCACCACTTGTTAAAGAGATTGTCTTTACTCCATTGTATATTCTTGCCACCTTTGTCAAAGATAAGGTGTCCATATGTATGTGGATTTATCTCTGGGCTTTCTATTTTGTTCCATTGATCTATATGTCTGTCTTTGTGCCAATACCATACTGTCTTGATGACTGTGGCTTTGTAGTAGAGCCTGAAGTCAGGCAAATTGATTCCTCCAGTTCCATCCTTCTTTCTCAAGATTGCTTTGGCTATTCGTGGTTTTTTGTATTTCCATACAAATCTTGAAATTATTTGTTCTAGTTCTGTGAAAAATATCGCCGGTATCTTGATAGGGATTGCATTGAATTTGTAAATTGCTTTGGGTAATATGCTCATTTTCACTATATTGATTCTTCCGATCCATGAGCATGGTATATTTCTCCATCTATTAGTGTCCTCTTTGATTTCTTTCATCAGTGTTTTATAGTTTTCTGTATATAGGTCTTTAGTTTCTTTAGGTAGATATATTCCTAAGTATTTTATTCTTTTTGTTGCAATGGTGAATGGAATTGTTTCCTTAATTTCTTCTTCTACTTTCTCATTATTAGTGTATAGGAATGCAAGGGATTTCTGTGTGTTGATTTTATATCCTGCAACTTTACTATATTCATTAATTAGCTCTAGTAATTTTCTGGTAGAGTCTTTAGTGTTTTCTATGTAGAGGATCATGTCATCTGCAAACAGTGAGAGTTTTACTTCTTCTTTTCCAATTTGGATTCCTTTTATTTCTTTTTCTGCTCTGATTGCTGTGGCTAAAACTTCCAGAACTATGTTGAATAGTAGTGGTGAAAGTGGGCACCCTTGTCTTGTTCCTGACTTTAGGGGAAATGCTTTCAATTTTTCACCATTGAGGATAATGTTTGCTGTGGGTTTGTCATATATAGCTTTTATTATATTGAGGTATGTTCCTTCTATTCCTGCTTTCTGGAGAGTCTTTATCATAAATGGATGTTGAATTTTGTCAAAGGCCTTCTCTGCATCTATTGAGATAATCATATGGTTTTTATTTTTCAATTTGTTAATGTGGTGAATTACATTGATTGATTTGCAGATGTTGAAGAATCCTTGCATCCCTGGGATAAAGCCCACTTGGTCATGGTGTACGATCTTTTTAATGTGTTGTTGGATTCTGATTGCTAGAATTTTGTTGAGGATTTTTGCATCTATGTTCATCAGTGATATTGGCCTGTAGTTTTCCTTTTTTGTAGTATCTTTGTCAGGTTTTGGTATTAGGGTGATGGTGGCCTCATAGAATGAGTTTGGAAGTTTCCCTTCCTCTGCAATTTTCTGGAAGAGTTTGAGTAGGATAGGTGTTAACTCTTCTCGAAATTTTTGGTAGAATTCAGCTGTGAAGCCGTCTGGACCTGGGCTTTTGTTTGCTGGAAGATTTCTGATTACAGTTTCAATTTCCGTGCTTGTGATGGGTCTGTTAAGATTGTCTATTTCTTCCTGGTTTAGTTTTGGAAAATTGTATTTTTCTAAGAATTTGTCCATTTCTTCCAGGTTGTCCATTTTATTGGCATATAATTGCTGATAGTAGTCTGTTATGATCCTTTGTATTTCTGTGTTGTCTGTTGTGATCTCTCCATTTTCATTTCTAATTTTATTGATTTGATTTTTCTCTCTTTGCTTCTTGATGAGTCTGGCTAATGGTCTGTCAATTTTATTTATCCTTTCAAAGAACCAGCTTTTGGCTTTGTTGATTTTTGCTATGGTCTCTTTTGTTTCTTTTGCATTTATTTCTGCCCTAATTTTTAAGATTTCTTTCCTTCTGCTAACTCTGGGGTTCTCTAATTCTTCCTTTTCTAGTTGCTTTAGGTGTAGAGTTAGGTTATTTATTTGACCTTTTTCTTGTTTCTTGAGGTATGCCTGTATTGCTATGAACTTTCCTCTTAGCACTGCTTTTATAGTGTCCCACAGGTTTTGGGTTGTTGTGTTTTCATTTTCATTCGTTTCTATGCATATTTTGATTTCTTTTTTGATTTCTTCTGTGATTTGTTGGTTATTCAGAAGCGTGTTGTTCAGCCTCCATATGTTGGAATTTTTAATAGGTTTCCTCCTGTAATTGAGATCTAATCGTAGTGCGTTATGATCAGAAAAGATGCTTGGAATGATTTCGATTTTTTTTGATGTGAACCAAACTTTCAAGTTAGGACATGCTCTGAAACAAATTATACATTTCCTGTGACCTACTAAAATAATGAGTTCACCAGAGCAAGAGTCTGGATTTAAGACTATAATTGTAGGTAGGAATAATTGATATCACTTGTAGTGAAAGAGATGTTTTCTCTGAAATTATTTCGGTTCTTTGGTGTAAATTCCTAACGTTGAGTTCATCCATCCCTTCAGCCTGTCAATAGGCATTTACTGAATGGACTACACATCTTGTCACGCTATGAAACAAAAAATCAGAATCCCTCACTGAAGAATCTCACACTTTAGAAGAGACTGATGCTCAGATAATGACTAAACAATGTGATAATGGTATATCGTGCCAGAGTGTGTGTACATCATTGCTTTAGCTGTGTTCTACTCTTTGCGACCCTATGGATTGTATCTGTCCATGAGATTCTCTAGGCGAGAATACTGGCGTGGGCTGCCAGGCTCTCCTCCAGGAGATCTTCCCAACCCAGGGATGAACCCTAGGCCTCTTGAGTCCACCTGTATTGGCAGGTGAACTCTTTACCACTAGTGACCACCTGTGAAGCCCAATGGCATATTGGACATAAATAGATGGTTCCATAAGAGGGTGAGAGAAAACATAACTAATTAGGAACAGGGAAGCTTGGTTAATTCATGTTTTGTTTTGCTTGGTAACTGGTCCTAACATTTTTTTTAATGTAGTGATAAAATATTATGGTTTGAAATATATTATATTTGAATCAACTTGATATAGAAATAAAACGTTTATCACCATTAAGAATTAAAATGCTAGTAATCAACATAGGGGTATAATGTCAATTTAAAAATATAAATTTTAACAAACATTAATAATATTACACTTTTATTTGAATAAAAGATCTCTTTTAAAGAAATTCTTAATACTGAATTTTAGAAATATTCGGTTAATCTCACTTGACTATTACATGGTTCTTGTGTGGGTGTGTGTGTGTGAGTGCACACCAATCTTTTTATTTTAATCATTTTGACATAGATTTTCTCATTTGTATGTTATTTAGAGCACATTTAGATTCCAACAAGGTTTTCCTTTGAGACATAGTACACTCTGTACTACTTCCCCCTGAATTAATTGATATAATGAGCTGATGTAAATTACTTTCACTATTAGCCTAAGCTATTATTAAACATAACAAATTAGAAGGTAAACATACCATACAAAGGCATTTAAGTACTGAAATCCCAAATTAAGTATCACGGATGATTTTTAGCTTTATGTAATGTTGGGGTGTCTGTACCTTTGCTTCCTCCCATGGTCTGGAGAATCAGGACTATTGTATAAGAATGCCTTCGACTGAGGTCTATGCTTGCTCACCTGTAGAGGGAAGTTACTATGGCAACAGCCCTGAACAACCCCAGAGCACCTACCCACTGATCATGGTTCTGCCTCCTCCTTGCTGCTTTCTTGAGTCCTCTGCTGGGAACAGTTTTCAACATTTTAATTATAAAATATGCAAGTCCTCTTTTAAGGCACAAATGAAAGGCTATAAACTTTATTAGACCCTTTATTTATATTTTACCCATAACTACTCTAGTCTCCACATTGCTGTAACATTTCATATGCTTTGATGACTCATTAAATTCATCTTGGTATTGCCTTTTGCATCAATCTTATCTCCCACCTCCATGTAAGTTACAGGGTCTTTGGAGGAGAAACACTCTTGGAGCCTGAATAACACCTAGTTCAAATTCAGATGGAATATAAGTGCCTATTAAATATAGAGTGAATTTTCCATCCCACCTCATAAAAGTCCATCATTATCCTCTTCCGATGCTGTATTTTCCCTTCATAATGTCCTTCCTCTCATTTTCTTCTCTTACAGTCTGTCTATTCATTGAGGCTTCACTAGAAGCAGTTTATTGTAAGCTAGATCCCTCATGTGAAATTCCATAGTGCATTACTAGTCCCTACCTCACGCCACTTTTTATTTCTACCTCATATGATGATTTTTGTGGATACAAGGTTTTACTTTTCTAGGCTTAAGCTCTTGAAAGGCAGCAAATAGAATCTGATTTATTTTCTGTTTCCCAGAGTGCTCAGTAATTGTTTGTTGCCTGATGAAATGTTTGTAAAGAGTTAGAGAGGAACAGCATTTCATGCCAAATTGGGCTATGCCCTGCTAGGGTAGTTTTAGGCATGGCTGATGGTAAATTAAGAACAGGGAATGGAGAATAGTATCTCTGAGGTCAGTCCTATTCTATTTTGCAGCAAGACACTACCAGGCTTTTATGATTATTGATATTTGAAGGATGTTTCTCTATCAACCTGTGACCCACTATTATGAGTTCTGCTTTTTTAATATGGGTGGACTTTTCTGCTTTAGATAGTTTCCCATTCAAATCTAGACATTTTTTGTGAATGCTAATACATAAGAAGAAAATAATTTGTGCTATTGAAACAGTTTTCCAGAGCAGATTCCAACTTAACTATGTCTAGGATACAGGCAAAGTATAAAATTGTGCCCTATAAGTTATGCTTTAGATATTCATAGCTTCTGCTTGTTGGCCCTCTATTTCTTGCTTATTAATTACCTACCTTATGAACATTATCTCCTAACCTCAAAACTATTTATCAGGTATGTATAATTACTTCATTTTTCACATGAGAATAGTGAAGCTTAGAAAGGTTAAATTACATTATCCCAATTGGCCATCAAGGAAATGCAAGAACAAAGATTTGAATACAAACCTGTACTTTTCCCCTATGTTATACTTGCTACCTTGTTATGTAGGTGGTTTTTCTTAGCCAGAAGGGCATAGGAGAAGGGGTAAGGAAGACTTAGAAATCTTTTCTTCAAGGCTAGTACATTCTATTTGTTATGACCATTTCAGAAACTCAAATTGCTGTTAAAAAAAAAAAAAAAGCCTTTCTGACTTGGTACTATTGGCTTTGATGAAGGATAGTACAGAAAACAAGATGGTTAATGTTTTTGTCTCTCACAAAATGTTTTGTCTCTCACTGTCTCTGTCTTTGTGCAAAAGAAAATAAAATGAATCTGTGATATGCAAATGAATCTCTCAACTGTTTGTTAATTTCTACTGTTTACTCAAAAATGGGAAACACCATGCCTGTGATACATCATCTTTTGTGTGTTTGGCACCTTCCGTCAGGAATCATATTAATCTGCTTAAACTAACAAGGATTAATTGCCTTGTTAAGGCAACCTGGCATTGAAATGATATATTGCCCAGACAGCTTGGAATTTGGCCACTCATAAATCTCATTTGCTTGTTGGTTTATTTCTGTTTGTCTCTTTCTCTGACAGATGTGTGCCCAATCACTGTGAGCACGGTGGGAAGTGCTCTCAAACCTGGGACAGCTTCAAATGCACTTGCGATGAGACTGGATACAGTGGGGCCACCTGCCACAACTGTGAGTGCCAATTTGTCTCACTTTAAACGTGTAATTGCATGAGAATCCCAGGTCTTCAGCTACGATTTTAAGCTCAACAACCTGAATAATCCACATAGTAAATCACTTGATTCTGAAGCACCCAGATTTCATTTTTTTGCTTTTCTAGAATAGTATTCAAGTTGTCAAAATATGTTCTCTCAAGCCTAACAACTCAAAAAGAAGTACCAGTGTTTCTGATGTTCTGTAAACACACAGTTGAGATGGGAATGCTGACCTTGTATGTGCCTCTGTGTGTCTAAGCTGTGTCTTTTCTGGATAGATTGTTTGGAAAGTTGTGTTATTGTGCTTTCTCTGACTGGATTCTCATTTACCAACTCATCAGAGAGGCAGACAGAGTGTAATTTGAACACTTAGTTTCTGGACAGTAGTGTCTCCTGCTCTTTTATGATTGTTTGGCCACACTTTTTAGATCATAAAAATGAGCTGGAAAGTGGAACAAAGTTGATTGGGGTTGTATATGTAAAGTAAAAGCACAAGACTATAATATTTGAAATATCGAAAACTAAAAAGTAGCATGCAAAAATGACTTTTAAAACACAATGTGCCTTGTTTTACATAACAGCTTCACCCTGAAAAGTTGTTTTTTTTAATTTTTGCAATTAAAATATTAAGGTAAATATTAACTTTATAATTGTAATGTTAATTTTCCAATAGTGCATAGCTGCTTGCCAAGCACTTTTGAAGACAGATTTGCCATAAAACATATACGTGAAAGGTCATCTGTTATGTAGTATGTGTGTGTGTGTGCATGTGTGTAAGAGGGAGTGAGGAAAGAGATTGAGTCATCTTCAATCTTTTCTCCATATGAAATCTAATATGTAAATCCTCTAATTACAGAGAATGCTTTCTCTTCATTTCACTTTTAGAAAACAATAACAAGCAAAATATTACTAGAGTTCTGGTGACAGTAAAAATGCAAAAGTGTTCTCTGATCCTCTTCATATCATTACTTATAGTAATGTTCAGTTCAGTTCAGTCACTCAGTAGTAATGTACAATCAGACGTTGTGTTCAGTGTATATTGTAATACCTCAACTAAGAAAAATATCTGTAATTTATTTTACTGCACTTATTAATTTATGAGGATATTTTTAAAAAAGAGACAAAAAAGAACCCTTAGAAAAATTAACATTAATAGATATACAAGACAGGTAAAACAGACACTTAGTAGATTCATTATCTATAAGGGATTATGTATAGGTATATAAAAATATTTCAATGAATAAAGAACAAAAATGATTGACATTAAAATTAATTAGAATAAAGGACTTATAACTAAAATTATATCCTTTCAGTCACATCAAAATATTAACTTTCAGCCTATGACATTCGTTGTATGATACCTGATGATGAATTAAGTAATTTTGATGAAACTGAGTATTTTCACTCCACTAGTAGAATGTATACAATGTGTTATATGTGCTATGAATACCACCTTTAACTACTACAACCTTGTTTCTTAAAAATGGAAATTCTAACTAAAGAAAATTGCTGGTGGTTGCAAGTGCTTCCTATCTCAGTGACCACTTTGCTGTTTAATGTAAAAACAAATAACTTTCTATAGCTGCTTATTTCATTGAATACACAGTACAGCCACCAGGGCAGCCCTTTAGCACATGTTAGCACTCAATAAATTATTGCCATTTCATCCCCTTGGAACAGTCATCCCTTTGCTTTGAATTTCTATACTAATAATTGTCACACAATCTGTCACATAATTTCTGCTGCTATTCATTGTTTGTTATCATTTCCGAGGCAGATTTGGGCTTGCAGTGAATGATTAGTTTCCTTTTTTTTTTTTATTTAAGAAGAATTGAATGACATTAAAGGTTGTTTGGTATGTCCTAGGCCTGTATCTGTTTATTTGTTGCTTATACATGGAGGAATTAATTTTCAAATAAATTCTATATGGGGCTCAGAGGATAGTCATTTACAAACCACTCCCTGGAGGAGTCAGGGTGTCATAATTTGAGTGAGGAAATCTCACAGGGAAAGCCACAGATGGCAAGAAAGAGATAAGAGTTTTTTTTCTTTTTCTTGTCCCCAAACTAAAGACGCTAGTTTATGCTGAAATGCAGATACATTGTTGCAGTTGTATGCATGCTAAGTCACTCCAGTCGGTCCGACTCTTTGCAACCTGTGGACTGTAGCCCTCCAGGGTCCTCTGCCCATGGGATTCTCCAGGCAAGAATACTGGAGTGGGTTGCCATGCCCTCCTCCAGGGATCTTCCTGATCCAGGGATCGAACACACCTCTCTTATGTCTCCTGCACTGGCAGGCATGTTCTTTACCACTACTGCCACCTCCTATGCAGGCATTCCACTCTCAGTAAATCTCTAAGCACTAAGTAGTAGCATATCAAGTCATAAGCCCATGATGCAAACAGTAGACTGGTCATATTAGATATTGATAGTCTATTTGCTTATGTTGACTTATTCCTCTTTTACTCCCTCAAAAGTATATGAATTTGTCTTTATTTTGAGCAAAACTTCATGATTATATTTACAGTCTTTTTCTATTTGTGAGGCAACTTAGATTGCCCTTTTCAGTCTCCAAGCTTACATTCTGATATATCAAATGCTTTTTATGATCTAATTATCATCCCATTTTTCACATGTGTTCTTTACACTTCATATTTATGGGTCTAGTTTGCATAAATTAATTCAGAAACCTATTCCTTATCTCGGGGCTTAGCAGATAATTTTTCTCATGCTGCTGAAGTTTCAGTCATTCTTACATACACAATTAATCCCCTATAGGGAACTGCCCTAAAAACTCCCAGGGTACCCTCAATAATATGAAAACTTGTGACTATTTTCACAAGTGCAAGAGGATATTTGACAAATACAAGCAATGTTTTGGGGTGGAACTCTGCAAGAATTGCTACATATCAGACCTTCATTCTGAGAGGAAATATTTTTCCAGATATCTTTTTATTAAAGGGAAGACTTTCACCTTGCCCAGATGGATAGACATGACTGTTTCCAGAGGAAGTAAGAGGAGGCAAACTAGATGGTGTATGGAGATCTCGTCCAGTTCTGAAATTGCGTGATTTCTGAATTCTGATATACTAAGAACCGGTACTGGTGTTGCCACAGAAGTGCAAAAGTAAATTTTTCAGTAGCCAATTTTAGAAGGAAAACTGAAAATTATAAGGAAACTATTCTAGGACTTCCCTGGTGGTGCAATGGATAAGAATCCACCTGCCGGTGGAGGGGACACAAGTTCCCTAGTCCAGGAAGATTCCAGATACCTTGGAGCAACTAAGCCTGTGCGTCACAACTACTGAGCCCATGTGCGACAGCTACTAACGCCCATGCACTCTAGGGCCTGTGCTCTACAACAAGAAAAGCCCCTGCGATAAGAAGCCCACCCACCGCAAGGAAAAGTAACCCTTGATCGCTGGAACTAGAGAAAGCCTGAGCACAGCAATGAAGATTTGGTGTAGCTCCCCCCGGGAAAACAAATAAGCAAATAAATAAAATAAATTAATTTTTAAAAGTAAACTATTCTACATGCTGTGTTCTGGAGCTATGACTCTGGGTCTATAAATTTGTAAACCATAAATTATACTGCACCTCATTACTGCACACATAAAAAGTGAAGTGCTTTTCAGTAGCTCACATCACGTTATTTATAATCCATGATGTCCATAAGTAACTTAACTCAAAGTGTAACTTTTAAAAAAGAAATTGTTCCTACCTGCTGAAAGTCACACTAACTTAGGGCATAAAATCCTAGACTTGTTGACACAAGGATATTTGAACCCACCATCCATTTGGAACTACCACAAATTTAGACACCAATGAAGACAATTTGGAATTTGAATTTTGCTACAAAAAAAAAAAAGCCTGGCAGTCATTGGGCAGATTAATGGCCTTGTGGAACTGGAATCCATCCTTCAGCTGTAAGTTCAGTTGGCTTACAAGGCAGAGTGAAGAAGTTTGCTTAAAGCTCAACATTCAGAAAACTAAGATCATTGCATCCAATCCCATCACTTGATGGCAAATAGATGAGGAAACAGTGGCTGACTTTATTTTTCTGGGCTCCAAAATCACTGCAGATGGTGACTGCTGCCATGAAATTAAAAGACGCTTACTCCTTGGAAGGAAAGTTATGACCAACCTAGACAGCATATTAAAAAGCAGAGACATTACTTTGCCAACAAAGGTCCATCTAGTCAAGGCTATGGTTTTTCCAGTGGTCGTGTATGGATGTGAGAGTTGGACTATAAAGAAAGCTGAGCGCTGAAGAATTGATGCTTTTGAACTGTGGTGTTGGAGAAGACTCTTGAGAGTCCCTTGGACTGCAAGGAGATCCAACCAGTCCATCCTAAAGGAGATCAGCCCTGGGTGTTCATTGGAAGGACTGATGTTGAAGCTGAAACTCCAGTGCTTTGGCTGCCTCATGCAAAGTGTTGACTCATTGGAAAAGACCCTGATGATGGGAAGGATTGGGGGCAGGAGGAGAAGGGGACGACAGAGGATGAGATGGTTGGATGGCATCACCAACTCAATGGATATGAGTTTGAGTAGACTCTGGGAGTCGGTGATGGACAGGGAGGCCTGGCGTGCTGTGGTCCATGGGGTTGCAAAGTGTCGGGCATGACTAAGCGACTGAACTGAAGTGAACTCAGTGTGACTATGTCTTTAAGCTGGGCTGTGGGCCATACTTGCCCTCCCTGTCTCCCCACTGGCCCCACTGGCTTCCTTTCAGCTTTGCATATGTGCCTTGCATCCTTGCACTATCCCCTCTCCCCTCCCACTACCACAACCGCAGGTCTTTTGCACGTCCTCTCTCTGCTTTGCTCAGTATATTCCTAGTCATCTTTGAGATGTCAGTTCAGTAGTCACCTTCTTGGGGAAGCTTTCCATGAAACTGTAATTAGGCCAAAACCTCTTATTTCAAGGACATATCTCTTCCTCTTACTATTAGTGATGGCTGTGGTTTTGCATTTATTATTTGCAATTCTTTAATAATGTCTGTCTTCTCTATTCAGCTTATACTACCTGAGAAAAGGTAGCACCAGGTTCTGTCCATGATTTTATCCCTAGAGTCCAGCCAGCCTATAATATGTGCTCAGTATTTTAAGGTTAACCAACTATTTTTGAGGCTGTCCAAATAAGTTATTTGTAATGGGCATTACTTATTTTTGTAAAATGCCAATTATATCCAAATATTGTGCACATTTAATAAACACCAGATTTTAAGCTGTAAAAAAATGTGCTCAATGAATGTGCACTGAATCCAAGAGTGAATAAATGGCAGAGAACACAAGAAGCATCAAGAGCTTTTTAAAATCAATGTCTTTTATCCAAGTTTATGGGGACTGTAAAGCTATGAAGAGAAAGTAAAGCAAAAGGAAAAAGAAAAAAAAAAAACAGAGAAACGAGCATAGAGAATAAAAGATGCACTAATTTAAAGCTGGGGACTTCCCTTGTAGCTCACTTGGTAAAGAATGTCTGAAATTCAGAAGATCTGAGTTCGATTCCTGGGTTGGGAAGATCCCCTGAAGAAGGAAATGGCAACGCACTCCAGTATTCTTGCCTGGAGAATTCCATGGACAGAGGAGCCTGATACCCTTTCACTTTGGTTAAGGAGGCGCCTAGACCCTGTGGAGGCATGGGTCAGCAGTAACCTTCCATGGGGACAGGGACTCTGGCTGCAGCAGACCTGGGAGGCCCAGCACGTGGCATAAGTCCTCTTGGAGGACATCACCGTTAGCGCCACAATAGTGCTGCTGAACAGACAACCCACAGACTGGAGAACAATTAGACCAAAGAAGATCTCACATTGTTACAAAAGTTCTAGGGCCCACAGCAGATTTCCCAACCTGGGAATCTGGCAAAAGGACTGAGAACTCCCAGGGAAACAGACTTTTGGAGGGCACAACAAAACCTTCTGTGTTTACTGTGACCCAGGAGAAAGGAACAGTGACAAGAAACTGAGCCAGACTTGCCTGTGAGCATCTGGGAGTCTCCAGCAGAGGTGAGGGTCAACAGTGTCCTGCCCCGGGGTCAGGGGCACTGACTACAGCAGTCCTGGGAGTATAGCAGGGAGTTGCAGCCTGCTGGCATAAGTCCTTTTGAAGGAGGTCACTATTATCACCATTATCCCTACCATAGTTTGACTTTAGGCCAAACTAGAGGGAGGAAACACAGCCTCACCCATGAGAAGAAAATTTGATTAAAGATTTACTGAGCATGGCCCTGCCTAGCAGACCAGAGCAAGACCCAGTTTTACCCACAGCCAGTGTCTCCCATCAGACTTCCCTGGTGGCTCAGACAGTAAAGCGTCTGTCTACAATGCGGGAGACCCAGGTTCGTTCCCTGGGTTGGGAAGATCCTGTGGAGAAGGAAATGGCAATCCACTCCAGTACTATTGCCTGGAAAATCCCATGGACAGAGGAGCTTGGTAGGCTACAGTCCATGGGGTCACAAAGAGTTGGACACAACTGAGTGACTTCACTAGTGTCTCCCATCAGAAAGCTTCCATAAGCCTCTGATTCTTATCCATCAGAGGGCAGACAGAATGAAAACCAGAATCACAGAAAACTAACCAAACTGATCACTTGGATCACAACCTCGTCTAACTCAATGAAACTATGAGCCATGCCTTGTAGGGCCATTCAAGGTGGACAGATCATGGTGGAGAGTTCTGACAAAACATGGTCCGCTGGAAAAGAGAATGGCAAACCAGTCAGTAGTCTTACAGTGAAAGCCCCATGAATGGTATGAAAAGGCAAAGAGATATGACACTGAATAATGAACTCCCTAAGTTGGTAGGTGCCCTATACGCTATTGGAGAAAAGTGGAGAAATAGCTCCAGAAGGAATGAAGTTCAGTTCAGTTCAGTCACTCAGTCGTGTCCAATTCTTTGTGGCCCCATGAATCGCAGCACGCCAGGCCTCCCTGTCCATCACCATCTCCCGGAGTTCACTCAGACTCACGTCCATCGAGTCTGTGATGCCATCCAGCCATCTCATCCTCTGTCGTCCCCTTCTCCTCCTGCCCCCAATCCCTCCCAGCATCAGAGTCTTCTCCAATGAGTCAACTCTTCGCATGAGGTGGCCAAAGTACTGGAGCTTCAGCTTTAGCATCATTCCTTCCAAAGAAATCCCAGGGCTGATCTCCTTCAGAATGGACTGGTTGGATCTCCTTGCAGTCCAAGTGACTCCCAAGGGTCTTCTCCAACACCACAGTTCAAAAGCATCAATACTTCAGCGCTCAGCCTTCTTCACAGTCCAACTCTCACATCCATACATGACCACAGGAAAAACCATAGCCTTGACTAGATGGACCTTAGTCGGCAAAGTAATGTCTCTGTTTTTGAATATACTATCTAGGTTGGTCATAACTTTTCTTCCAAGGAGTAAGCGTCTTTTAATTTCATGGCTGCAGTCACCATCTGCAGTGATTTTGGAGCCCCCCAAAATAAACTCTGACACTGTCTCTACTGTTTCCCCATCTATTTCCCATGAAGTGATGGGACCAGATGCCATGATCTTCGTTTTCTGAATGTTGAGCTTTAAGCCAACTTTTTCATTCTCCTCTTTCACTGGCTGAGCCAAAGCAAAAGCAGTACCAACTTCTGGATGTGTCTGGTGGTGAAAGTAAAGTCTAATGCTGTAAAGAATACTGCATAGTAACCTGGAATGTTAGGTCAGGTCCCTGAATCAAGGTAGACTGGAAGTGGTCAAACTGGAGATGGCAAGAGTGAACACTAACGTCTTAGGAATCAGTGAACTAAAATGGACTACAGTGGGTAAATTTAACTCAGATGGCCATTATGTCTACTACTGTGGATAAGAATCCCTTAGAAGAAATAGAGTAGCCCTCATAGTCAACGAAAGAGTCAGAAATGCAGTAGTTGAGTGTAATCTCAAAAACAACAGAATGATCTCCATTCATTTCCAAGGCAAATCCATTCAATATCACAGTAATCCAAGTCTATGTGCCAAGCACTAATGCTGAAGAAGCAGAAGTTGAATGGTTCTATGATGACCTACAAGACCTTCTAGAAATAACACCCTAAAAAGATGTACTTTTCATTATAGGGGGCTGGAATGCAAAAGTAGGAAGTCAAAAGATACCTGGAGTAACAGGCAAGTTTGGCCTTGGAGTACAAAAGAAGCAGGACAAAGCCTAACAGAGTTTTGCCAAGAGAACACACTGGTCATAGCAAACACCCTCTTCCAAAACACAAGAGAAAACTCTACACATGGACATCACCAGATGGCCAACACCAAAATGAGACTGATTATATTGTTTGCAATCAAAGATGGAGAAGCTCTATACAGTCAGCAAAAACAAGACTGGGAACTGACTGTGGCCCAGATCATGAACTCCTTATTGCCAAATTCAGACTTAAATTGAAGAAAGTGGGGAAAACCACTAGACCATTCAGGTTTGATCTAAATAAAATCTCTTAGGATTATACAGTGGAAGTGACAAATAGATTCAAGGGATTATATCTGATAGACAGAGTGCCTGGAAGAACTATGGACATAAGGTTCATGACATTATACAAGAGGCAGTAATCAAAACCATCCCAAGAAAAATAATGCAAAAAGGCAAAATGTTTGTCTGAGGAGACCTTACAAATAGCTAAGAAAAGAAGAGAAGCAAAAGGCAAAGGAGAAAAAGAAACATATATCTGAATGCAGAGTTCCAAAGAATAGCAAGGAGAGATAAGAAATCCTTCCTAAGGGATCAAAGCAAATAAATAGAGGAAAAAAATAGAATGGGAAAAACCAAAGATCACTTTAAGAAAATTACAGATACCAAGGGAATATTTCATGCAAAGATGGGCACAATAAAGGACAGAAATGGTATGGACCTAACAGAAGCAGAAGATATTAAGAAGAGATGACAAGAATACATAGAAGAACTATACAAAAAAATCTTCATGACCCAGATAATCACGATGGTGTGATCACTCACCTAGACCAGACATCCTGGAATGTGAAGTCAAGTGGGCCTTAGGAAGCATCACTATGAACAAAGCTAGTGGAGGTGATGGAATTCCAGTTGAGCTATTTCAAATCCTAAAAGATGATGCTGTGAAAGTGCTGCACTCAATATGACTGCAAATTTGGAAAACTCAGCAGTGGCCATAGGACTGGAAAAGGTCCGTTTTCATTCCAATCCCAAAGAAAGGCAATGCCAAAGAATGTTCAAACTACTGCACAATTGCACTCACATGTTAGCAAAGTAATGCTCAAAATTCTCCAAGCCAGGCTTCAACAGTATGTGAACCAAGAACTTTCAGATGTTCAAGCTGAATTTAGAAAAGGCAGAAGAAGCAGAGATCAAATTGCCAACGTCCATTGGATCATTAAAAAAAAAAAAACAAGAGAACTCCATAAAAAATATGTATTTCTGCTTTATTGACTATGCTATAGCCTTTGACTGTGTGGATCACAACAAACTGTGGAAAATTCTTAAAGAGATGGGAATACCACACTACTTTTCCTGGCTCCTGAAAAATCTGTATGCAGGTTGGGAAGCAACAGTTAGAAAAGGACATGGAACAACAGACTGGTTCCAGATTGGAAAAAAGAGTACATCAAGGCTGTATATTGTCACCCTGCTTATTTAACTTATATGCAGAGTACATCATAAGAAATGCCAGGCTGAACGAAGCACAAGCTGAAATCAAGATTGCCAGGAGAAATATCAGTAACTTCAGATGTGCACATGACCCCACCCTTATGGCAGAAAGTGAGAGGAACTAAAGAGCCTCCTGAAGGTGAAAGAGGAGAGTGGATAATCTGGCTTAAAACTCAACATTCAAAAAACTAAGATCATGGCATCCAGTCCCATCACTTCATGCCAAAAGATGAGGACACAATGGAAAAAATGGCAGGCTATTTTCTTAGGTTCCAAAATCACTGCAGACAGTGACTGCAGCCATGAAATTAAAAGATGATTGCTTCTTGGATGAAAAGCTATGATCAAGCTAGACATCATATTAAAAAGCAGACACATTACTTTGCTGACAGTGGTCTTTCTAGTCAAAGCTATGGTTTTTTCAGTAGTCACGTATGGATGTGAGTGCTGGACCATAAAGAAGGCTGCACATCATAGAACTGATGCTTTTCACCTGTGGTATTGGAGAAGACTCTTGAGAGTCCCTTGGACTGCAAGATCAAACCAGTCAATCCTAAAGGAAATCAATGCTGAATATTCATGTGAAAGACTGATGCAGAAGCTAAAGCTCCAATCCTTTGACCACATGATGTGAAGAACTGACTCATTAGAAAAGACCCTGATATTGGGAAAGATTGAAGACAAGAGGAGAAGGGGACGACAGAGGATGAGATGGTTGGATGGCATCACTGACCCAACGAACATGAGTTTGAGCAAGCTTCAGGAGATGGTGAAGGACTGGGAATCCTGGCGTGCTGCAGTCTATGGTGTAACAAAGAGGTGGACACGACTAAGTGACTGAACAGCAACAAATTAAAGGCAGAGGGAGTAGTGATAGACACAGCAGCACAAAAACTCAAAGAGGCTTAAAATTACAAGAAATTATAGGGATGGATTCAACAGATGGGCCAACAAACCTGCATGTTTCAAATAATATGAGAGGAGAATATTGCCATGTTTAGACACCATTTGTTGAAGAGAGTTGTGAGAAAATGTAGTGACAGTGCTGAAGTAATTTGTAACAACTGCAAAAGGTCTTTGTCTGATAACAGATTGTAGTCAGCTCTTGTGCTGGCTGATTGTATGAAAGAAAGACAAGAAAGTGAAGTCACTTAGTCATGTCCGACTCTTTGCGACCCCATAGACTGTAGCCTGCCAGGCTCCTCTGTCCATGGAGTTTTCCAGGCAAGCGTACTCTAGTGGGTGGTCATTTGCTTCTCCAGGGGATCTTCCCGACCCAGGGATCAAACCTAGGTGTCCCACATTGCAGGCAGATGCTTTACCGTCTGAGCCGCCAGGGAAGCCCTTCAAGGGCAGGAAAGGGCTCTTTTGATTGTCTGCACTGCTGTGTCCATCACTGCTTCCTCTGCTTTGCTTACTTTGTTGTTGTTCAGTTGCTCAGTCATGTCTGACTCTAGTGGCTGATTGTATGAGCTTTTCTAAAATACGTATTGTTTTTCAATTGCTAAGTCATGCCCAACTCTTTGCAACCCCATGGACTGCAGCACACCGGGCTTGCTTATCCTTCACTATCTCCTGGAGCTTGCTCAAATTCATGTCCTTTGAGTCAGTGATGCCATCCAACCGTCTCATCCTCTGTCGTCCCATTCTACTTCTGTCTTCTTTCTTCCCCAGCATCATGGTCTTTTCCAATGAGTCAGCTCTTCACATTAGGTGACCAAAGTAATAAATATAGGTATGTTTAAATATTGATTACCTATTAAATGACAAAAAACTTGTTTATTTAAACAGTATAAATATGAATAAGATGAACGTCATCCTTTAATTTATCATGCAGTATCATGCGTGCATTCTTACTACTGGGAAACTGTGGACAAGGAAAGAAACCTCAGTATTTGAAATCAGATGTTCTAATGTCAAATCCTCAGATCCTCGGGTTGTATAGCCAGACTTCTTTCTTTGTCAGCTTCTGTAGTTGTAAGACTAGCAAAGAATACTCTCTTCCCTATGTATGAATCCTATAT
The DNA here is from genome assembly GCF_014754425.2 of Oryx dammah. Lineage (NCBI taxonomy): Eukaryota > Metazoa > Chordata > Mammalia > Artiodactyla > Bovidae > Oryx > Oryx dammah. The sequence goes on from NW_024070202.1 coordinate 110,348,130, forward strand.
TTCCTCCAACTCTCTTAGAGAATGTGTGGATTTCATCTATACCCCTAGAGGGTGAAGTCGGCTCTTCAGGTACATGTTACAGGTCACTAGCTACAATTAAACAAGAAGGATTGGGTTTAATTCACTTCCTCTTGGCCTCCTTTATTTTACCCTCTGTGCTGTCTTAGCTTTGTGCTTTGGACAATCACTTAGCCTCTTTGAACTTAAGTTTCCTCTGGGATATTCAATGAAATATTGCCTTTTAAGGTGCTTTGTAAAAAGAGAAAGCATCCTAGATCTTGTTGTAACTTTTATTGTACTACTAAGTCTTAAAAACCAGCCAGCCACAATGTTTGGCAGAAACCAACCCAGTACTTTAAGGCAATTATCTTTCAACTAAAAAACAAACAAAAAACAGCCAGCCAGTTATTTGCCTGAATACTGATAGAGGTGATTCTCAAAGAAAAGATCAGAGAGCCTCTAAATATTTAAGCCAATACTCACTGAAAAGATAAAAGGCTTTATTAGCAAATATAATGGCTATCCTGACTGATTTATATGCCCTGGATGAATCTGCTCTAATCTAGACATGGCATTAAGTAGCCAGACTGTGCTTCTTTGTAATAAAGTGAACAGTTTCCAAATTCCCCCAGTCTTACCTGCCCCCACCAGTTCTCCCATTTCATCCCTACACCAAGACCTGCTTCAGATGCTCAGTCTGTTCTTGTCACTTAAGTGTCTGTGGGATAAAACTGGAGGACTATAGGAAACCAGCCGTCTATATTCTCAGCATCATGTGTTCATTTTTTATTCATCAGTATGTTGAGGGCTGACTCTGTCCTGCATAGAGGACAGGTGTGGAGTATGGAGAAAAGAAAGGAAGAAGGCAGGGATACTAGAAGAGATATCAAACAGGCCCCTCCAATGAAGTGCATATTTTCATGAAAAATACAGGTTTTTATACTCTTCATTCTTTTTCATATCCCTTGTTCATTGGAATTGTGTTGATGCCGTTGTTCAGTCACCAAGTCATGTCTGACTCTTTGCAACCCCATGGACTGCAGAATGCCAGGCTTCCCCTGTCCTTCACTATCTCCCAGAGTTTGCTCAGATTTATGTCCGTTGAGTGAGTGATGCTATCTAGCCATCTCACTGTGATGCTGTGAATTGTGAGCTGAGGGTAAATTAAACCATGTGTTTACATTTTACAGTCTAGGTTGGTAATGTTCATGTTTGCAAAATAGATATAAAAATAATTGTATGGGAAATTATTTAGTATTATATCATAGATTCTTTCTGGTTTTAAGCAACGGTTTCATCTTTTCACATTGTTTACTTGCTTACTTCTGTGTTTTTTTTCTTATCAAATGGACAGGGAGGAATTACGGTGAGATGGCTCCAGTATGGCGCTGGGTAGAGAAAGCAGTTTTCAATAAAGTATGTACAGTTTCAATATTAGAAACTTGTGCTTATTTGTGTATATTCTCTAGCTGAGAATCTGACTCTCTCACCAAGCTTGGGGAGCACTTGGGGAAAGAAGATGAATGACAAGTGATGTCACTTCCTGAAATCACACTTGTTAGGAAAAGAAACAATCATTCCAGCAGCTCCTTTACTCACACTTTCACCTGGCCTCTGCAGATAAAGTGAGATGGAGAGAGGTGGGGAGTGCTACCTGTGTAGAAATGTTAGAAGGGGATTAAGAGGCCATTCTCTCAGCTACAGCCAAATAAATTACATTGGATTAAAATAGTGCAGGTCATTTGAAGAAACACAGCCCAAGGACCTTTACATTTCTAAGGCAGCCCAAATTTCAAATTAATCCCTTCTTTCATGCCTTGCTTTGGAAAGATGGCTAAGATTAAACATAGAAAGAAAGGATTTAATTTCAGTTTTACGGAGACTCTTTCAATAGTTTCAAAAAATATGTCTTTCTCTTTGAATAAAGAGCCTTTGCCAAAAGTTGATGTGCAAATCATGTTGAAAAGCATACCACTTAACAAACAGAGGAGCTGTGATCCTGAACTTCTCAGAGGTGATAAAATGCCAGAGCCAGGTCTTGAGGGACTTAACATTATTCGTTGAATTCCCCTGTAGTTTGAACCCCATTGACTATTTCATCCAAGGTTCAGAGTGAAGAGAAAAACAGATAGAAAACACCCACCTCCATATCTCTCCATTAGGAGGAAGAATATAGAGGGCTGTTTAATTGAAATATAAGGAGGGAAATTTCTGAGATATTTATATATACTCAAAACACAAGAAAGGAGAATTTATCTCACAAATCATACTTTTTCTTTTTTGTGCTTTCATATTTACATTAGTCACTGGGTTCCTAAGACTGTGTTTGCGAGTCTTATGCTTTACAAACTTGGTGTATAGGGATATCTTTAATTTATAGACGATTTCAATTCATTCAGTAATATTATGTCTATTTTGTATGTGGCGCACTGCATGGATACAGAAATACAGATCAGAGCCCACTTCTTTATGAAGTAGATGAAGTGGTTACAAAAGGAAGCAGGACAAATACACAGAAAACAATATATGAGTAGAAGGTAACAGATGTGCCAAACTGGTATAAAGGCAACTGTGTATACATGATAATGTGCGAGAGAACCATGCAAACTAAAATGTTCAGGAAGGGTTCAAGGAGGACCTGAGCCCTGGCTACATTCCTTCTTTGGTTGGGAATAAAGATTGGGACAGGCAGAGTCCAAGTGCAGAAGTAAACACAGACTGTGGAGAAGTGTGCTAGTAAGAGGACCCAGCTTCGGAGTCCCCAGACCTCAAGGGGAACAGTCACTTAGATTTCTATATGTCATATGATCCTTGGGAAGTTGCTAAATCTCCCTGGTTAGCACCATCCTGTTTGAGTGGTGTACTGCAGCCAAGATTATTGTTTAGGAATTTTGTGAACTGCTTGTTTCAACTTGTTAGGTTAAACCAGGCACAGTGGGAGAATTTACTCTGTGGAACTTGACAAACCCTAGAAATCCAGAGGTTTTTTTTTCTTTTAATATAAATTTATTTAATTGGGGGCTAATTACTTTACAATATTGTATTGGTTTTGGCATACATCAACATGAATCTGCCACAAGTGTACACGTGTCCCCAGTCCTGAAACCCCTCCCACCTCCCTCCCCATACCATCCCTCTGGGTCATCCCAGTGCACCAGCCCCAAGCATCCAGTATCATGCATCGAACCTGGACTGGCGATTCATTTCTTATATGATATTATACATGTTTCAATGCTATTCTCCCAAATCATCCCACCCTTGCCCTCTCCCACAGAGTCCAAAAGACTGTTCCATACATCTGTGTCTCTTTTGCTGTCTTGCATACAGGGTTATTGTTACCATCTTTCTAAATTCCATATATATGTGTTAGTATACTGTACTGATGCTTTTCTTTCTGGCTTACTTCACTCTGTATAATAGGCTCCAGTTTCATCCACCAGACTTTTTTTTCATATAAAACTGTTTTACCAGAGTATTATTGCTCTGTTTCATTATTAACAAAAGGAGACTAATAGTAACTCCTACCAGTATTGTTGTGAAGGGTATAGATGATATGTAAAATCTGTGAAGTGAAGTGAAAGTTTCTCAGTCGTATCCAACTCTTTGTGATCCCATGGACTATAGTCCATGGAATTCTCCAGGCCAGAACACTGGAGTGAGTAAGTAGCCTTTCCCTTCTCCATGAGACCTTCCCAACCCAGGGATTAAACCCAGGTCTTCCTCATTGCTGGAGAATTCATTACCAGCTGAGCCACAGAAGGGAAGCCCAAGAATACTGGAGTGGGTAGCTTATCTCTTCTCCAGCGGATCTTCCTGACCCAGGAATCAAACCAGGATCTCCTGCATTGCAGGCAGTTTCTTTACCCACTGAGCTATCAGGGAAGTAAAATGTCTATCACAGTTATAATCAACACAGGTGATTCTCCAGAGGTGATAGAGTTACAAATGTCATACTGCGAAGAGACTGGTCCCACCAAAGGGGCAGCAGGATGCGGAGTCAAGTGGGTGGGTTGAGCGGCCAGAGGACAGTGATCTTTCAACACCTCAGGTCCAAAGTACGGCTTCAGATGTAGTTCCTCATCACTCAGTTTTACCATGAAACCTTCCTCACCAGGGGTATCCCTAAATGACGTTAAAGTCTACCCAGCAGACTATTGGCTGAAAATAATCTCTGAACTAAGAAAATCTTAGAAGACTGCCAAATAATGTTTGGAGGCCATTGGACTGTGTGATGTCAATTCGATGGTCAACATTTCTTTTACTGAAAATGACAGAAGTATTTCTGCATTATTGAAGTTTGCCTCAGCTGTTTAAGATATAATATAATGTTAGGCAGCAACTGATGAGTAATTAGTTCTCTTGGGATACAATGTTAATTTTAAGATTATTTTGTGATTGTTAACCTAAATCTAAAGAAGGAGATGCTTACTTCCTTCAGGAGTGCCTCCAGCTGTGACCCAGCAGAGTCAAATTTATACTCCTTAAATTCAAGATACCTGGTCTTGTTTCCCAATCTCTCTGTGGGGGGAAAAAAGAAAAAAAAACCTACTAAATAATGAATTGTGATTTTGTTTTCACCACTCACCTGATGAAAATATGAAGACTGCATTGTTGGCTCCTGTGTCTATCGTTATAAAATGGTGGTGAGCAAAGAACTCTCTCGGTTTCATTTCTTATCATTATTGCATCCTGCTTTGCTCCCTCCTTTCTACTTTCCTCCTGGCCAAAGAGTGTTGACAACAGTATAGTTCAGATTGTTGGGATCTGGAATGAAAAAACTCCATCCACCCAAATAATGTTCTTCTGTTGTATTTGTTGTAAATGGCTAATTCCATTAATGCAAAAGTTTCCCATGGAAAGTGCAGCAGTTTTCAAGAAAATTTTGCTGGCTCACTTTTTGGGTAGTCTCACATATGACTGCTTCCAAATGTTAGTGAAATGTTTTATCTAAAAACCTTTTATCTTAAACCAAGTAAAAGTGAAATACTCTAAATGTATACAGATTTGCCTGTTAAAATGTGGTCTTATTATCAAGTAAAGCAAGAGAAAGATCTAACGGGTTGCAGTTTCTTGGTCACCATGTAATTTTGTCCCAGAACTGACATGGTGGCTCCAGTCTGCAAAATACGCCAAGCCTACTCTGGAAAGACCTTCCTAGACACCATGGATGCCAGCACCAAGTGCCAGACAATATTGAGACCAAGAAAATTGCTGTCATTACTCATTAGCAGGCATCAAAATGTCCTAATAATTCTCTTTCCCAATATCCAAGCCTGTTGAGACATCAATTAAACACGCCTTGCTTGCCAAGTCATGTGATCAACGTTCTCTATGCTGGATTTGGCCAAGTGAAGCCGCCCAATTAGACTGGCTAAAGAAACACTTCAAAGAGTCTGGCTGTGGAAAGAGAAATTATTTCCACCCATGTTCCTGCAATGGAATTCAGAGTACTCGAAAACACTGTGTGTGTTTTCCACCACATGGCCATCTGTTGATGAGTTTGCCCCACTTAGAGAACATTCAAATGTTCAGTGGAAAACATATCCCTACTCAGAAAATGCAAACATATTAAGGCTCCCTTGTGTCTCGGTGACATGGATACAGACTTCCTGAATGAATAAAACCCGAATTTGGGGGGCCAGATTGATTCTTCCTATACTGCCTGGAGCAAGGTGAATGAGCTTGGTTCATTCATTGTCCAAAAGGTTTATTTCTTTTCCTTTGTATGATTTTTTTTAAATCAAGCTGAGTTGAGCTATATGAGAGAGAAGAAAGTATCTTCCACAGGGGAGAAGTGGCCACTAATGGAGACGGCCTTGCCTTCTTGTGATGTAGCAGGTCTGGGAAAAGTACTGAAGCTGTACTCATATTGATGCTTTGAGGAAAGTGGGTAGGAAACTCCAGGTAGCAACAGAGCAACACTTGCTTAGTCCTGGAGCATATTGCCGGAGCATAATACTAGAGCAAGAGCATATTCTACTCTGTGATTAGGGTACATAGTGGGGAGACTTGAGCTATTATAGGAACTCTCTTCTCTTCTCAGCTGGCCACATAGCTGATTAGCCACAAGGCCAGGCCTGTGGTCCAAAGGGTGCTGAAGTGAAAGGGGACTGAGAGAGGAAGCAGGATCAGTGATGGGTGAATGGATGGATCCTCCTCTTCTCATCCATGCGGAATCCACCACTTAGCACATACTTTCCACTATCAGCAGATAAACTTGGTATCAACCCTGTCAAACTTGGTATCAACCCTGTCTTGCAGCTTTGGCTTTGCCTACGTGCATTGCCCCAGCTCCAGTGAAAGTGGTCATTTTCACTAAGCTTTATTTCTACAGCCTGAACTAGGTTTGGGGGCTAACTTTTAGTTTAGAAATAAAAATAATGATTCAAAAGGATCTATATGGCAGAAATAATATGGAAGAAAAATTTATTCAGGAGCCTTTGCATTGCTATTAGCAATCGCAGAAGAGGACTTCCCTGGTAACTCAGCTGGTAAACAATTCTCCTGCAATGTGGGAGACCCAGGTTCAACTCCTGGGATAGGCTACTCACTCCAGTATTCTTGGGTTTCCCTGGTGACTCAGATGGTAAGCTTATTAATAGACCACATTTTCCCTTGTCCCTTATACATACAGATTAGATTTTGAAAGAGATTATATGGCTTCTCGGGTAGCTCAGATGGTAAAGCATCTGCCTGCAATGTGAGAGACCCAGGTTCAATCCCTAGGTTGGGAAGATCCCATGGAGAAGGGAATGGCAACCCACTCCAGTATTCTTGCCTGGAAAATCCCATGGGTAGAGAAGCATGGCAGGCTACAGTCCATGGAGTCACAAGGAGTCAGACACAACTGAGTGACTAACACTTTCATACATAGTAAAAGCATATTTCTTTAAAACCCAAGTAATTTATTTACTATGTTAAAATTTATAGGAGATCTTGATTTAAGATTTCAGTTTTCATTCAGATTGGTACTTCTTTTTTGCTACTTGTCTCACTATATGCTTCTCATGTAGCACCTTTCTTAAGATGAAATAAATGAATATCAGGCCCTAAATCTACCACATGTGGTTCCTTAGCCAAGGAATGGGTTCATGTTGACATTTGACTAACATCAATTTCACATGCGGTAGTAAAAATTTTTTTAATCTGTACAAACTGTAATTTTCATGCTGGGATCATTTAGATTCCAGCAGTTTTTCTATTGATTAGTTTAAGAAAATTGTGTCTTCACTGTGTTTTTTTAATAAGGAGCCCAGTGAAGAATCATGCTTGAATCTTGAGGAAATTTTTGCTTTTTTTAGAAGTGGCAACAAAGAGAACTCTGATGGTCGGGAAAATGAGCTTGTTGTCCATTGACTAAAAAAAATTAAGAATAAATATACAAAGTTTGAGAAGGGGCAATTCAGTGGATATTTTGAAATACTTGTTAACTTCATGCCATATTGAGATTAGAGATGTTGCTCAGCTATGTCCAGCTCTGTGTCTCCATGGACTGTAGCCTGCCAGGTTCATCCGTCCATGGGATTCTCCAAACAAGAATACTGAATTGGGTTGCCATGCCCTCCTCCAGGGAATCTTCCCAACCAAGGGATCAAACCCTCATCTTTTAAGTCTCCTGCATTGGCAGGTGGGTTATTTGCCATTGGGGTCACCTGAGAAGCCCTTTATATGAAGAAAGGCATTCTATTCATAAGATTACAAATCAAGTATTAAAATATATCAAACATATAAAACAAAAATATAAAACAAAAGCACAGAAATTTTCACATTAAAGTTATTAATGCAAAAATAGACCAGTCAAGTTTCTGACAAATCTATGACACAAAGATAAACACAGTGACAACTCTTATACTAGACAGATCTCAAGTGGAAATCAAATCAAATAGTACACACTTACTGAGGCACACTCACACCAGCCCTATCTGTGTCATCAGTCACAACTAAACTGTGACTGTGTCTACATACACATACACAGGCATACACACACATACACACACACACAGCATTCCTCTTGAACAACTGTGCTTATCAGGCTCTGAACATACCCAGCCCTCTGCCTACTTGATGGAAAATCTCTCTGTAAGAGCTTCTTATAATAAAATCTGTTTTGCTTTCCAGTTAAGAGACTAACTTTCTTTTCATTTCCTAATGTTTCTGGTATTAGGTCCATGAAATGTTCTTTATGCCAACTTATGGATTGTAGAAAGCCGCATGGAAAGGAAGCTTCATTAGCCACAAAACCAGCTCCCTCTAAATTCTTATAGAGAACTACATATGAGGCAAAGCCCCTACTTTATTCACAATCAGGAAAGTGTCCAAAGGCAAATTGAAGGAGGGGTACTTTTTCTCCTCTTTATAAGGGGCTCCAACAGACGGGGTGTTCTACTGTGGCTGGCTTAACAGGGGACCACGAACATGGTGGCTTCAGACAAGAAATAGGTATTCTCTCACAGTTCTGAAAGTCCAAAATCCAGGGTCAGCAGGGTCCTACTCCCTCTGAAGCTCTAGCGAAGAATCTGGGCTTGCATCTTCCTGGTTGCTGGCGGTTGTCAAGCAACTGGCAGTGTGCCTTGGCTTCTGTCTTCTGGTCTCTACCTATGTCTTCAAATGACCTTCCTCCTTGTGTGTCTCGGTGTCTGTGCGTCTTAATCTCCGTCTTTTCTCTTATGAAGACATCAGTCTTTGGATTTAGGGCCTGTAGTCATCTAGTATGATTCACTTTAACTAATTACATCTACAAAGACCTTTCCAAGTACAGTCTCTTTCTGAGCTTCTTGGGGGATGCACATTTTTGTTGGACACGATTTGACCTCTACCCTCTTGTCCAGCCCTATACATAGTGTCATGCATCCCCTTGGGCTTTCCTGTCTCCTTTTTTTTTTCATTTGCTTGCACTCTCCTCCCAAATCCAGCCCAAAGTGCCCTTCTTCCCACTTCTACCACATTTATGCTCTGTGGGACCCAGCTCATACCTCCTTCCACTTTGCCAATTTTTAAAATATCTATTTATTTATTTGGCTGGGTGGGGTCTTTTTTGCATCATGCCGGATCTTTCGTTATGGTGCATGGACTCTCTAGTTGTGGCCCAAGGGCTCCATAGTTGTCGCTGTAGGCTTAGTTGCTCCACGGCATGTGGGATTTTAGTTCCCTGACCAGAGATGGAACCTATGTCCCCTGCATTGCAAGGCAGATTCCTAACCAATGGACCACCATGGAAGTCCTTCAATTTTGTGAAATTTTCTCAGATCACTCAAGATAAAACAGAGGTCTCCTTTATCCTTATTTTTCAATAGCAATTATCTATGTGATTTTTTTCTGCTTAATTTATATTCTTAATTATTTTTCCAAATGTCTGTTCATAATTTTTCCCCAGAATGTAAATTGGGTGGGCAGAGGCCAGCTATTCTCATGTGTTTTGTGAAACCTAGTAATTCATTTATGTTAATTGAATCTTTAGTTTTGAACATGTACTGTGGGTTGAAAGAAAATCAATCAGAACAGGGAAGGAAGTATCCTAAGTTTTGGACTCTGCATGTACCATGTCATATGATCTTCAAAACTGCGTGTAAGGAAGATATTCCATTTTACAGTTTAAAAACTGAGGTTGAAAGTACAGGGCAGTGTCAAGATTTCAGACCCTCACTGTCTGTTTTGTGAAATATGTATTTTGCTAGCCTGCCTTCCTTCTGGCAAAGCTTTTTCAACTTTGAGAGCATTTAAAATACTTAGAATGTGGAGACTGTTTTGAGAAGTGGTCCTGAAAAGTTGACTGTACACTGAAAGATATGGTTGGAGAAACCAGATCCCACAGTTTCTGACGTCAGTCTCTACTGCTGTTCATCAGCCTGAAGGCAGCTACTGTGGGAGCAGCTAAGGAATCCCTGAGTGAAACAGGGGGACACATCAATGCTTATGAGTGGATATGAGCACATAGGCCTCCAAGGAGCCTCAGGACCAGCTTATCATAATCACCCTATTTAATAGAGACTATATAACAACACTGCAGATGGTGACTGCAGTCGTGAAATAAAAAGACGCTTACTCCTTGGAAGAAAAGTTTTGACCAACCTAGATAGCATATTCAAAAGCAGAGACATTACTTTGCCGACTAAGGTCCGTCTAGTCAAGGCTATGGTTTTTCCTGTGGTCATGTGTGGATGTGAGAGTTGGACTGTGAAGAGAGCTGAGCGCCTAAGAATTGATGCATTTGAACTGTGGTGTTGGAGAAGACTCTTGAGAGTCCCTTGGACTGCAAGGAGATCCAACCAGTCCATCCTAAAGGAAATCAGTCCTGAATGTTCATTGGAAGGACTGATGTTGAAGCTGAAACTCCAATACTTTGGCCACCTGATATGAAGAGCTGACTCATTTGAAAAGACCCTGATGCTGGGAAAGATTGAAGGTGAGAGGAGAAGGGGATGACAGAGGATGAGATGGTTAGATGGCATCACCGACTCAATGGACATGAGTTTGAGTAAACTCCAGGAGTTGGTGATGGACAGGGAGGTCTGGTGTACTGCAGTCCACAGGGTCACAAAGAGTCACACTTTGACTAAGCGACTGGACTGAACTGAACTGATATAACATTTTAAAACTTTTGGAGGTTAATTACTTTATAATATTGTATTGGTTTTGCCACACATTAACCTCCAATTAAAATAAATAGATTTATATTTTAAAAAATAAAAATAAAAAATTTTGAAATCTCAAATAAAGACGATATTTAAACGATTAAAAAATTTTTAGTTTGTGACATATTTATATTAATATAGTTGTGTGTGCATTTACCATGCTATGCTATTCTATGCTAAGTCGCTTCAGTCATGTCCAACTCTTTGTGATCCCATGGACTGTAGAGCCCGCCAGGCTCCTCTGTCGATGGGACTCTCCAGGCAAGAATACTGGAGTGAGTTGCTACGCCCTCCTCCGGCAGATCTTGCCGACCCAGGGATGGAACCTACATCTCTTACATCTCCTGCACTGGCGAGTGAGTTCTTTACCACTAGCGCCACCTAGGAAGCCCTTGTTTTTCAGTCTGTTGACAAATCACTAGTTAGACAACCTGAAAGATTCCTTTCAACTTTAAAATTATATGATTATAAAATAAATAAGTAACGAAACAATTCCCTTGGTCAGTCATTACGGTACATGTGGATATATAATAGAATCAGAAAGACCATCTTCCAGGCATTTTTGGTGAAAAGAATCTGTCCTTTGCTGCCCTGACCATTTTGGATCTGATTAAACATGCATACATGCAGGCGGGATGCTGCAAACCTCAGCAAGTGATCTGAGGCTGACTTTTTACAGGCTACCTTTTGTGACCCCATAAAATCCTAGTACGATATCCATTCCCACTCAGACTTTCTTCCTCTCTGTAAAAGATGGAGACCCAAATGCTGATAGCTCTCTGGGGGCTCCTGGCTCAGAAACGGTTCTCTCAGCAGTCTCCTGACATTATTAATGGCTCTGATGTACAAACCCAGAATAAAATAGAATTAAAAATCCAAAGTTAATTTCAAGCTCCATTAGAAATTAAAGGTGTTGGGAAAGAAATCAATATTTGCCCAGTGCAAAATGACTAAATTCGAAGCAATTAATTCTATTATTTTGTAACTTCTAAAAACTATAAAGAACCTTCAAACTATAAAACGTTGCCACATGCACACATGTACACCATTTGTGACAGAAAATAATGGGAATGATTTTGAAACGCAAGATGCAAAAGTCTATTTTATACTTTATAGCCACACCATGTAGTATACACACTAAAATGTATGTCTTAAAATAGGGCCAATTATTCTGCAGAATTCGTGGCTATTTCCAGCAATTACCAACACTTAGTTGTAAATCTGAGAGGATGTAAGGGACAGAAACACTACAGAAGGGCAAAGAGATTTATTTAAATAAAGTAAACATATGCATTGCCTTAAGTTTACTTTTTCTCTGTCCTAGCTTCTTTTTATGTAACACTATAGATTACCAAATAAAATGACCTTAAAACCCTGTAGTTCCAACTAGTATAAAGTATTTTGCCACCTGTAGAGTTGGAGATCATAAAAGAAATAAAACTAACAGTCAGCAAAAGCTTTATCATGTCAGAATCACTGTCGCTTCCTCCCTGCTGTGTCCTTCTGAGGAAAATCTGAGTTAACAAATGGATCTTTTGCAGGCGCAGGAAGATCAGAGTCGGATGCGTCGGATCAGAGCTTGTAATGAGGATGTGTCAATGTTCCTTCTCCCCTTGTCAGGAAGAAGCTTCATGAGAACTGGCTCCGTCCCCTCTTATTATTTCAGCCGACTGGGGCAAACAACTTGAACGATAATGTGGGACTAAACCAGTTCTTACTAAGAAAATATGAAACTTCTGGGGCAACTTTCCTGTTTGTGATGAAAACAGTCACTATGATATAGGCCTAAAGGCAGTAGAGGAAGTCATAGTCAGACACAGGGACCATTCTCAGACGTTTCAATAAGAGAGAACAGAGCTAGCGTCATCGACAAAAGCCTCATGAACCTCAGGTTCTAAATATTGACATTTTTCCAATGGCTAATATTCAACTCCTTCAGGTTTCAAACACAGCCTCTTTTAAAATTCTATTAGCTGCCCTTTCCTAAAGGTGTGACTCATCTGGTCAAATGATACAGAGCTGGCATTTGGGAGGTGAGCTGCGTGGCCCACCAGCCCATTCGCTGTCTTTGCTGTTGCTATGCAGAACAAAAAAAGAGGGTGTCAATCAAATTGATTCTCAACTCCCTTAACTTCCCTGTTATTCAACTTTCCCTTCCCGCCTGTGATATTTTAAAAGGAGAGTGGATACTGGAATAAGAAAGACTGTTCCAGCCTCAATTCTGTCACTTATTATCTGTGTGATCCAAGGTGTTGACTTAGCCTTCTTGATCCTCTCTTCCCTTCCCTGTATAAGAGACAGGATGATACTTACCCAGCAAACTTTTATGTTTTTGTTTTGAAGAATCTAAAGTGTGTGTGAAGTGTATGATCATTACCAGGCAGATGGGAGGACCCTCAGAAATAGCGATCACCCGTGTTTGGTGGATCTTACTTCCTGGGCCCCCAGGGGGACTGTGTGCCCTCTTGTAACAAATCTACCCTCAGGAGGGCATCAAATAGCTAACATTTAAACGTGAAGGTGAGCAAAAGTCAAGTGAGAGAAAGGAAGTAAGGAATGTCAGATTAAAATGCGAGAGTGCAGAGAAGGTAGGAATGACGCATGGTATGTGTTTAAAAATGATGGATCTTTCTCAGCCCTTCTCATACATGCAGCCAAGGAACCGGAATAAGTTGTCCTTCCTTGCTCTATCCTCCTCCGATACCGATCATTCCCTCAATGTGGATTTCATCTCCCCTGCTTCCATGAATCTGCTCTCATCACTGACCTTATGTTGGCAAACTAGTTCTGAGTAACATAAATGGGGCATTTGTACTTAATATATGTTGTCTCCTTCTTCTCATAGCAGCTTTCTTTGTTTCCCATGACTCAACACGGCCTTTGCTTGGGTTCAGTGTTTTTTTTTTTAATTTGGAGGATAATTGCCTTACAGTGTGTTGGTCTCTGACATACAGCATGAAGCAGTCATAATAGAATATATGTATGTGTATATATAAATACACACACATGCACACATATATATACATGCAAGGAGATCTAACCAGTCCATCCTAAAGGAGATCAATCCTGAGTGTTCATTGGAAGGACTGATGCTGAAGCTGAAACTCCAATACTTTGGCCACCTGATACAAAGAGCTGACTCATTGGAAAAGACACTGATGCTGGGAAAGAATGAGGGCAGGAGGAGAAGGGGACAACAGAGGATGAGATGGTTGGGTGTCATCACCGATTCAATGGACATGGGTTTGGGTGGACTCCGGGAGCTGGTGATGGACAGGGAGGCCTGGCGTGCTACGGTCCATGGGGTCAAAAAGCGTCGGGCACGACTGAGCAACTGAACGGAACTGATATATATATGTATATATATATATATACACCCTCTTTTTGTGCCTCCCTCCTTTTTCCCACCCGTCTCGGTCACCACAGGGTGCCAGGCTAGGTTCCCAGGGTTAGACAGCAGAACCCCGCTCGCTATCTGTTTTACGCTTGATGGAGTATATGCATCAGTGCGTCTTGCTCCATCCGCTCCGCCCTCTCCTTCCCGCTCTGTGTCCGCAAGTCGGTTCTCTACCCTGTGTCTCCATTCATTCCCTGCAAATAGGTTCATCATTCTACAAGGCCACCACCACCCTGATAGCAAAACCAAAGATACCACACACACCAAAAAAATAAATAAATAAAGAAAGAAAGAAAAAGCCAATATCACTGATGAACACAGAAGCAAAAATCCTTGACAAAATTCTTGCAAACAGAACCCAGCAACACATTTAAAGGATGATACATCATGATCAAGTGGGTTCAATTTGGGTGAGGCTGTTGTGTGCCAGTCTGCATCCTGGACTCTTCCTTTAGCCTCACCCTTAGATAGCAGTGTTTCCAAGTGTTGTCCTCAGGTTTTCCCTCTCACTTATACTCTTCCCCTTGACGCCCCCAACCATGTCTTCAATGCCCATTTATATGATTTAGATTTCTCAACCTATACTGCTCAGCCAAGACATTCTGCTGGATCTATTAACCTGATGGACACTGACTGGCACACAGAAGGAATTTAATAAATATTTGTTGAATTTTGCGAACATCTCAATATCCTCCATGCTACGTCCCTATAACTCAGCAGGTTAAAATTCAACTTTCCCTTTCCCTCATCCCACCCAGACTTGTTATTCCTCCTGTATCACCTGTAAATGCAAATGGTCCATTACCAACACAGTCACTGATACTAGTTACCTAAAACCCCCACATCGAATCAGTCCCCAAGTCCAATATATTCTACCTCTGGAACATTATTCATCCCTCCCCTTCATCTCCAGGGCTACACTCAGCTCAGCCTCTCCTCACTTCTGAGCAACTGCAGGGACCTTCCAGCTGGGTATGAGAGCCTTCAGCTCATCCTTCACATGTCTTCAGTGGTACTCAGCTCATGCCATTTATTGCAGGAAACATTCCATCATCACATATCTAATTTAGGAGCCTACCCTCTGTGCTCCCACAGCCTACTGTATATTCCCTGTCAACAAAATAGCAATATAGACTTACTGGATAGTTCGTCTTTGTTTCACACCAAGAAATAAGTTTATTGAGTTTGGAAATGGAATGTGATAAAAAAAAAAAAAAATCCTGGGCAGACCTCAGGCATGGCTGGATCCTGAATATTAGCTTCTTGATATTAAAAAAAACACAAAAACCAAAAAACCTCCTTATTTGACTTCATAAATTAAATCACATAACCAGACTAATGGAGTAGGCACTCAGCAAATGCTTGTTATACAACGAATGTGAACAAGTGTAAGGGAGCCTGACACTCCCAAGACTACTTATTGGCAGGATATTTGCTTGAAGAAAGGCAGCTGGGTTTGTGCTAAACTTTGTCTTCTCTTTCTCCATCCCTTCCTATAGTTGTGCTTTGTCTCCCTAATCTTTGTCAAATGAGGGGAGGTCTGATACCAGTCACTTACTTGGAAATTCTTTTGTTGTGTGTGGAATTCGATCATTGTCACATTTCCCAGTGGTTATACTTTAAGCTGGCTTGAAATTAAAAAATGCTTCTCCTTGGCAGAAAAGCTATGACCAACATAGACAGCATATTAGAAAGCAGAGACATTACTTTGCCAACAAAGGTCCTTCTAGTCAAAGCTATGGTTTTCCCAGTGGTCATGTGTGGATGTGAGAGTTGGACTGTGAAGAAGGCTGAGCACTGAAGAATTGATGCTTTTGAACTGTGGTGTTGGAGAAGACTCTTGAGAGTCCCTTGGACTCCAAGGAGATCCAGCCAGTCCATCCTAAAGGAAATCAGTCTGAATGTTTATTGGAAAGACTGATGTTGAAGCTGAAACTCCAATACTTTGGCCACCTGATGCAAAGAGCTGACTCATTTGAAAAGACCCTGATGCTGGGAAAAAATTGAAGGCAGGAGGAGAAGGGGACGATAGAGAATGAGATGGTAGGATGGCATCACCAACTCAATGGACATGAGTTTGAGTAAACTCCGGGAGTTAGTGATGAACAGGGAAGCCTGGCATGCTGAAGTTCATGGGCTTGCAGAGTTGGACCTGATCGAGTGACTGAACTGAACTAAACCGATATGTAGTTGAGAAAGGAAAGATAGGTTTCCAGTTAAATAAATCTCATGGAAGAAAAATCTTACTGCTCTTTGCTTTCTTACTTGTTATGTTAGCCCTTACTATACTATTTAATCCTATTATGTTGCTTGGAATGTGTTCAGAGATTTTCTCTGCAGTTTTTTTCATCTAGCAGTAAATCCCTAGGTACTTCTGAAAGGAAGAAGTATTTGCGCTTCACTCACTGAGCTTGGAGACCACCAGTCAGTCCTCAGTTCTTTTGTGTTTGTTTTGTTTTCTCTAAGCCAGTGGTTCTTACATTCTAATGTGAGAATCACCTGAGTAAATCTATAAAGTACAGATTCCAGAGCAACATCCCAAGAGTTTCTGTTTTATAAGGTCTGTAACAGACTCAGAAAATCTACATTTAAATGAGCTTACTAGAAGATTCTAGAGCAATGACTCATGCCAGTTTGAGTAGATAATGCTTCCCTTCCATTCTCTTCCTCCAGCCAGACGATAGGGCCTCTCTTCAATTCTATTCATGATCTTTTCTTTCCTTCAGTTTCACCAAACCCATCACTCAGTGACCTTTTATAGAGTAAGTTCACTGTCTATCTTACCTTAGCCTTAGTATCAATTCAGCCCCTTGCCACATGGGCTGTCCATTACCTTGTGATCTTGAGCTTACGTCACCTCGTCTTCACCAGGTTGCAGGACATGGTCAAGAAGCAAGCTGCTGACACAACATTATAAAGCAATCATCCTCCAATTAAAAAAAAAATTAAAAAGCAAAAAACCAGAAAACAAAATCAAAGAAATCACACACAAAAAGAAGCAAGCCACTGCAGAGCATACTGTCGAGGGGACTTCAGAAGGAAAGACAGTCCCTCAGAATCCTCACACCCCAGCCACAAGGGTGGTGAATGGGTAAAAAACAGAAGAGCTTAAGTTTTGAAGCTTTCATTCCAAAATCTTTGTTTTTGATGTCGAAGGTGTTTGAGATAACTACATGTGGTGTCAGGAAAAAAATTATCCCCTCAAAATAAAATTACAACTGATACCAAAAAGGAAGAAATAAAAATCTCCAAAAGTTTTATTTAATAGTAAGTGACGCCCATACATTTGGAGTTATTATTAATTCACAATTCTCAAGCAATTTAAGAACCATGCATTTTACAAAAGATTCAGATTAATACATGATATATGCTATTGTTTTAGACATTATTTTATTACAGCGCTTAATTTCTGATACGTTCAGATTTCACATTCAGTAACATTCTCACAACTTAAAAAAAAATGACAACAGAGGAAGCATTATTTTCCATTGTTCTGACTCCAGACCAAATAGACAGTGAACTGCTCTGACTGTGCATAAAGACAACTCCAGGCCTTTTTAGTTTTTCACCCCTCTGGCTATCTTTTTTATGTCAGTGACAAAAGGCAGTACATTTAGTACATCGTGAATACCAAACCTGGCACTTCTTTGAACCATACCTAGTACTTTCTCCTTTTGTTCTGATCTTCATACACTATTTAAAGAGTGATACAAGTACCAAGAATTCATAGTGTAATGATTTCACAGTTTTAATTCTACATTTCTTGAAGTGTTCTTTCCTCCTCAAGCTGGTTTCTTTTTTAATGAAAAAGCTAATTATCCTTTAAAGCAACTTTTTTTTTTTTTTTTTTTTTTTTGCTTTTAGTAATAGAACTAGGAAGTAATTTAGTAACTTTCTAATAGTAAGTTAATGAGTTTCATCCAGGAGCTAACATCATGTGGTGCATATTTTTTATGTGTACATAGTGTTTCCAAGCTAAGCCCAATTTTTTTGTTGTTGTTTTTACTTTTATCAGCAAAAAAGAGAGGCTAAAAAAACAGACTCATAGCTCTCCAGTGTGCCTAATAGGATTATTTAACAGCATCCAAACATATTTATCACTGTATACGTAAAGGTAAAGAGCTCTTTGCCACAAAATGACAAGGATCAGAGGCAAATCACTATGGGAGGTGCCCAGGCACTTTTTATTTCTAATGTTCTTGCTGTGCTGGTTGTCTTTGGAGAAAACATAACCTGTTTTCCTCAACTTTGCATGAGCAAAGGAGAATGCCTGCGGGTGGCTTGCATAGTGGGAGGTCCAGGTGCCAGTGCATACCTCAATAAAATCTGTTTGCTTATCTGTTTGTCTTTAATCCCATTTAGTAGCCTCATGATTCAAATGATTTCCTTGTCTAAGCATTACCATAGCCTGTACTACTTTGGAGGAATTTTTAAAGACACAAACAGCAAATTTTCAGGGAAGAAATAAAATGAAATGGATGAGAAAAAATGCAGGAGGGGTATTCCAGTTAATGTACATTATATCCTAAGGCACACAGCATGTCTGCTACACTGTGTGCCTTACCCATGACCGTCGATCTCAAACACACGTGCACGCACGTAGCAGCAAAGGGTTCTCACTCCCAAGAGATATTCTTCTGGAACCACCAGGGAGTATTTTTATGGAAAGAATTTCAAAATACTTTTGCAGATCTAAATCTTCAGTACTGAATACTCACATTGTCAATGTCAGAAAAGTGCTTCTATAGGAAACAAAAGCTCATATCACATAAATCCACGTCATAGTTTTATCTTTGTTCATACCACATAACAAATCCATGTTGTGGTTTTATCTTTTAGTCAGATTGCCTTCAGTTTAAATCACAGAGACTCAGACCTATCTCAGAATCTGTCCATGTTCAATTTTTCTAAGATTTTTTCCTATAACTAAATAAAAAATTCCAAGCTGCAGGATAATTTTTAGTAATATTATAAACAGAAATTTCATGCATTAGCTTTTTTTGAAAAGTTATTAACCATTAGGGAAAATAAAAGTTTTCATTCTCATTTAAAGAATTACAAATTGAATTTAAATCAAGATCTGTCATGCTCCAGAGGCCAATAGTTTTAAACTTGAGTATGAACTCTGACCAACAATTTTATTTATGGAATTATACAGTGAGGAAATAATTAAACATATTTAAAATATTTATGTATAATCTTTATCTCAATATAGTCTTGGATGAAAAAAATTAGGAGCAAATTGTAACATCCATCAGTAAGAGTATGGTAAAATAAACAATGGTATAATGACGTCCTGGGAAACTATTCAAGTCATGAAGTGGAGCCATATTGTTTGACACAGAAAACATAAGACTCTCACTACACTATGAAGAAAATAAAACTAAAATCAGAATAAACTAAAAGTAAACAAAAAGTATAAAGTGTTATTTTATGATTTTATTGTTGTCAAGTACTGAGATTACTGATCATAAAATTGTTTTTCATATTTAAATATTGTCTTATTTGTGTTTACATAAACATGAATTACTTTTTTATAGCAAAGTATAAGCTTTTTTATTTTTTAAACATTGTGGTAAAGAAAATTAAATAGGATTAAAAAGATCAGATAGGTATATGTAAGTGAAAGTGAAAGTTGCTTAGTCACCTCTGACTCTGCGACCCCATGGTCGCAGTCCATGGAATTCTCCAGGCCAGGATACTGGAGTGGGGTAGCCTTTCCCTTCTCTTTAAGGGATCTTCCCAACCCAGGGATTGAACCCAGATCACTTCAGTCACTCAGTCGTGTCTGACTCTTTGCAACCCCATGAATAGCAGCATGCCAGGCCTCCCTGTCCATCACCAACTCTGAGAGTTCACTCAAACTCACATCCACTGAGTGGGTGATGCCATCCCGCCATCTCATCCTCTGTCGTCCCCTTCTCCTCCTGCCCCCAATCCCTCCCAGCATCAGAGTCTTTTCCAATGAGTCAACTCTTCACATGAGGTGGCCAAAGTACTGGAGTTTCAGCTTTAGCATCATTCCTTCCAAACAACACCCAGGACTGATCTCCTTTAGAATGGACTGGTTGGATCTCCTTGCAGTCCAAAGGACTCTCAAGAGTCTTCTCCAACACCACAGTTCAAAATCATCCATTCTTCAGCTCTGAGCTTTCTTCACAGTCCAACTCTCACATCCATACATGACTACTGGAAAAACCATAGCCTTGACTAGATGGACATTTGTTGGCAAAGTAATGTCTCTGCTTTTGAATATGCTATCTAGGTTGGTCATAACTTTTCTTTCAAGAAGTAAGCGTCTTTTAATTTCATGGCTGCAATCACCATCTGCAGTGATAAAGTCTGACACTATTTCTACTGTTTCCCCATCTATTTGCCATGAAGTGATGGGACCAGATGCCATGATCTTCGTTTTCTGAATGTTGAGCTTTAAGCCAACTTTTTCGCTCTCCTCTTTCACTTTCATCAAGAGGCTTTTTAGTTCCTCTTCACTTTCTGCCATAAGGGTGGTATCATCTGCATATCTGAGGTTATTGATATTTCTCCCGGCAATCTTGATTCCAGCTTGTGTTTCTTCCAGTCCAGCGTTTCTCATGATGTACTCTGCATAGAATTTAAATAAGCAGGGTGACAATATGTGTAGCCTTCGTTAAGTCATTTTCCCTCTCTGAGACTCATATTTCTTTTCTGTAAAGTAAGTGAAAGTTTTTCTCCCCCTCTTGCTGGAGATTACTGTGAGGCTAAAATGAGGACATACTGTCTATCAAAAGCACTCCACGTGCACAAAGAAACATCAATTTTAACCTCAGTGGTTACACTCAGAGCAGTCGATGGAGTTCAGTTGTTGAATCCTCACCCCCAGGGAAGGTTCAAGGAAAACTCTGAAGCAAGAAGCAGTCACACTCTGCCCGTCAGGCTGCCTGGTTCATTTCAGGGCTACCGCCTGCCTCATTGTCTAGTACCTTCTTGTTTTATCTCCAGTTTTCACCCAAATTTAATCTCATGGAAATAGTGGCTCATGTTTTAACTTACTCTGAGTGGAATTTGCATTGTCACCAGAGATAAATTATCAGGCAAGATAAATAATGACCAGCCACAGATTTTCCTGTTGATGAGCAACCCCAAACTCCCCCAAACCCCTATCCCACCCCTACTGAAATCACACTGCCTTGCTTGTCCTCCTCTGAATGAGGGCCAACCATCAGCTCCCTTCTTCAGAAGTAGAGAGTTCTCTGAAAGGCAGTACTTCTGACTCAAATCTCTGCTCAGTTCAGTTCAGTTACTCAGTCATGTCCAATTCTTTGCGACCTCAGGGACTGCAGCACACCAGGCTTCCCTGTCCATCACCAGCTCCCAGAAACTGCTCAAACTCATGTCCACTGAGTTGGTGATGCCATCCAACCATCTCATTCTCTGCTGTCCCCTTCTCCTCCTGCCCTCAATCTTTCCAGGCGTCGGGGTCTTTTCCAATGAGTCAGTTCTTTGCATCAGGTGCTGCTCTGACCATATCTCTGCTATGACCATGAAAATAATCACAAATCCGCTGAAACAAAATTCCACCACTTTTTAAGAAAAATATCAAGTATTATGAAAAGTTATCCATGTGTCACATTTAAAAATAATAAAAAATTCGGTTATAGTAGATTTTGCTAGAGTCTTCCATAATCATAATTATAATGCTGCATTAAGGCTTCCCTGGTGGCGCAGACAGTAAAGAATCCACTTTCAGTGCAGGAAACAAGTTCAGTTCCGGGTTGGGAAGATTCCCTGGAGAAGGGAATGGCAGCCCTCTCCAGTCTTCTTGCCTGGAGAATTCCATGGACAGAGGAGCCTGGTGGGCTACAATCCATGGGGTCGCAAATATACCACTAAGTAACCAACACTTTCACTCTCATTAAGCACTGAGAACAAATGTAGGCAAACATATTTCCTTACTCAGTCCTTTAAGTACAAATATATATATTTTTATTTTTTAGATACAAGAAGATATAATATAGACAGATATAGATGTATAGATACATTTTACATGTATTATATTTTTTAGATTGTATATTTGCATAAATATATATTTATGTATTTTACACATATGTAGATTTTTGAGTAGCTTTAAATTTGTTAGATCTACAAAATTATTTAAAAGTGAAATTTACTTTTAAAAATCTACCCTATATATATTCTACCACATATATAATTTTTCAGCTTTCTAGCATCTTATATGTGTATATATATAACATGTATAATGTTAGAAAGCTGGAAAACTCTTTTAATCAGGACAAAGTCACAAAATAAACCTATTTACATGCCTCAGGGAATGCAGTTTAATGGACTGTTTAGAATAGCATGAGGTTAATTAGATTAGGATTCTTAGAAAAGTGAGACTTAAAGTGAATTAGTGTGTTATATTGATGAAAAGGAGAGGCTCTTATAAGCCACTAAGAATGTCTCCATACCAGGCAGGAGGCACTTTCCTTTGACTGCTCTCTGCACTCACACCCCACCTCCATCCATCAGCTGGCTCTGTTCTCATTACTTCCATTGCCACCTCTCAGGTCAAACCCCTCTGTGTTTTACCCTCTATTCCTATGACCTCCTACTTGCTCTCACCTTTGCCACACCTCGATCTACTCTCATTACAGCAATCAGAACAAGTCTGTTAACATATATGTTGCTGTCATGTCAAACTTCCAAGACTATGGCCTCCAAGATGCTGCACTCTTGATCTTGGCACTGACTACCCTCTGCATAACTTGTTTGCTCACCCACTCAGTTTCAGCCATACTGGGCATGTTGTATTCCACAAAGATATCAGGCCCAATGCATTTACTATTCCTCTAACATATCTACAAGCATGGCCATCTCCATCAGCTCCTTCAAGTCACTTTTCAGATGTCATCTTCTCACTAAGACCTTCCTTGAGAATCATTCCTAAAACTGTATTTACTCACGTTAGTCTTCATCTCCCATTGCTTGATGTAGCTTTCTTCATAGCACTAATCATTCTTTAACATGACATGTGATTTACCTGGGGGCTTCCCTGGTGGCTGAGATGGTAAAGAATCTGCCTGCAGTGCAGGAGACTTGGGTTCTATCCCTGGGTCAGAAAGATCCCCTGGAGAAGGGAATGACTACCCACTACAGTATTTTTGCCTTATCCATTTGCTTTACTATCTGTCCCATGCGACTAGAATGCAGACTACATGAGTTCAGGGGATTTTTGCCTGTTTTGTTCATTATGGTATCAGCAGAATTTAAATAGTGCCTGTCACAGCAGTAGGGCCTCAATAAATATTTATTGGATTAAATAAATATATTTATTTGTGCTGGAGAAGCAAGGAAATTAGAAGTGGCTAAAATTAGACCTACAAGAGGTTAGTTAAGTAGATTTCCAGTTGAAAAATACTGAGAGCTTGTATTAAGATATAGAATGGTATACTGACATTAAAATATTATAAACCAAGCTAAAAGTTAAGTATAGACTCTAAAATAAATAATGCTAAATCATTTATTTATGGAAAATAATATGATCCTGTTTCTTCTATTACAACACAAATAAAGGATTTACAAAATCTACAAGTTACTGAAAGATCAGAAATTTTTGAACTGTTATGAGAAAAACTAATAAACTAATGAAGATTAAAAAGCGGAGACGTTACTTTGCCAACAAAAGTCCGTCTAGTCAAGGCTATGGTTTTTCCAGTGGTCATGTATGGATGTGAGAGTTGGAGTATAAAGAAAGCTGAGCACCGAAGAATTGATGCTTTTGAACTGTGGTGCTAGAGAAGACTCTTGCGAGTCCCTTGGACTGCAAGGAGATCCAACCAGTCCGTCCTAAAGGAGATCAGTCCTGGGTGTTCATTGGAAGGACTGATGTTGAAGCTGAAACGCCAATATTTTGGCCACCTCACGCAAAGAGTTGACTCATTGGAAAAGAGCCTGAGCTGGGAGAAATTGGGGGCAGGAGGAGAAGGGGACAACAGAGGATGAGATGGCTGGATGGCATCACTGACTCGATGGACATGAGTTTGGGTGAACTCCGGGAGTTGGTGATGGACAGGGAGGCCTGGTGTGCTGCGATTCATGGGGTCACAAAGAGTTGGACACGACTGAGTGACTGAACTGAACTGAATGAACAAACAAATATTTCCAGAGGTTGATAAAAACTGTCTACTGCTAATTACTTGTTTTGTACTTTTTAAAAAAGCTACTCATGTGTGGAACAAAATAATAGAACAAATTAATCATAGACTCAGAATGATTCAGTATGTACAGTTTACAAATTAATTAGCTTTCTCTTAATCTTTTCAATTAAAAAAGTGTTAAAGCGTTAGTTTATTGCTTATTTCAGTGTTTAAATGCTGGTTAATTACAAAACATTATTAGTGGCTAATATTAAAATTCCACTTACAAGCATAGGGGGAACAAAATGCATTTAAGGTTGCTTTTCAAATCTAGCTTTTATAAGTCTGCTTGGGTTAAAGAAAAACTGCTAAAGTGCTTTACCGTATTCTGATGATACGTATGTGTGTAAGTTTTTCATTTGACTTACATATGGATGTGTATACAAATAAAAAGTTATACAATGTATATGAATATATATATACATATACATGTATACAATATATGTATATATATATACATACATATATGCAGGGCTTCCCTGGTGGCTTAGAAGTAAAGAATCTACCTGCCAATACAAGAGACATAGGTTCAATCCCTGGGTTGGAAAGATCCCCTGGATAAGAAAATGGCTACCCACTTCAGTATTCCTGCCTGGGAAATCCCATGGAAAGAGGAGCCTGGTGGGCTACACTCAGTCCATGGGGGTAGCAAAGAGTTGGATATGACTGAAGGACTAAACAACAACAGCAACAATGTATATATACAAATTCTTAGTAGCATTAATTCTGTTCATAAAATCATAAAATAGTATGAGAGCTGTACAACTATGTATGAAAATTAAGAACTATGCACACAAGTCTATTTATGATGTTACAAACTCTGAGCTTTCATATCGAGTGTTTTCTTCTTTCTTCTCTATGTCAGATAGCCCACAGATATCTTCTATTCAGACAAGGTCAAGATGCGATGCATTTGGTTAAGATTTGGAATCAATCCTGCTGAAATACAACATTCAAGGAGAAAATTATGAACTAGGACCTGAAAGTATTCACAAAGAGTTGTTTCTTAATGCTTCAGAGGCAGCCTTGACTATAGGAGGGGAGTGAAAACCCTCCTACTTTTAAATACTTTCTTGAGTGGGCATGAAGAACTTGTTGTCACGTGTTTCACTGTGTACTGAACCAGTGGTATGTACATGGAGACTAGAACTCAAATACAAATGCCATGGCAAGTGGCAGATGTGAGCAGCTGAGAAGTAATATTCAAACAGGACATAAAAGATCAACCAATGGATGTCAGGAGAATTATTTCTAAAAACACTCAATAAGTAGGTAGCTCTAGAGTGGCCAAATAAGTATAGAAAACAAGTGTAAGCCTACTATGGAAAATTCCTGTAAAAAAGGAAAGCAAACAAAAGCTAAGGTTTCTTTGCACACATGTAAATAACAGTACAGCATGGAATAAGACTCATCTCTCAATGTGTTTTGCATTGGCTTTGCTTTGTTAAAAATTTAATCAGGTCCCAGAAACTTAGTTTTCAAATCCTAAAAAGGGATTTAATCTGGTGGCTCAGATGGTAAAGAATGTGCCTGCAATGAAGGAGACCTGGGTTCAATATCTGGGTCAGGAAGATCCCCTGGAGAAGGCAATGGCAACCCACTCCAATATACTTGCCTGGAGAATTCCGTGGACAGAGGAGCCTGGTGGGCTACAGTCCATGGGGTCACAGAGAGTCAGACACGATTTAGAAATTAACACTTTCACTTTACTTTCACTTAAATGGAATTAGGAAGATAGGGCTTTTGTGGAGGGATTTGAGGAAGTTATCTTTTTAAAAAGAGATGGTCTCTCTTCAGAAAAATGTTATTTCAAGATGGGATATGTAATGTGGGGAAAATGGAAAGAATAAAAAAGGAAAAAGAGTCATCCATTGCCTCACTCTCTAAAAATAACCACTATTATCTGTTGTGACACACTTTCTATTTCTTTTTTTTTTTTTTCCAGTCCATATATATGTCAATTCATTAAAAGCAAATTTCATTTCTGGTAGCTACCATCAAAATTAAGCACACAGAATGGAAAGATATTCAAAAATAACTATTTTATAGCTTCAATATATCTCAATTGAAAAGGAATGAAAATACATTGAACAAAAAGAAAATTAACCCTTTTGGATAAATAGAACTAGTAAGGTAGATTTTAGTTCCAAATGATGGCCAGGAGAAGAAGTCAGAAAGAAAAAGAAGAGAATGTGAGGAGAGAGAAAAAGAAAAAATGGGTCAGAGCAGGCAGGAGGCAGAGCCTTCAGCGGAGGGTAAAGGACAAGGAAACAGTCAGATGCCAACATCACTCGCTGGTCTCAGCCCAGATTTCGGCGACCCACTCTGGCCTCCCTCTCTCCGCGCCTTTAGCTTTTGCAGTCTAGCACACAAGCATAGGAAGAACACCTCTATGAAAAGGCCAATGGTTTTCTGTGCCAGAAACTTTGCTTCGGGTCTTCTGGTGGGCAGAGTTGTGTGGGTTGCTCTCTCAGGTGTTTTTATAAAAGTCATGAATGCCAAAATGCCCAGCACTCAACAGAGGAGGCCAACCTTGTCTCTAGGCTTCGATGCTGTGCTTTAATCTCATTATCACAGCCTTCATCTTCAACTTCTCTTAAAGGAGAACTTATTGAATTAAAAAAGGGAGGGTTCAATATTTTTAATGCTGCTGTAACAAATTACCACAAACTTAGTGGCATAAAAGAACACAAATTCATTTTTTTAATAGTTTGGTGTATTAGGAGTCTGAAATGGATCCCATTGGATTAAAAACCAAAGGGTCAACAAGGCTGCATTTTTTTCTCTGGAGTCTCTGAGAGAGAATCTGTTCTCTTGTGTTTTGTGGCTTCCAGAGGCCACTTGTATTCCTGGGCTTACCACCCCTTCCTCCATCTTCAAAGCCAGCAGGGGCCGGCTCAGTCTTTCTTACCTCCTATTATTCTAATACTGACTGTCTGCCTCCCTCTTTCACTTGTAGGAACTCTTATTTTTATATTGGTGCCATCCAGATAACTCAAGATAACCTCTCACCTCAAGATCCTTAACTTTATTACATCTGCCAAATCCCAGGAAAGGTATGACAATTGTAGATTCCTGGGATTAGGAGAGAACATCCTTGGGGGAGGCATTATTCCATCTACAACAAACATAAACTCATGAAACTGAATATTTTCTTGCTATGTAGCATAAGCAGAATCCCAGGGATGGGGGAGCCTGGTGGGCTGCCGTCTATGGGGTCGCACAGAGTCGGACACAGCTGAAGCGACTTAGCAGCAGCAGCAGCAGCAAAGTCTTTCCTGTCCCTAAATAGTCCTTGAAGAGCCATGCTCAGCCCCTTTCTACTCTGTTGGTAGAATTCCGAAAGAAGGAATGGTCAGGAACTGGCCACTACACTGGCTGAGCTCTTTGACTGGCATTTCTGGCAGACACGACAGCAGCTAACAGGAGACAGAGTATATCAAGGAATGAGTGTGTGTGAAAGTCGCTCAGTCGTGTCCGACTCTTCACCACCCTGCAGACAGTACAGTCCATGGAATTCGCCAGGCCAGAATACGGGAGTGGGTAGCTTTTCCCTTCTCCAGGGGATCTTCCCAACCCAGGGATTGAACCCAGGTCTCCTGCATTGCAGGTGGATTCTTTACCAGCTGAGCTATCAGGGAAGAGTTCATCCTTATTCATTTTTGACATAATTTTTAAATATATTCTTCAGTCAGTTCAGTTCAATCGCTCAGTCGTGTCTGACTCTTTGGGACCTCATGAATTGAAGCATGCCAGGCCTCCCTGTCCATCACCAACTTTCTTGCTACTGCTAAGTCGCTTCAGTCATGTCTGACTCTGTGACCCCATAGACGGCAGCCCACCAGGCTCCCCTGTCCCTGGGATTCTCCAGGCAAGAACACTAGAGTGGGTTGCCATTTCCTTCTCCAATGCATGAAAGTGAAAAATGAAAGTGAAGTCTCTCAGTCGTGTCCGACTCTGCGACCCCATGGATCGAGGATGCCAGGCCTCCCTGTCCATCACCAACTCTCATATGTATGTAAGTTGAGAATCAGGGTCAAAGGAACAGAGAACACATCCTATCCTATGCAGATGATTTGTGTGTGTGTGTGAGAATAGAAAGACAGAGAAACAGAGAAAGAGAGGAAAGAATACAAACCAATGCACATAGACCTTGAAAGATTTCCCAAGTAGATGAAAAAGTGTATTTGAAAGAAGAAGTAAGGTGTGCTCACCCTGGGAGAACTAGGGTGCCTGGTGTGTCTGGCGAGCATGGAGGACTGGCAAGGGTGAGGTTGGGTGGGTAGGCAGAAGCTGGTGATACAAAGTTGGGTATCTTAAACCTAAGGCTTTGAACTTTATCCAAGAAGGCCTTGATTTCATGGGGTAGTACTTCCTAAGATGGGCTTCCCTGATGGCTCAGATGGTAAAGAATCTGCCTGCAATGCAGGAGACCTGGATTCCATCCCTGGGTCGGGAAGGTCCCCTGGAGAAGGGAACAGCAACCCACTGCAGTATTCTCACCTGGAGAATTCCATGCACAGAGGACCCTGGCGAGCTATAGTCCATGGACGGGGTTGCAAAGAGTCAGACACAACTGACTAACATTTTCACTTTCCTAATGTAACAAGGCTGTGCCTGGGGAGAAGAAGAGAAATTCCCATGACCAAGTTAGGTCAATAAACTTGTTCTTTATCTGTATCAGTTTAAGAATTCTTTCATATTTCAACATGTACCTTGTTTCCCCAAATTATTTTACCACGGAAACCTTTTCTTAGAGAACCGGGGGTTACAAATCTTAAGGGACCAGTGTTCCACAGATCATGCTTTAGAAATTGTTTTTGGAAAGTTTTACAGAGGTACCTACATCTTTAACATGGTTTTTCATCTAGTTCACAGTGTGACTTTGGGCAAATAACTTCATTTATTTGGGCTCTTTTTTATTTTTTCTACTTGCAAACTAAGTTAGGAGAAAATTAAATAGTGTCTGTGCTTCCTTCTAGCACTAATATTCTAGCAGCCAGGGGAAAATATCCTATAATCAGCCTGTCTTGAATATAGATATCAAGCTTGAGGTAAAGCTTCACTCACAAGGATTAAATCAGTGACAAGTTTATATATATATATATATACACACACACACAATCAACTTGAAATACTTTAATAATGACTTAGTGCACATTGCTTGGAGGAATGGTTTTTAACAAGGTCATAATTTTTAAGGCTAATGTTCATTTTTGCCTTGAACATTAGTAAGAATTAGAACCTGGAGTATATAGGTCAATGCATTCTGAGAAGTATTTCTGTGTGCGCTCGCCAAATCAATTAGCCTTTTAAATGAAAGTGAAAACCTCTTTGAGTTAAGGCAAAGTAGATGAAATCAGTCTAACTGGTGAAGATGGAAGAATCTCATGCCTGCAATTAATATTTTTCACCAGTATGTCATGGTGGCAAGAGATAGAATAAAGCCATTTCCAAAAAGCTCATGTGGGTTTTTTGGACTTTTTTGATATGTACTTCTATTTATTCTCTTAAAATATATGCCATAAATTTTTTTCTTGTCATTTAGGCACCATCAATTATTGAACCAATTCAGCACTATACTTCTGAGTCCCATGAATTATGCAAGCTAGGTATTTCTTTTCACATTTTATAGCTCAGAAATCCAAGGTTCAGAAATTTTAGAGATCATGTTCAGGTCTTAAAAGTAAAAAGGTCCAAAATTGGAAGTGCAGTTTAAGTCTTTTCTGTATTCTCTGCATTTGTATGAAGTCAATTACCTAAAATATAATCACATGTATAACATTTACCACAAAGAAATGTATATATACTGTATAAAATTCCCCCAGTAATGAAAACTCTCAATGAATTTTTAAAATGTGTTCTGAGTGTCATTATGAGGGCTTCTCCAGTGGCTCAGTTCTAAATAATCTGCCTTCAATGCAGGAGACTTGGGTTCAATCCTTGGGTCAAGAAGATCCCCTGGAGAAGGAAATGGCAACACACTCCAGTATTCTTGCTTGGAGAATCCCATGGACAGAGAAGCCTGGCAGGCTACAGTCTATAGAGTTGCAAAGAGTTGGACACAACCAAGCAACTAAACAGCAACAACAAGGGTCTTTGTAGGTCTAGAGCAGAGCCCAAATTATGTAGCAAAATTCACTAGAATGGCCTGAGTCTTCTCACTTACTCTTTGGTGTCAGGTGAGACTAGATAGGAACATTGGTGAATCACAAGTGTTAGGCATATAGGAATATAGTCCCTTTATGAAGCCGTTTCACCACAGAAAATGGCTCTTGTCATAGTTTAGGTTTTCCCCCAAGCAGTTCTTCAAACTTTGGACTTGGCTGGAGGTAGTTTATTTGGGAGATTATCCTGCAAAGCCCAAGTGAGTGGAGATGATGAGACAAGAGAGAGAGAGAGAGTAACGAAAGCCACTAAGATAAGTGAGTGACCGCAGTCATCACTGAGGCTCATATCCCCTGGAGAGTCTCTGAGAAATCCTGGGGCATTTATTCACTAACTCTGCCCCTCACTGGTTCAGGGTGGACTCGCTCACTGAGAGAACTCTGACTCTCATACCCTTCTTGACTGATGCAGCCAAGCTGGCTCCTTTTGAGCCCAGGAATGTCTGCAGAGAGAGGCAGGTGCTTGAGGCAGAAGCTTGTCAATATAGTTCAAGGAGTAATAAACCTCAGTGACATGTGAACTTGGAGATATGTTGAAAGGATAAAAGAAAATAAAGTTGGACTTCCTTGCTTATAGGCCTCACAGCTGAAAAGCAAACTGTATTAGCCAAGACCATTTTGGTTGCCAGTGATACAACATCCTGTGTGCTCGGGCCGCTTGTATGGCTCTCGAAGGATGCAAGAGTGAATTGTGACACACGAGGGCAAA
This sequence comes from Oryx dammah, assembly GCF_014754425.2. Taxonomy (NCBI): domain Eukaryota; kingdom Metazoa; phylum Chordata; class Mammalia; order Artiodactyla; family Bovidae; genus Oryx; species Oryx dammah. The sequence continues at coordinate 110,379,212 of NW_024070202.1, forward strand.
GAAGGGCCCAGAAAGGATGCCGATCAGTAAAGACTCATTCTGTCTCTAATTCGACTTCCCTCAGGGTACCAGCATCTCATTCTCCTTCAAACACATGCGTGTGTGCACACGTGCACACACACACACACCAGCTTTTGTGCCTCTTACATGCTCCCAGGCTCACAAAGGAAGGAAAGATGGCCTTTGACTGTTAGTAACAAGTCTGTATTCCCGGTGAAGAAACTAGGACTGATGCACACGAATGGGAGTAGGTAGATGTGAGGCGTTTAAATCCTGCGAGAATGGGCTTGGTAGAGAGCTGGAGCATTAACCCCATGTGCAAATCTACTAGGATATTGGCTGGAACAGATCAGTATTCCACCAAACAACCAAATGGAGGGAAAAGAAGGGATAGCCTCTGTGCTTTTTTAAATGACACATTGTGTGTGTGTTTGTGCATGGTAAGTTGCTTCAGTCATGTTTGACTCTTTGAGACCCTTTGAACTATAGCCCACTAGGCTCCTCTATCCGTTGGATTCTCCAGGAAACAATACTTGAATGGGTTGCCATACATTCTTCCAGGGAATCGTCCTGACCTAGGGATCGAACTTGCATCTCTTACGTCTCCTGAAGTGGCAGGTGGGTTCTTTAGTACTAGCGCTACTTGGGAAGTTCAATACACATTGGATGAGCCCAAAACATACCATATAACTCAGTAGCTGTCTGGAAGCTAGTAGATAAGCAGAAAGACAGAGCCAGGTCACAGTTCTGAAACTGCCTTTTGGGGTGGAAGTGAAGTAAAGTGTAAGAAAGTTATGTTAATCTTAAAACGGAAAAGAACTATGTCCATTTCAGAATCAAACGGTGCACCTTCTACATTATACTACTGATATTTTTATAAATTCTGAGTTTAATGGCACCAAATCATGAAAAGGAGTAGTGGAAAATTTGGACAGATTTTATCCATGTGATTCTTAGTGAAAGCTTCAGCTTTTCCTTATGAAAATAAAAGTTAGTAAATATATTTGACTAATATTTATAAATGCTCTAGTGATTAACTTTGATTTTTAAAGTGAACCCTAGCACAATAAGACAGGATCCTTCCTCCATTCCTGGCTCCTTCCTTCCTTCCCCCCATTGTTCACCCATTCATTCACTCATGTTACCATATTAGAGGCACCGTACCACATATTCTCACCTGTTGACACCAGACACAAGGTCTCTGCCCTCTTGGATGTAATCAGGAGGCTACAGCAGAACCCTGTGGCTTTTTCAGAGAACTATTCCCATTGCAGCCTATTCCCTGAACAGGGTAATAATGGTACTTTAAACTGAGCTCACTTAATTTAATGCTATCACTTTCTTACAAAGTAAGATCCAGGAATTCAAGGGAGTCAAGTTTTAATAAAGAATCAAAGTATATTTGTATAGTTATTGTGTGTTAGGGCTATAGGATTGCATAAAATAAAAATGTAATGCCAACATAATTTTATTATTAGAGTTTTCAAAGAAGACATAAGTTTGTCTGTTGTCAACAGAGCTCAAAATGATGTACGCAGGATAAAATTTTTTCCGACTACTTCCATAAGGTTCCATTATTTTGCTGAACACAGAAAAATTATTTCAATCACTCAGAAATGTAGGACTTACCTGGAGGTGAAAAGGCCCCTGTCTGATAACAGTTTGGCTATCTCCCTGCCTATTAGTGTTAACATACTTATTCAAGCAAGGTCCCAAATGTTATTCAGAATGTTCAGTGTATAATTAATGATGATGGGATGGTGATGGCAGTGGTGGTGATAGTAATAGTACTCTATTTTTGTACAAAGTACTAGGATTCCTAAAGCAGTTCCTCAAATTCAAATTTGTTTCTCATAAAAATTTCAGGAAACAAGAAGGTGCCACTCTCATCTTACTGATGTGGATACTTAGGCTGAAAGAGTTTAAATGATACGTCCAAGATCATACAGATAATAATGACAAAACTATGCCCATAATCCAGTTCGGTTGGGAATACTGTTTTGTCTTGTTGTTGTTGCTAAGTCGTATGCAACTCTTTGCAAGCCCATGGACGGCAGCATGCCAGGCTCCTCTGTCCTTCAGTTTCTCCAGGAGTTTGCTCAAACCTATGTCCATAGTCAGTGACGCCATCCAACCATCTCATCTTCTGTTGCCCCCTTCTCCTCCTGTCCTCAATCTTTCCCAGCATCTGGGTGTTTTCCAAGGAGTTGGCTCTTCACATCAGGTAGCCAAATTATTGGAGATTCAGCTTCAGTCTTTCCAATGAATATTCAGGGTTGATTTCCTTTAGGACTGACTAGTTTGATCTCCTAGCTATCCAAGGGACTCTCAAGAGTCTTCTCCAGCACCACAATTTGAGAACAGTCTTTGTGGTTCAACTGTCACATCCATTTCATGACTACTGGAAAAACCATAGCTTTGAGTATAATGCTATTTGTCAGCAGTGATGTCTCTGCTTTTTAATATGCTGTCTAAGTTTCTCATAACTTTTCTTCCAAGGAGCAAGTGTCTTTTAATTTCATGGCTCCAGTCACCATCTGTTATTTTGTCTTAGTTTGATCTTAAGAGAGGGTTGTGGGCAGTTACTGTACTAAATGATTTTCACTCTCATTCTAAGCTCAAAAATAACAGTGTTAAATAGCCCCATGCCTAAAATTCTGAAAGGTTACCAAATGTCATGAAAACAATTAATAACTTGATTATTTCTACATAAGTGCCCTCCCTTTGTAATCAAAGCCTTTGGGGTAAATTCTTTGCAGAACTGACTTCCTTAAACTTTGTGAAAATGAGAAATAAGAATGAGCAGAACAGAAAAATACCCACTGTACATGTTTTTAGTGATACATACATAAGATAGTTTAAAATTTATTAAATTGAATTAAAGATTTTAAAGTCTGATGACAAATCAAAAAGAAGTTCACACAGTTAATCTTAATGTTTAAAGGAATATATTAAATTGTCACTTTTTAAAAAATCAGTTATCCTTTACCCCATTCTGTTGGTGATAACCAGGCAGAGCAAGCACCACTGAATGGCTAATAAAGTGTCTAACTACAGTCACAGTTATAATTACTGGTAGTAATAGTTGCTCTGATGGTAATAGTTGTACTGATAATAACAGTTTATATTTACCATAGATACAACTACAAAATAAGCATTAATTATTAATACTAATTTAACCAAAACTACCATGAAAACTAAAAAGTCTCTTGATGAAAGTGAAAGAGGAGAGTGAAAAAGTTGGCTCATCATTCAGAAAACTAAGATCATGCCATCTGGTACCATTCAGTTCAGTTCAGTTCAGTCGCTCAGTCGTGTCCGACTCTTTGCGACCCCATGAATCGCAGCACGCCAGGCCTCCCTGTCCACCAACAACTCCCGGAGTTCACTGAGACTCATATCCATTGAGTCAGTGATGCCATCCAGCCATCTCATCCTCTGTCGTCCCCTTCTCCTCCTGCCCCCAATCCCTCCCAGCATCAGAGTCTTTTCTAATGAGTCAACTCTTTGCATGAAGTGGCCAAAGTACTGGAGCTTCAGCTTTAGCATCATTCCTTCCAAAGAAATCCCAGGGCTGATCTCCTTCAGAATGGACTGGTTGGATCTCCTTGCAGTCCAAGAGACTCTCAAGAGTCTTCTCCAACACCACAGTTCAAAAGCATCAATTCTTCGGCGCTCAGCCTTCTTCACAGTCCAACTCTCACTTCCATACATGACTACTACAGTTTATATTTACTATAGATACAACTACAAAATAAGCATTAATTATTAATACTAATTTAACCAAAACTACCATGAAAACTAAAAAGCCTCTTGATGAAAGTGACTAGACGGACCTTAGTTGGCAAAGTAATATCTCTGCTTTTGAATATGCTATCTAGGTTGGTCATAACTTTTCTTCCAAGGAGTAAGCGTCTTTTAATTTCATGGCTGCAGTCACCATCTGCAGTGATTTTGGAACCCCCAAAAAATAAAGTCTGACACTGTTTCCACTGTTTCCCCATCTATTTGCCATAAAGTAATGGGACCAGATGCCATGATCTTCATTTTCTGAATGTTGAGCTTTAAGCCAACTTTTTCACTCTCCTCTTTCACTTTCATCAAGAGGCTTTTTAGTTCCTCTTCACTTTCTGCCATAAGGGTGGTGTCATCTGCATATCTGAGGTTATTGATGTTTCTCCCGGCAATCTTGATTCCAGCTTGTGTTTCTTCCAGCCCAGCGTTTCTCATGATGTACTCTGCATAGAAGTTAAATAAGCAGGGTGACAATATACTTCATGGCAAATAGATGGGGAAACATTGGAAATAGTGACAGACTTTAAGTTTTGGGGCTCCAAAATCACTGCAGATGGTGATTGCAGCCATGCAATTAAAAGATGCTTGCTCCTTGGAAGAAAATTTATGACCAACCTAGACAGCATATTAAAAAGCAGAGACATTACTTTGCCAACAAAGGTCCATCTAGTCAAGGCTATGGTTTTTCCTGTAGTAGTGTATGTGAGCGTTGGACTATACAGAAAGCTAAGCGCCAAAGAATTGATGCTTTTGAACTGTGGTGCTGTAGAAGACTCTTGAGAGTCCATTGGACTGCAAGGAGATCCAACCAGTCCATCTTAAAAGAAATCAGTCCTGAATATTCATTGGAAGGACTGATGCTGAAGCTGAAACTCCAACACTTTGGCTACCTGATGCAAAGAACTGACTCATTTGAAAAGACCCTGATTTTGGGAAAGATTGAAGGTGAGTGGAGAAGGGGATGACAGAGGATGAAATGGTTGGATCGTATCACCAACTCAATGGACATGAGTTTGAGTAAGCTCTGGGAGTTGGTGATGGACAGGGAGGCCTGGCGTGCTGCCATCCATGGGGTTGCAAAGAGTCAGACACGACTGAGCAATTGAACTGAACTGAACTATAGAACTCTGAATGCTTAGACTCTTCTGTGAATGCTGGAATTTTGCCATCATGCTGCCTGTCTGCATAGTACAGTTTTGGTTGTCAGTAATTACAATCCTGTTTAGATATTTTGGGGCAGTAGTGGAAAGTGAAAGGGGATAATAGCTTTTGCTACTTAAAAGAGCAAGTTAGAAGCTGTGTTTCGAAGATGTGACTGAATGACTGAACTGAACCATGAAAAGTGAATGTGTTAGTTGCTCAGTCATGTCCAACTCTTTGCAACCCTATAGCCACTGCCAGGCTCCTCTGTCCTTGGGATTTTCCATGCAAGAATACTGGAGTGGGTAGCCCTTCCCTTTTCCAAGGGATCTTTCCAACCGAGGAATTGAACCCATGTGTCCTGCATTGTAGGAAGATTCTTTACCATCTGAGCCACCAGGGAAGCCCAAAGCTACCAAACTAGCATTATACCATTTCATTTTTATCATCACTTATAGATGAAGAAATGGAAGTTCAGAGAACTTAATAACTTTGCTATTTTAAGTCAGCTTTTTGGTGGTTTAAAGAGATCAGTGTTGCCCTTAACTTTCTTATGCAATTACCCATTAACTTGGAGGCTCAGCCTGATTTTTAGACATGTTACAGAACAGTAGTCCTCAACAGGACTGTTACTGAAGCTGAAGCTCCAGTGCTTTGGCCCCCTGATTCGAAGAGTTGACTCATTACAAAAGACCCTGATGCTGGAAAAGGCAGAAGATAACACGGTTAGGTAGCATTACTGACTCAATGAATATAAATTTGAGCAAGATCTGGGAGATAATGAAAGACAGTGGAGCCTAGAGTCGTGCATTCTACGGGTTTGCAAAGAGTCGGACACAACTTAGAGACTGAACGACAACAACGACCCTCAACAGGAGTGATTTTAACCCACTAGAAGACGAGGCCATATCTGAAGATATTTGTGACTGTCTCAATTAGAAGGAGGAATGCTGCTGGCATGTAGGGAGTGGAAGCCACTGATGCTGATAACATCCTACAAACCACAGGACAGCCCTATAAGAAAGAGTTTTTCAGCCCAAATTGTCAGTGGTGCTGAGTTGAGAAACCCTGGTATAAGCCTATAAGACTGACTAATGATGGGAGATGTTTTACTTAAATCACTTGGTATGATACCATTTAGAATGTTATTTGTTAAGAAGATAGAGCTCCATTTCCTCTGGCCCAAGCCTCCTTAGGGTATGGAGAAAGGAGCCTGCAGTACCCTTTCAAAGAACAAAGCCAGAGCAATCATACTATTCTGAATGCCAAAGAGATTGTCAGGCTGATGGTCTTGTGAAGTGACTGACACTTTTGTCAGCTCCCAAGAAAATTACTGAAACTTGAGTCATTTGCAAGTATGCAAAATCGGGAGATTTTATAAAAATTGGACCTTCATTTCAAAGATTTAACTTTTAGAGTTTAAAATACAGACAAGTTGTTTCCAGGTGGAAAAAGAACTAGGAACCCAGATTTCAAAAGGGAGTGATAGCAAGTGATAATTTAATCTGACACTCACAGCTAAGGTGAAGCACATTTGCGATAAGAATTTAGCACTGTTATCCTCGCCCTGAAATTATACTGAGTGCCTCTTCATGATGCCTTCAGCTGCTCTCCTCTCACTTATACTAAGTAGGGTTTTCAAAAATTTCAGAATGCAGACTATGAGCATGCCTTTCTCCTTAGTCACATTAACTTGGGTGGCGCTAGCGATTCATCAACAGAAGTCTCAGTGGGCACCAGGAAGACTGGGGCCTGGGGCCTCTGTACCCACTCAGCATCTCCCCCGTCCCCAGCCATCTCTCAGCACCCAGTCCAAACAGTTCCAACATCTGGCATTTAGTAAATATCCGGGGGGATATTAAATACTGAACCACAGCTTGACCTACGGGGGCAGCAGAGAGTGAGATGCTTCATTCGTTTGTTCAGTCGCTCAGTCGTGTCCACCAGGCCTCCCTGTCCATCACCCTCTCCCAGAGTTCACTCAGACTCACGTCCATCGAGTCGGTGATGCCATCCAGCCATCTCATCCTCGGTCGTCCCCTTCTCCTCCTGCCCCCAATCCCTCCCAGCATCAGAGTCTTTTCCAATGAGTCAGCTCTTCGCATGAGGTGGCCAAAGTCCTGGAGTTTCAGCTTTAGCATCATTCCTTCCAAAGAACACCCAGGGCTGATCTCCTTCAGAGTGGACTGGTTGGATCTTAGATAGCATCAATGACTCAGTGAACATAAACTTGAGCAAACTTTGGAAGACAGTGGAGGACAGAGGAGCTTAGTGTGCGGCAGTCAATGGGGTTGCAAGAATCAGATATGACAGCAACTGAACAACAGCAACAACAGCTTGATAAAGATCTGATGACAATAGGTGGCCAGCGGCTCTGTTAATATCAACTAGTTAAAAGTAGAAATTATTGTTACCATCTTTCTAAATTCCATATATATGCGTTAGTATACTGTATTGGTGTTTTTCTTTTTGGCTTACTTCACTCTGTATAATAGGCTCCAGTTTCATCCGCCTCATTAGAACTGATTCAAATGCATTCTGTGTAATGGCTGAGTAATGCTCCATTGTGTATATGTACCACAGCTTTCTTATCCATTCATCTGCTAATGGACATCTAGGTTGCTTCCATGTCCTGGCTATTATAAACAGTGCTGCGATGAACATTGGGGTACACGTGTCTCTTTCAATTCTTGTTTCCTCGGTGTGTATGCCCAGCAGAGGGATTGCTGGGTCATAAGGCAGTTCTATTTGCAATTTTTTAAGGAATCTCCACACTGTTCTCCTTAGTGGCTGTACTAGTTTGCATTCCCACCAACAGTGTAAGAGGGTTCCCTTTTCTCCACACGAGTCATGTTGATGTATGACAAAACCAATACAATATTGTAAAGTAATTAACCTCCAATTAAAATAAGTAAATTTATATTTTTAAAAAAGTAGAAATTAAATATCACAGTGGAAAACTAATTATTACTGGAAAAAAGAAAAGACTGAACTTAAGTTTCTAGTAACTGGCTGATATCTGCAGGCCACGCCAACTACCTTAAGGTTTTCATTTTCTGACCTGTAAAATGAGGAACTGGAGAGGACAATCTGGAAGTCTAAGATTCCCTCCACTTTTAATATTCCACCATTTTTAAAGGGGAGAAGAAATAAAAAAGTTCCTCAAATCTAAAATAACTTCTATGAAATTATTATTCATTTTTTGAATAGTCTCTCATGCATGAATAAAGAGTTTAATCTGCCCCTAAAGTTCTGATATTATGAATGTGTAGCGAAGGTAAACATTTTTGAAATAGCTTACTGTGCTTTGGTCTTTTGTGTCTCTGTGTAGGACTTTCTCCTAAGTTATCCCAAGGTATCCGTTTGTGGGTGGGGAGTGGGGAGGGGAGGACTGAGACACTCTGAATAAGAATGCAAATAGAGGGAGAGGGAGAGGGTGTGATGATTTGAGAGAATGGCATTGAAACATGTATAATAACATGTAAGAATCGAAATGCCAGTCTATGTCTGATGCAGGATATGACACGCTTGGGGCTGACGCGCGGGGATGACCCAGAGAGATGTTGTGGGGAGGGGGGTGGGAGGGGGGGTTCATGTTTGGGAACGCATGTACACCTGTGGTGGATTCATGTCAATCTATGCCAAAACCAATACAGAATTGTAAAGTAAAAATTAAAAATAAATAAATTAATTAAAAAAAAAAGAATGCAAATAGAAAAGGTTAATAGTATTCACCTTCTCTCTGAAAAAGTAGGCTTTCCTAATCTCCAACAATGTCCTTTCGCATGCTTAAAAACAGGCCTTGCCAAGAAATAAAGGGTTTTCTAAATTCCTTTATATTCCCATTTACTATATCAAGAGACAGTCTCATAGCCTTGATCATCGCATTTCACATAAAGGGGAGTTTAGCCAGATAGGAAGACAGAAATTCATGCAAACCTCTTCTAGCAGCGGTAGGGACAGGTGTCTCAAACTCTGAATATTTAAACTTTTGACTCAATCAGACAGGGACTGGACTGTCTAGGTAGCTTTTTAAATTACTACATTTTACTCTGTTCAAATGGTTAGACTAACACTTCATGTTTTTTCCAGTACTTTAAAAATAAATTCCTTCTTTGAAATTTCTTTCCAATTTATCTTTCATCTGCTTAAGTTCATATATATTTTCTTTTATTTACTCTCTCAACAAGTGTTACTGAGCATGCACAGGGTCCTGGGAATGTAGAAGTGAGACTATGTAAATAGTGTCCCTACCCTCATGGAAACCCATTCTAGTTGGAGAGACACAAGTGTTAGACCATAAAGAAGACTGCACGCCGAAGAATTGTGGTGCTAGAGAAGACTCTTGAGAGTCCCTTGGACTGCAGGGAGATCAAACCAGAAAACCCAATAGGAAATTAACCCTGGATATTTATTGGAAGGAATGAAATTGAAGTTCTAGTGCTTTGGCTACCTAATGCGAAGAGCAGACTTATTTGAAAAGAGTGATGCTGGGAAGGATTGAAGGCAGGAGAAAAGGGGGATGACAGTGGATGAGATGATTGAATAGCATCCCTCAAACTCATGGACATGAGTTTGAGAAAACTCTAGGAGACAGTGGATGATGACAGGGGAGGCTGGCATGCTGCAGTCCATAGAGTTGCATAGTCGGAAATAACAATGACTGAACAACAAAAGAGAGTCCTTTGTGGAAACAAAAAGAACAGGATACCACTCCCTGGTTCCCATGCTCAGGGTCACCCAACAGGACTGTGGTCTCTAATTTCAGTTCAGTCGCTCGGTTGTATCTGACTCTTTGTGACCCCATGGACTGCAGCACACCAGCCTTCCCTGTCGATCACCAACTCCAAGTTTGAGCTTGCTCAAACTCATGTCCATCCAGTCGTTGAAGACATCCAACCATCATATTCTCTGTCATCCCCTTCTCCTCCTGCCTTCAATCTTTCCCAGCATCAGGGTCTTTTCCAAGGAGTCAGTTCTTCACATCATGTGGCCAAAGTATTGGAGTTTCAGTTTCAACAGCAGTCCATCCAATGAATATTCAGGACTGATTTCCTTTATGATGAACTGGATTGATCTCCTTGCAGTCCAAGGGACTCTTAAGAGTTTTCTCCAACACCACAGTTCAAAAGCATCAATTCTTCAGTGCTAAGCTTTCTTTATAACCATCGCTTTGACTAGAGGGACCTTCGTCAGCAAAGTAATATCTTCGGCACTCAGCTTTCTTTATAGTCCAGCTCTCACATCCATACATGACTACTGGAAGAATCAAAGCTTGGACTATATGGAAATTTGTTGGCAAAGTAATGTCTCTGCTTTTGAATATGCTGTCTAGGTTAGTCATAGCTTCCCCTCCAAGCAGCAAGTGTCTTAATTTCATGGCTGCAGTCACCATCTGCAGTGATTTTGAACCCAAAAAAAAAAAAAAAAAATCTCTCACTGTTTCATTGTTTCCCCATCTATTTGCCATGAAGTGATGGGACCGGATGCCATGATCTTTGTTTTTTGAATGTTGAGTTTTAAGCCAACTTTTTCACTCTCCTCTTACACGTTCATCAAGAGGCTCTTTAGTTCTTCTTCGCTTTCTGCCATAATTTGTCATCTGTGTATCTGAGGCCATTGATATTTCTCCCAGCAATCTTGATTCCAGCTTGTGCTTCATCCAGCCCAGTATTTCCCATGTCGTTCTCTGCATACAAGTTAAATAAGCAGGGTGACAATATGCAGCCTTGATGTACTCCTTTCCCAATTTAGAACCAGTCTATTTTTCCGTGGCCAATTCTAACTGTTGCATCTTTACCTGCATACAGTTTTGTCAGAGGCAGATAAGGTGGTCTCATATTCCATCTCTTGAAGAATTTTCCAGTTTTCTGTGATCTACACAGTCAAAGATTTTGGCATAACCAATGAAGCAGAAGTAGATGTTTTTCTCGTATTCTCTTGCTTTTTCTATGATCCAACAGATGTTGGCAATTTGATCTCTGGTTCCTCTGCCTTTTCTAAATCCAACTTAAAATCTGGAAGCTCACGGTTCAGGTGCTGTTGAAGCCTGGCTTGGAGAATTTTGAGCATTACTTTGCTAGCCTGTGAGATGAGTGCAAAACTGTGCAAACTGGGTGCTAATTTGAACATTCTTTGGCATTGCCTTTCTTTGGGATTGGAATGACAACTGACCTTTTCCAGTCCTGTGGCCACTGCTGACTTTCCCAAATTTGCTGACATATTGAGAGTGGCACTTTCACAGCATCAATTTTAGGATTTGAAATAATTCAACTGGAATTCTATCACCTCCACTAACTTTGTTCATAGTGATGCTTCCTAAGGCCCACTTGACTTTGCACTCCAGGATGTCTGGCTCTAGGTGAAATTGATCACACCATTGTGGTTATCTGGGTCATGAAGATCTTTTTGGTATAGTTCTTCTGTGTGTTCTCATCACCCCTTCTTAATATCTTCTGCTTCTGTTAGGTCCATACCATTTCTGTCCTTTATTATACCCGTCTTTGCATGAAATATTCCCTTAGTATCTCTAATTTTCTTGAAGAGATTTCTAATCTTTCCCGTTCTTTTGTTTTCCTCTATTTCTTTGCATTGATCACTGAGGATGACTTTCTTATCTCTCCTTGGTATTCTCTGGAACTCTGCATACAAATGGATATATCTTTCCTTTTCTCCTTTGCCTTTAGCTTCTCTTCTCAGCTCTTTGTAAGTCCTCCCAGACAACCATTCTTCCTTTTTGCATTTCTTTTTCTTGGGGATGGTCTTGATCACTGCCTCCTGTACAATGTCATAAACCTCCATCCATTGTTCTTCAGGCAATCTGTCTATGAGATCTAATCCCTTGAATCTGTTGTCACTTCCATTGTATAATGGTAAGGGATTTGATTTAAAATCCAGCCATTTAGCTTTCAGTTCAGTTCAGTCGCTCAGTCGTGTCTGACTCTTTGCGACTCCATGAACCACAGCACACCAGGCCTCCCTGTCCATCACCAACTCCCAGAGTTCACCCAAACGCATGTCCAATGAGTCGATGATGCCATCCAACTATCTCATCCTCTGTTGTCCCCTTCTTCTCCTGCCCTCAATCTCTTCCAGCATCAGGGTCTTTTCCAATGAGTCAGCTCTTCACATCAGGTGGCCAAAGTTTTGGAGTTTCAGCTTCAACATCAGTCCTTCCAATGAACACCCAGGACTGATCTCCTTTAGGATGGACTGGTTGGATCTCCTTGCAGTCCAAGGGACTCTCAAGAGTCTTATCCAACACCACAGTTCAAAAGCATCTGTTCTTTGACCCTCAGCTTTCTTTATAGTCCAACTCTCACATCTGTACATGACCACTGGAAAAACCATAGCCTTGACTAAGATGGACCTTTGTTGGCAAAGTAATGTCTCTGCTTTTTAATATGCTGTCTAGGTTGGTCATAACTTTCCTTCCAAGGGGTAAGCGTCTTTTAATTTCATGGCTGCAATCACCATCTGCAGTGATTTTGGAGCCCAGAAAAATAAAGTCAGCCACTGTTTCCACTGTTTCACCATCTATCTGCCACGCAGTGATGGGACCGGATGCCATGATCTTAGTTTTCTGAATGTTGAGCTTTAAGCCAACTTTTTCACTCTCCTCTTTCACTTTCATCAAGAGGCTGTTTAGTTCTTCTTCACTTTCTGCCGTAAGCATGGTGTCATCTGCATATCTGAGGTTATTGATATTTCTCCTGGCAATCTTGATGCCAGCTTGTGCTTCCTCCAGCCTACCATTTCTCATGATGTACTCTGCAAATTCAACCAATTTCCTGCACACTTTGTTTCATTATAAACCCAGCCCACACTGAGAGTTCCCTTCTCTGACCTTTCACAGCACAGTTTAGCACTTTTAATCATAGACATCCAGACTTTGAAGAAGCATACAGATCTTCTACTGCAGCCTTGAATGCCATGTGGAAAGCACAGTTTAGCTTTTCTAATAGGTGGCCTCAGATGGTTACACTCTCTACTACTATTTTTCAAATAAGTAAATTTAAAAAGATACAAATATCTATGTACTAATATATGTATGTATATTTATATACGTTCATAGGCTTCCCTGATGGCTCAGATGGTAAAGAATCCTCCTGCAATGCGGGAGACCTAGGTTCAAACCCTGGGTTGGGAAGATCCCCTGGAGGAGGGCATAGCAACCCACTCCAGTATTCTTGCCTGGAGAATCCCATGGACACAGGAGCCTGGCAGGCTGCAGTCTATGGGGTTGCAAAGAGTCAGACATGACTGAGCAACTAAGCACACACAACATATACATTGGTATGTCACAAAAAGCTGGATAAGACTGTGGTTAACTTGCAGAACATATAATAAGTCCTTATAACTTTCATAAAATCATAAAAGAAAATATTTAAAATGAGATATAAACTAATGACAAATCTAATTCATTTTCAACGATCAATATTTATTGTGACGATGATGTTTCATTAAAGCGAAGTGTTGATTCTCATGTGAATGTGTTACTGACTACTATCAAGCAGCTTCTTCAGGAAATGCCATCATGCGTCTTTACGTAGGTATCAAGTCTACCTCTGCCATTTTTAAAGGCAGCTATAAGTTGTTATGGGCCTTTCCCTGGTGGCTCATTGGTAAAGAGACTGCCTGAAATGCAGGAGACTAAAGTTCAGTCCCTGGGTTGGGAAGATCCCCTGCAGAAGGAAATGGCAGCCCACGCCAGTATTCTTGCTTGGGAAATCCCCTGAACAGAGGAGCCTGGAGGGCTATAGTCCACGGGGTCAGAAAAGAGTCAGACACAACTGAGCAACTAAACAGCATAAATTGTGGTAGCTTTGCACTAAAAATATCTGCAGTACACAGACAGTTTGGGCCCTACACAGGGTAGTGATCTAGGTCATGTGTGATTTTTTTTTTCACTTAAAGATAAAACTTAAAAACTTTCAGCATTTTCACAGAAACATACATGCCTCTTATATTTTCAGTTTTCCACGTGTCCAGAGGCCCATGCCATATAGCTTTAGGCTATAGAAGTTTATGCTATGACTCAGCAAATGGATACTATATAAAATGGACTGCCTACAAGGACTGAATTTAACATTTATTCTCTTTTCCTCATAACTAGTACCTAACATAGCAGGTACGATATGCCAGATGTTAACGGATTTCTTGGATCTTTTTTTTTTCTTTTTCTTTCATCATTTCTTCTGATATGAATTCCAGAAGTTCATTCACAGACCTCCATAATTCTCTCAGAAAAGTGAGTTAGTGAGTATTCCTTGATTCTGATTTTCTGGATGAATATTTACAAGAGTCCCACAAGACCTTTCAACAAACAACTTCTCAAAATGAGAAAGTCCAATTTTAAGACTAAAAAAAGGCTGAAAAATGATCAGCATAAGAAAGTCAAAATCAAAGTAACCTAAAGGTCAAGTGATAGTTGGAGTATGATAAACGAAATGTGGTTGTTGACCGAGGAAGGTTTCCTTTTGCTGACAGTCATGAGAAGGACGCATCTTTTTCACTCTTTCCAACTGTCTCCTTTGGTGACAGTAGCCCTGTTAGTAACTCGGTAAAAAAGAAATTGCTTCCCTATCTTTGAACTTTTCTGTATTCTTAAGCTTTCAGGAGAAAATCAAGCAAAAACATTCTATAATTCTCAGCTGAAAGAATTGATATCACCTGCCTGCCAGTTCCCCCTCTCCCCACCCCAGATATTTTAACTCCTTTGAACTTCCCTTGTGGCTCAGCTGATAATCTGCCTGCAGTGTAGGTCAAGACCTGGGTTTGATCCGTGGGTTGGGAAGATCCCCTGGAGAAGGGAAAGGCTACCCACTCCAGTATTCTGGCCTGGAGAATTGCATGGACTGTATAGTCCATGGGATTACAAAGAGTTGAACACGACTGAGCAACTCTCACTATCTATCTTTCACTACTTAGTTTCTCAACTAAAGCTTTATAGATAATGGTGTGTGGGGGGGGGGGGGGGGGGATTGTTTTTGTTGTTGTTGCCATTGTTATTATTTTCCCTTGGTGAACAGCTGTCTTCCTTCTCACTAGGTAGATTGATAGTAGACCATGGCCAAAGAAGATTGCTCATTGAGCTGTTTCCTTTCATCTGGGTGGTCATCTCTTTATCCTCCCTCCCCTCTCACAACTCTCCTTCTGAGTCGGGGTCTTAATAGTGTTGAGACTCTAATAACTAGGCTTTGTCATATGCCTTACTAGTATGCTTTGGGGGGACCTAGAAAGCAACTGGCATTTAAGTGTTCCTTTTAGTCTGTTTTCCCCAAACCCTAAAATTTACTAATGACAAGCAAGAGTACTTTGCTTTCCAAAAGCACAGCCTTTAAAAAAGATCCAAAGAAAGTTGTCTGGGGCTATTCACATCCTAATGTGAATTAGTTCATCAGAGCTCATATCTCTGTGACAAACACTAGGAAAGACTGAGTGAAAAGCTAATTAGAGTTTTACTGGGGGGTTGGGGTATTAATCTTGGAGGAAGGTTTTAGAGGAAATAAATGATAGCAACTGTGCAGGAGTGCCCTGTAGTATATCGTGGGACAGTAGGAGGTAACTGAGAACTAGTTTGCACGTTTACTGAGGATTGGTCCTGACCGTGAGTAATTGATATTCAAAGCATTTAGGAACCCTTACATTTTCATGAGGATTAATATTAAGCTAATTTTAAAATCATGCAATTAAATTAAAAAATAGTCTGCATCATTTGGGGTCATCAAAGGGAAGAATTAGGATCGGTGGTAATATAGTGGTCCAGTTTCAACTTAGTGTTAGATGAAGTTTGCAACAGTTAGAACTCTTTAAAGTTAATAGGTTTTCTTCCAAGACAATGAGCTGTCTCTCAGTAGAACTGCTAATACAGTGGCTGAATGATGTCATCTGTGGGCTTAATATTGGTTTTAGGTTTTATTCTAGGATGTTCCTTCTGATTTAAGAATGATTATATGTATGAAAGTGAAAGTGTTAGTCATGTCTGACTCTTTGCAACCCTATGGACTGTAGCCCACAAGCCTCCTCTGTCCATGAGATTTTCCAGGCAAGAATACTGGAGTGGGTTGCCATGACCTCCTCCAGGAGATCTTCCCAATCCAGGGATCAAACTCACATTTCTTATGTCTCCTGTATTGAGAGGTGGGTTCTTTACGACTGGTGCCACCTGGAAAGCATATATATGTCAAACAGGAGAAGTGGGCAACTGAGGATGAGATGTTTGAATAGCATCTAGGGTTCAATGGACATGAGTTTAAGCAAACTCCAGGACATAGTGGAGTACATGGAAGCCTGGTGTACTGCAGTCCATGGAGTCACAAAGAGTCATACATGACTTAGCAATTAAAAAACAACAACAATACACCTGAACCAAATGTAAGCTAAATTCCCATCTATAATTAGCGCTTTACAAGACTTTCACTTCTAGAGCGATGGTACTCAGGACCATAACAGTTAAAACAGTAACAGTTAGTACTAATGCAAAGCTCAATAAGTACAAGACAGAACTCTTGTTATTGTTGTTGTCCAGTTGCTAAGTTGTGTTCAACTTTGTGACCCCAAGCAATGCAGCCCACCAGACTCCCCTGTCTTCCACTATCTCCAAGAGTTTGCTCAAATTCATGTCCATTGAGTCAATGATGCTATCCAACCATCTCATCCTTTGCTGCCGCTCCCTTCTCCTTTTGCTTTCAGTCTTTCCCAGAATCAGTGTCTTTTCCAGTGAGTTGGCTCTTTGCATCAGGGGACCAAAGTATTGGAGCTTCAGCTTCAGTATCAGTCCTTCCAATGAATATTTAGGGTTAATTTCCTTTGAGATTGACTGGTTGGATCTCTTTGCTGTCCAAGGGACTCTCAGGAATTCTGTCCAGCACCACAATTCAAGAGCATCAGTTCTTCCATACTCAGCCTTCTTTATGGTCCAACTCTCTTATCCGTACATGACTACTGGAAAAATCATAGCTTAAACTATATGGACCTTTGTTCGCATAGTACTATCTCTGCTTTTTTAATATGCTGTCTAGATTTGTCATAGCTTTTCTTCCAAGGAGCAAGTGCCTTTTAATTTCATAGCTGTAGTCACTGTCCACAGTGATTTTGGAGCCCAAGAAAGTCACTGCTTCCCCTTTTTACCCTTCTATTTGCCATGAAGTGATGGGACTAGATACCATGATCTTGGTTTTTTTAATGTTGAGTTTCTAACCAGCTTTTTCACTTTTTTCTTTCACCTTTATCAAGAAGGCTCTTTAATTCCTCTTCTGCCATTAGAGTGGTATCATCTGCATATCTGAGGTTGTTAATAAACAATCTCCCTTCTACAGTTTGGGCTTCCCTCATAGCTCAGTCAGTAAAGAATCTGCCTTCAATGCAGGAGACCCAGATTTGATCCCTGGGTTGGGAAGATCCCCTGGAGAAAGACATGGCAACCCACTCCAGTATTCTTGCCTGGAGAATCCCATGGACGGAGGAGCCTGGCAGGCTACAGTCCATGGGGTCACAGGAGTCGGACAGGACTTAACGGCTAAACTACTACTACAGATACGAGGGAGTCCCTACTAGCTCAGTCAGTAAAGAAATTGCCTGCAATGCAGGAGACCTGGGTTCAATTCCTGGGTCAGGAAGAACCTCTGGAGAAGGAAATGGTAACCCATTCCAATATTCTTGCCTGGAAAATCCCATGGACAGAGGAGCCTGGTGGGCTACAGTTCATAGAGTTGCAAAGAGTCGGACATGACTTAGGGAGTAAACCACCTTCTGTAGACAGGGGAACTGAGCTGTTTTAGGTTAAGTGCTGTGCTAAGCTTGTGAAAGTGTTAGTTGCTCAGCTGTGTAGACTCTTTGTGACCCCATGGATGTAGTGCCCCAGGCTCCTCTGTCCATGGAATTCTTCAGAATTGGGTAGCCATTCCCTTCTCCAGGAGATTCTCCTGACCCAGGGATAGAACCTGGGTCTCCTGCATTGCAGGCAGATTCTTTGCTATCTGAGCAACCAGGGAAGCCCCTGTGCTAAGTTTACAGAGCACATAAATAAGGAAGGCAACCAAGAGTCAAACTATTCTAGGGTCAGAGGACAGGTTTAACAATGACACTGCTCATTAACTGGCACCTTGTTGAGGAACCATCAGCATAATCTCAGAACGTTACCAGACGGCTAAATGAACTGAGATTCTGGAACACTGAACTGTGCTGTGTTTACCGCAGTCTTCACAAATCTTTATGTTTTCAAAGACCACAAGAGTAAATCAGTGTCAGAACAGCCTTAAAAGCCAACTGTGTGTGTTCTCTCACTAAGTCATGTCCAAATCTTTAGACACTCTATGGACTATGGCCTGTTAGACTCCTCTGTCCACGGGATTCTCCAGGCAAGAACACTAGAGAGGGATGCCATTTCCTTCTCCAAGGGATCTTCCTTGCTTTATGACTCCAGCTTAGTGATGATATCAGCTTCCAGCTGCAGTCAAGTAGAGATAAAGAGTCCTAAACCGGGTCAAAGACTCTATTTCTTTGCATAGCACTGGCCATGTATTAGGAAACAATCGTAAGCTACAGAACCACAGAATTATAGGTTTAAAATGGACAAGGTCTCTGGGGAATGTGTCTCCCTTCTCATCACAGAAATGAGGATACTGATTTCTGCTGAGAGGATTTTGTTTCAAAAATTTGACATGGCCTTGTAGGTGGTCTCCATGTCCAGTCTTCCTATCACAGCCAAAGGGAATTCTTAATACAACTTGATCATCTCATCCTGCTTCTTTAAAATCCTCAGGTACCCCTCAGATTCAGTCAAAGTCCTGGGAGGTCAAGGCACCAGTTCTTCGAAGACCTGGTCCCCTGACTGACTCTAGTCTCAACTTCTCCTGCTTGCTTGTCTTGAACTCTTGACTCCAGTCACTCAGAGGGCCTTGCAGGGCTCCACCTCCGCTTCCCAGGGCATCATACTCTGGCGTCTGAGCCTTTGAACATCCTATTTCTTTGCTTTCACAGTGCTTTCCCTGGCCTCTCCTGGCTGCATCTACTGTATCCTTCAGAAAGTAGGGGAATATTCCCCCTAGGGGAATATGACTTCTAATGGTCAGATTTGTTGTTTCATTGTTCAAACACCTGGTGTAAACCAACATGACTGCATTGTTTCCCAACCTGTAACACATAAAGGATAATTTTATTTCTGTGTGTCTGGACAAGAAGTACAGTTTGAAATTGG
The DNA here is from genome assembly GCF_014754425.2 of Oryx dammah. NCBI lineage: Eukaryota > Metazoa > Chordata > Mammalia > Artiodactyla > Bovidae > Oryx > Oryx dammah. Next base: position 110,398,347 of record NW_024070202.1, read on the forward strand.
ACAATAGCAGGATGATATCCCAAGTCACATACAGCAAAGATCCATAGTTTATAAAAAGGGAAACCAACAAGTCAATGAAACAAAGTTTTCTGGTATCATTTGGTGTGACTCTCTTGTGTTGTTACTACATAACCCAGTGACTGATGTAGGTAATTAGGAAACTTGAGTCAGCAAGAAATGGCACTTATATTTAATGTAGTGTGATTAAGGAGGCAGCAAACTGTGCAATAACTTTTAGAATGATTTTCACGGATAATATTTAAAATAAAATGAGTTTCAGTGCTTAAAAGAAGGAACATAGCTTATCAGTTCCTTTAAAGATCCAGATATGCTAGAGTTTGTATGATAAAAAGAAATGTGATAATAGGTAGTCAGGAAACACAAGTTCTGGTCTGGTAATTGATGCTAAATAAATGAGTGATTTTTGTGAATAAGACATTATCATATTTGATTCTCAGAGCTGGTGTAATATTGTGTCTAAAAACAGGAGTCATGGGCTCAAGTACAATCCCAGCTTCGTTACTTTTAAGCTATGTAGCCTTCAGTTATTTTACTGTCTCTAGGTCTCAGTTTGCTTATCTGTAAAATGGAAATAATAATATGTACTAATAGTGCATACCTCATAGGCTTACTGTGAAAAACAAATGGCCTACTGCTTACAAGCACTCAGCAGAGAATATAATTTTTCATAAGGGCTCAAGTAGCCATTGTTGCTGTATAATTATTTATAAATATATTGATAAATAAAATTATAAATATTATAATTATTCACAATGAAGGAGATAGATTAGAGGACTCAAGGCTTCTTAGACACTAAAACTCTATGGTTCTATGAATGGATCATTCCCAAATGATGTCAGATAAATAAGGTTTCATTGTATATTGGGCAAGAAACCAATATGGCCAATTTTCAATTGTACAAAATAAAGTAAGGTGAGCAGAGCATGAATTATTCAAAACGTTGGTTACACTCAGCATATTTCTATTTGATCTTGGAATGTGTATAATGCTTTAAAAGAATATTTTTTATCCTTCTTATATTGTGTTTAATGATTAAGATGGGTTTGGCCTTTCTGTGTTCACCAAAGGGAAAGAAATAGAACAATATTAGATGATGTATATATGGTATTTCACTTGATCACTAGCAATTTAGATGAAGTCATCTGGCAACTCACTGGGTAACAGAAAAATCAAACATATTGAGTATAGCATTTTAACAGCATCATCATTTAGGGTTTGAAATAGCTCAGCTGGAATTCCATCACCTCCCCACTAGCTTTGCTCTTAGTGATGCTTCCTAAGGCCCACTTGACTTTGCACTCCAGGAGGTCTGGCTCAAGGTGAGCAATCACACCATCGTGGTTATCCAGGACACTAATATCTTTTCTGTATAGTTCTTCCATGTACTCTTACCACCTCTTCTTAGTATCGTCTGCTTCTGCTATGTCCATATCATTTCTGTCCTTTATTGTGCCCATCTTTGCATGAAATATTCCCTTATTATCTCTAATTTTCTTGAAGAGATCTCTAGTTTTTTCCTGTTCTATTGTTTAACTCACATTATATATATGCATTATTATATTGGAAAAGACCCTGATGCTGGGAGGGATTGGGGGCAGGAGGAGAAGGGGACGACAGAGGATGATTGGCTGGATGGCATCACCAACTTGATGCACATGGGTTTGGGGGACTCTGGGAGTTGGTGATGGACAGGGAGGCCTGGCGTGCTGTGATTCATGGGGTCGCAAAGACTCGGACACGACTGAGCAACTGAACTGAACTGAATATATGATATGTGTTTTTCTCTTTCTGACTTATTTTATTCTGTACAACAGTCTCTAGCTCGTTAATGCTCATATTTTTAAATGGTTTATTTTTCCGTCAAATCCAAATGACTTTATTTGTCATTTAAAATCAGTCATTTTGCCTTATTCATTAAACTGAGTAAAGTATACTAAAGATTTTTATAGTAAAGCATTTTAAAACTGTAAAGTATTATAAAATATAATTATCTTTTTTATTATTTAAATTACCAGGATAACTACTCAAAATGACTGACGTTTCCAAAAAGATGAGCACTTTCCAATCAGAGCCAGATATGACTTTTTGTTGATGTTTTGTTTACCTAAAAGCAGTTCCTCATTACATTTCTGTTTTCTCAACACACATACATGCACACACACATAGATAAATAAGAAAAATCTTATTTATTTATTTTTTCTATTTATCTGTTTTTCCTTCAGAAGGCTTTTCAACATTGAAATATACTCCTTTTACTTTTCTCTAAGCTGTCCTTCAACAATAAAAACAAAATACCCCTTTTTCCAAGATGAGATTAGTATAAACAATTTAGCATAATTTAAGAGCAGGGACTCTGGGGAAGTCCCTGCAGTCCAGTTGTTAGGACCTGTTGCTCTCACTGCAGGAGCCTGGGTTTGAGCCCTGGTCTGGGAGCGAAGATCCTGCAAGTTGCACAACATGGCTTAAAATAAAATAGAACAAGAAGAAGAGCAGGGCATTTGCAAGCAGAACCCCTGTGTTCCAATTATGGTTCTGACTTTTTCTAGATGAACAATCTTGGACAAACTAACTAATCCTTCCGTGTAGCTGAGAGAGACAGAACACTGAGGACAAGCCCTAAGAGAATAACTTGCTCTAGAGTCCAGGAGAAGAAAAGGGACAGTGCAGGACACAGGAAAGGAGTGGCCAGAGGGGTAGCAGCGGGAAGACAAGGGTAGGGGCGCGAACCTAAGAGAAGAACGAGCTGCCGTGAGCGCATGGCCAGCAGCGACCAAGCCTCCCTAAATCACAGAACACAGGACTTAGGAAAAGTCAGTGTGGACATCCTTGACATTCTTGAAAGTGAAATGGAAATGATACCTTTCAGTCTTTCTGGTGTTAAGGTTTAAGTGGTGAAGACGCAGAAGTTCCCTTATAGTTGGGACTAGAGAGCAACATGTATATTTTTCTTTGTTTTTCTTTCCCATTACCCAAGATAGTGGAGACAGATTAAATAGTGCATATTATCAGACATAGGAGATGGAACCAATGGAAAAAGAGAGAAGGAAAACCAAGGAAACAGTCCTCTTAAATTGCCTGAGGACTCTTGGAATAGCAGGAAAGATGGGTTCTCTCCCTGGCAAACTCCTGTCATCCTTTGCCACTCAGTTTAAAGTGGCTTCACAGATGAAATCTTCTCACTGTGCTAAACCAAGTCATCCAATCCCTTACCTAAACATCCAAAGTGAAGTGAAGTGAAAGTTGTTCAGTCGTGTCCGGCTCTTTGTGACCCCATGGACTATACAGTCCATGGAATTCTCTAGGCCAGAATACTGGAGTGAGTATCCTTTCCCATCTCCAGGGAATCTTCCCAACCTAGGAATTGAACCCAGGTCTCCTGCATTGCCGGTGGATTCTTTACCAGTTGAACCCCAAGGGAAGCCCACCCTATCTGAGCATTTTGTTTGTATCTTTTTTATAACAGAAAATTATATAATATTTTATCTTTCAACATGTCATCCCCAAATATTAGATAACAGATTGCTCAGAGCCAGGATCTAAGAGTCATTCATTTTTACAAATTTCTAGTATAAGACATAGCATTAGAACAAGTACTATATTAATAGCTATTAATAAATAAGTTGATTAATTAGCAATAAGAAAGGGAGAAGGGCCTGATTAGTGCAGAGTTATATTGAAGGAGGGGAATATAGGCACTAACACATCTTGAGTCACTATCTTTAGTCTCAAAACTGAGAGTGAAAAGGTTAAAATGGAACCAGGGTATTAAACAGACAGAGCAGGAAATCATGGAGACAGCCTCTGTAGGATCTAAGTAAGTCCTTGATATGGCTGGTGGCTCAGAAGGTAAAGACTCTGCCTGCAGTGTGGGGGATCTGGGTCCTGATTTTCTTGCCTGGAGAATTCCATGGACAGAGGAGCCTGGCAGGCCACAGCCCATGGGATCGCAAAGAGTTGGACTCGACGGAGCAGTTTTCACTTTCACTTTTGAGCTCCACTGTAGAGACCTATTAAAATGAGGAAGCATGAGTTAGTAGCATGCCCTCTTGGTTTTATAGTTTTTCTTCCCTCCTTATAGTCTTCTATAACCTAAAGGTAATAATGAAGAAAATAACAAGTACAGCTTGTCTGATGGAGTGTTTAAAAAAAGGACAATGTGATGTTCTGTGAAGTTAAAATCAAAGAGTAACAACAACAAATATTGACATGACCAAGGAATAAGGCAGTTGTAATGGTACAGAGACAAAGAGTTGTAGAAAGTCCTGTAGCTAGTATTACAAAGGTGTGGATGGAAAGTAGTACCTTGGAGCCAGTGCAAAGAATGGAGAAATTTGGGAAGGATCAAACACGGTAGAAATGGATAGAAAGAGAGAGTCGATTTTATTCTGATTTCCAAAAATTTTTTGAATGACTTGTCAGGTAAGAAAACTATAAACTTTTGTTTTATTAAGAGGAAGTAAAACTTGATTTTTTTTTTCCCTTCTAAATTACCCTTTTCCCTTGGGACTTGGACAGGTGAAAGAACCCATTAGAGTACAATAATGAACAACATCCCGTACAGAAATTACATTCATGGAAAGATCATGACATAATATTAGCATGCAGGCTATCTGCTTTTAAACCCATATTCTCTCTAACCACCACTATTTGCTGTGTGTCAATTATGAGACAATAGTTCCTCAGGGAAATAATGTAGTTTACTCAGGGCATTCATTCAAGCTTAAAAAAAAAAAATCCAAAGAGACAGAAAAAATATCAAGTTAATATTCAAGTGTTAATGAGGACTTAGGTATTGTAAAGCTTACATTGTGCTAATTAAAAATAATTACATGGTCCTAGAATTAGGAAGCTTTCACAAGGAAAGTTCTCAAGGCCACTGTGCCTCTCTGGATTTCCAGTCTGGCTGTGTACAAACCTCAGTAGTTACCTTAACAGGAATAATTAGATCCTAGAAAGACAAGTTTCTCCAACCAAATCTGCTAGAGTCTAATTGAGATCAGAAAGTCAGTGTCATTGTTTCCAATGAGAAATGTCTTTTTCCAAAGGAGACACTTATTTTTGAAAGACAGATTAAGATCACAGGTGGTACAGTGATTAAAAAGGGTCAGAATAAGGGGGGCTCCAGACACCATTCTGTTCTGAGTACTGCCAACCCAAATATGACCCAGGCCCCTGTCAAGGGCTTACAACTACCATTTTGTTTGTTTCTGCTATATCCATGTTTTCCATTAAAAATACTTGTTTTTAAATTCAGGAGTAGAGTGTTCAGTAAACCAACCTCCCTTTTCAGGACTTCTGACACCTAGTTCCTATTGTTGTTGTTTTTGTTCAGTTGCTAAGTCTTGTCTGATCTTTGTGACTGCGTGGACTACAGCATGCCAGGCTCCTCTGTTCTCCACTATCCCTGGAGTATGCTCAAACTTATGTCCATTGAGTCTGTGATGCTATCCAGCCATTTCATCCTCTGTCATCCCTGTCTCCTCCTGCCTTCAATATTTCCCAGCATCAGGGGGTTTTCCAATGAGTTGGCTATTTGCATTAGGTGGCCCAAGTATTGGAGCTTCAGCATCAATTCTTCCTACAAACAGTCACAATTGATCTCCTTTAGGATGGACTCGTTGGATCTCCTTGCAGTCCAAGGGACTCTCAAGAGTCTTCTCCAGCACCACAGTTTGAAAGCATCATTTCTTTGGTGCTCAGCCTTCTTTATGGTCCAACTCTCATATCCACATAGCAAGTTGGTAATAAGTTCTGGGTCACCTCCAATATAAGAGAGCAGGAAAGTGAGGCTATTCATAAACTATCAATACTCAAAATGTCATGTTACAGCATTTATTAGTAAATGAACCATAAAGTTATTTTATGCTTCTTTCCAGTTTTATATCAAATCATTAGAAGTGAACTTTTCCCTTTCTGTGCAATTAGGAAAAGACTACTTATGATGTTCCAAAGGTGACCTTTATTTTTGACTTGCGATTAACTTCCTAACATGGTTCATCCTTGGCCACTTCAAGCAATCAGTATGCTCTAGAAGGTAGTAACGAAAGGGATGCATCCCACATGCTTAATTGCTTCTCTCAAAACATGAGACATAGAAGAGCTTTTGGAGAGCCTTTCTCAGCTCATCAGCATCTCAGAGATTAGAGAGCTGTTGCTTTGTAGTATTCAGAGCACCCAGCCTAAGACCTCACACAGAGTGGGCCAAAAGCAACTATTTTATCAGGCGGATATTCTTTATTAAAATGGTGGTTCAGGAACATGGTGGAGAGTCCTCCCCATCATCTATAAGAACCTTGGAGGAGCTCAGAAGTGGGAATGGAGATGTTAGTTCAGTCAGTTGGCAACTGTATGTCTGTGTTAGATACCTAGAGATACTGTAACAAAGTAACAAGCAGAACAAGTAAGGGAAATGTATTGCCTCACAGTTTTGAGTCTATAAATCTGCAGCCAAGATGTCTTCTTGATTGTTCTTCCTATAGGCTGTGAGAGAGAATCTATTACATATTTCTCTCGTAGTTCCTGGGAGCCTCAAGTACCCCTTGGTTATGGTTAGCATTATCCCTGTGTCTTTTTTTTTTTTTTTGACTGGTTTGGGTCTTATTTGTGGTATGTGGGATCCTTAGTTGCCACATGTGGGATATAGCTCCCTCACCAGGGATTGAACCTGGGCACCCTGCATTCGGAGTGTGGAGTCTTTGCCACTGGACAACCAGGTAAGTCCCTATCTCTGTGTCTTCATATTTTCTTCCCATTATAGGTATCTGTGTGTCCCAGTTTCCCCCTTTTTATAGGGTACCAGCCCCCTTAGATTAGGGGCCACCCTAATGAGTTCATTTTAACTTCAGTTCAGTTCAATTCAGTCGCATCTGATTCTTTATGACCCCATGGACTGCAGCACACCAGGCTTCCCTGTCCATCAACAACTCCCAGAGCTTACTCAGACTCATGTACATTGAGTCAGTGATGCCATCCAACCATCTCAGCCTCTGTTGTCCCGTTCTCTTCCTGCCTTCAATCTTTCCCAGCATCAGGGTCTTTTCCAATGAGTCAGTTCTTCGCATCAGGTGTCCAAAGTATTGGAGTTTCAGCTTCAGCATCAGTCCTTCCAATGAATATTCAGGACTGATTTCTTAACTTAATCACCTTTAAAAATCTTATTTCCAAATAAAGTTTAAAACTTCAACACCTATTGGGGGATACATTTCAACCCATAGAAGTGCCCTTCTTGAATCAGTGTTTATGTAAGAAATGAAGCCATGGCACAAATCACAGATTTTCTCTTTTCTTTTTCCAGGGGCCTTAGGTTTCAGTCATATGTGCATGTATGATTAGTTTCTGTGTCCCCTTGCAATAGTCTCCTTATGCTCATCCTCACTAACTTCAGTGGTGTCTGACTCTTTGCAACCCCATGGACCCTAGCCCGCCAGGCTCCTCTGTCTATGGGATTTTCATGGCAAGAATACTGGAGTGGGTTGTCATGCCCTCTTTCAGAGGATTTTTTGGACCCAGGGATCAATCCTGCTTCTCCTGTGTCTCCTTTGTCTCCTGCATTGCAGGTCGATTCTTTGAACACTGAGACACTGGGTAAGCGCATAATAGTCTCCTAGTTGATATTAACTTTCCTGACCTGCCCAAGTTGGCTCAGTGGTAAAGAGTCTGCCTGCACTGCAGAAGTTTCAGGAGACTTAGGTTCAATCCCTGGGTCAGGGAGATCCCCTAGAGAACGCCATGGCAACCCATTCCAGTATTCTTGCCTGCAGAAACCTGTGGACAGAGGAGGCTGGTGGGCTACAGTCCACGGGGTCTCAAGAGTTGGCCACGACTGAAGTGACTGAGCATGCAACATGTCCACACAAGTGTCAGGAGCTACGTCTAAAACACAAAACTGATGACGTTACTGCAGTATTTTAAATTCTTTAGCCTATGCTTACAGAGTAAATACCAACTCCTTAGAGTCAAGACTTTTACTGCCACAAATGGAAGATAATACTATACACTTAAGAGTTGTGAAAGCATTTTTAAAGAGGAAATCTTAATAGAGTTGATAACAAAATATTATACATCCAAAACTACATATTCGAGGTGATAAGGGAAAAAGCAAGGAAGACAAATACGATAATGCAGATTTTAATCTGCATTTATATCTTAGCTGATTTAAGTCAATAGAAAAATGCTGACAATAAATAAGTGGGCAAAAGGCATAACTATACACTTCATAGAAGATTTTTAAATCTTTCCAATGTATATGTGAAAGTAAATTTTCAAATCAAACAATAATGAAAAGTTTTTTTTTTTTTTTTTTGCCAAGTAAGAACCTTTTCTTTTTCTTTTATTTTAAATCAATCTAGCTAGTGCTGGTAAAGATGCATCAACAGGCAAAGTTGTTGTTTATGTATTATCAAGACTCTGAAATTGACCATCAGATTTAGAACTTATTCTCCGGTGGCCAGTAGTGAGCAGAGTAATCAGTCTGTAACAATCACTAGTAAAAACTGGCCATTATGTATCCTGGATTCTGATATTTACATTGGCATCTCATAGGCTTGAAGAAAGTCTAGAAAAGAGGTAGGAGAGGGGCCTGGCATTCCAGAGAATGAAACATAAGTTTCCCCAAATTTACTTATGAAGCTAGGGAAACAGAAGTTTCTTTTTTTTTAATTATTTGTGATTTTTTAAGGCTTAATCCAAGGAGTATAAATTTTCTTTATAACCAGAAAATACACCATTAAAAATAAACACGAATCTATCTCACATATCCTAACAAAAATTCCCTCACTTTTACTTAGCAATCTCTATCGACTTTTTTTATATTTTTTTACCTTTCATGGTTTAAATTCCTACAATAAGGTGGTCACCCCCCATCCCGTTCCACCAACTAATTCCTTTTCTTATAATTCAGTTTCCACAAATGCTACCACCAAGAAATATTAAAAGGGTCACCAAAATCTGCTCATTAAATGTATTGGCATTTCCCTAACCTGACTCCCATTCCGATTTTCTACAACAATTCATACTATTGAGACTTATGCTTTTCCCTGGGGGTGGCTCCTTGTTTGTACCCTATCTTTACCCTAAACATTCCTTAAGTCATGCTTTATTTCCTAATGCTTTAGACCTATTTCATATCTTTGCTCTTAAGCTCTGCTTTTCTCTCTACTGATGTGTTGACATCTTTCGCTAATCAACACTGGGAGTACATTAGGTACTTAATAAGAATTTTTCTTTATATAGAACAATCACAGTATTTTTATATAATTGTGATAGACAGGATAATCCTCTCTCCACCAAATGTGTCTATGTCCTAAACTGTGCAACCTGTGAATATATTACTTTATATGGCAAAGAGACTATGATTAAGTAAAGACCTTCTCGTGAAGAGAGTTCCCCAGATTATCTGGGTGGGCCAGATTTCTTTAAAATAGAAAGAGGTGACAATCAAGCAGAGAATCAGAGGGAGCATGAGACCCCACTTTCTTTCAACCCCATTAACCACAGCTGACTTTGTAGATGAAGAAATAGGAAAATGAACCAAGGAATGCAGGTAGACTCTGGAAGCTGGGAAAACCTTCCAGAGAAAGTGGATTCTCCCTTAGAGGTTTTCAGAAGGAACCCAGCCCTATTTAGCTCGGTGAAACCTGCTTTGAACATCTGACCTCCAGAATTATAACAGATTTGTTTCAACCCACTAAGCATTTGGTTATTGTTGCAGCCGCCCGATGAGACTAGTACAGTAGTGCTTTGTCATTTTGCAGGACAGCTATTATGATGTCACACAGACAATATTCAATATTTAATGAAAATGAATAAGTACTTAGGATTTGTCACTCTCTGGATTTTTATAAAGTATGAAATTCAATAGGATGTGTTCAACAGTCATATTTCTGAACACCTGAGATTTATTTAAGAATATGTAGAATAATATGAGAACTTTTGTTTGGGAGTAGGCGTTGAAACAGAAAAATTACTCGTCCAATAAATCAATGAGCTTGATGAGTCTGTTTATTTTGCCATCAGTCCAATTGCCTTTCTGTTCTCCTGCAGTCTACTAGAAAAGCTCGATCATTGACGATAGCTCAGATCCTCTCTTTCTTCAGTGCTTGCTGACTTAGCCCCTTCGGTGCTGTCATCTCCCTGGGGCTTGATATGTACAAACTGTGCAAGCCAGATAGGACTCCACTGAGTACAGAGTTAACTGGCTGAGGCATGCAAGCTAAATACGAAATACTTCTGTGCATTAAAATATCCATGCACTCAATGCTTTTTAGTTTACAAAGTGTGTGATTTCACTTGATATTTATGCTAACTTGGTGGAGGAGGTACTATTGCCTTCATTTTATGGTTGAGAAAATGAAAAGTTAAGGGGAGTGTCTAGGTAGTAAATGACAGAAAGGAGATTTGAACAGAAATCTCTTAATTTCTAAGTGAGGAACAGAATGAATATAATTTTACTATATACATCTGTTCTTGCCATTTTGTCTCAGTGTTATTATTCCATGTATGTATTTTGCAAGTGTATTTTTAATGATATTATAACTTATGCACATTATAGTGTGGAAAGCATTGAAAAGTATGAAGTTTTAAATCATCCATAATCTTACTGTTGAAAGACAACCCCTGTTATCGATTGAGTAATACTCGATGGTAACAGAAGTAACAACAGTATTTTGGAAACAGAAATATTTCTTTCCAAATATTTTTCTGCACATCCATCCAAGTATATTTCTTTTGAAATGTATTTTTATTTAGAGTTTATTTAGAGTTCTATTTTTATTATTCTGAGCGAAGTGAGGGGGCAGCCTAGCCTTATGTTATTTAAAATTGTACTGTATTGCCTTGCAGTGACCTGTTTTTCCTATTTATATTAAAATATAAATAAAGAATTAGTCCACCCTTCTTGAGTTAATTTTTATTTTTTCATTATTAGAGCCATGCTTCTCAAAATACAGTCAGGACCAGCAGTATGAGCATCACTTGGAATCTTGTTAGAACTGCAAATTCTCTACTGAGTCAGAATCTTTAGGGTGAAGCCCAGGAATCCTTGTCTTAACAAGCTCTCCAGGTGATTTTTCACACATGATAAAGTTTGGACTAAAGTTTTGCTTTTCTATTGGTGTTGATGAGGCAAAAGCAGCCAGTAAACCTGTTTTAGCTTAGAGACAAGAGGAATAATTGTCACACTTTGAAGAAAAATAAAGAGCTTCTTGCTTATCCAAATTTCCCTCATCCACATGCTTTCAACTGTGTGCTCAAAATGCTTGTATGCTTACACAGAAATGTTAGTAGCTCCCTATACTTACTATCATCCAAGCGTGCTTTCATATGGATAGACTTCTTCTGGCAAGCCAACTAATCATTTATCAAAATCAGAACAGGATGAAGCGTAGGTACATTTTAAGTTTCATTCCGATAGTCTTTCTTAACCACCTACCAGGTTATTAATAGCTTAATATAGAGTAAAAAGGAAAAGCACATTTTCTAGACTCTGTCCTCATGACAGTTTACAATCTTGTTATGAAGTAAAATTTTCATATATGTTTTAATTAATAACAGTCAATCAGGTCTTACATTGACTATAATTAAGTATTGTTCGTGAGATGAGCCCTGGACTGCACAGAAAGCAGAATGTATTGATTAGAGAATGTCTCCTTAAGAAAGGAAAAAGGTGAGTGGTGCCTAACTAATAATTGTTGTATCAACAATGAATACTCCACCTATTAATTAACATAGGGGCTTCCCTGATGGCTCAGTGGTAAAGAATCAGCCTGTCAATGCTGGAGATGTGAATTCAATCCCTGGGTCGGGAAGATCCCCTGGTGAGAGGAATGGCAACCCACTCCAGTACTCTTGCCTGGAAGATCCCATGGACAGAGGAGCCTGGCAGGCTACAGTCCATGGGTTCACAAAGAGTTGGACATGATTGAGCACCTGTAACCATTAATTAATATACCTATGATACCTATTTCCTGGTGGTGGTGGTTTACTCGCTAAGTCATGTTCAATTCTTGTGACTCAGCGGACTGCAGCCTGCCAGACTCCTCTGTCCATGGGATTCTCCAGGCAAGAATACTGGAGTGGGTTGCCATTTCCTTCTCCAACCTATTTCCTAGACAAGGCTAAATGAGATTAAATATCTTTGCCAAGGTTGTATAATTAGTGCTTAGTGGAGTCAGAATTTAAACTTAGATGTGTTTGACTGGAGCCCTGTTTCTTAACACTTGTTCCTTCATAGTTAACTCTGACTGAGAAGTTTTATACATTGAGAAAAAAGCCTGTAGAAAACAACAGGCAATCCCATAAAGGGTAAACATAGGTTAAATAAGTTCCTTTGTCAGATTTGCCTGAGCAGAAAGCAAGGTTGATGTCAGCAAGTTGCTGAAACCTAATGAGATCTGTAAGGATTTCGGAAGGTTTTGCATGCTTAGATGGGGATCTGGGACACACTGTCAGAGATGAGAACTGTTACACATTTAACTTAAAGTAACGTTTTAGGACAAGACCAACACTGGATTGGGTAGGGAGTGAAGCATAATTGGGTGGGGAGTGAAGAGAGATTTGGGTACAGCAGTCAGTTAATAAGATGATTGCTATAAACCAGATATCAGATGATAAGGAAAATGGCAGAGGGGAAGCTGGAAAACAAAGATGACAGTTTTTAATGGTAGATTGGCTGAAGGGGCTAATTGGAAAACCTAAGAATTTAAACCTTATGTTCTAGGTGATTTTGAACTGTATATAATAATTGCAATAATCTGAAGGAAGATTGTCCAAAGTTAATAAGGCAGTTGGTTTCAGAGATTGTGAATTTAAGGCATTCTTTCTTTCTTTCCAACTATGTCCACCTCCTGATCTTAAACATGTGATCGGTTCCATCTACTTTATCCTGTCTTATTTGTTTTATCCTTTCTCATAATAGCTCTGGCCATCTCACCATAGCCCTTTGGCAAGTACTGAGCTTCCCAGGTGGCTCAGTGGGAAAGAATCCATCTGCCAAAGCAGGAGATGCAGGTTGATCCCTGGGTTCGGGAGATACCCTGGAGGAGGAAATAGCCACCCACTCCAGTATTCTTGTCTGGAAAATTCCATGGATTGAGGAGCCTGGTGGGCTACAGTCCATGGCATCACAAAGAATCAGACATGGCTGAGCATGCACGCAAATGGCAAGTGTAGCCTATCTGCTCTCATTACCTTCCGAATTACTTCCCTAAGATCTACTGTGTTTTGCTGCAAGGAACCTTCTTTCTAAAACCTGTCTCAAAGTATATCATCTTTCTGCTGAAAGTTTTAAAAATATTTCTTCACTGTCTTTTATTGCCTTACTTTACTAGGTATGGCATTCAGAATTAGAGCAACCATAGTTTATTATCTAAATTTGATAATTGGGAGGCAGAAAGTGGCATATTAATAATTGCATGCTCAGTTGCTCAGTCATGTCTGACTCTTTACGATCCTTTGGGCATGGCCTACCAGGCTCCTCTGTCCGTGTAATTTTCCAGGCAAGAATACTGGAGTGGGTTGCCGTTTCCTTCTCCAGGGGATCTTCCAGACCCAGGGATCAAACCCTCATCTTCTGCATTGGCTAGCATGTTCTTTACCACTGACCACTGGGACAAAAGTGTGTGGCTGTGCTTAACACTAGCCACATTTTCTTCCAGTTGCACTTCATGAATGAGCAATGGCTCAGTACTGAGTGAACAGCCCCTGTTCCAAAGGTCCCTGAACTGTGCTGTTCACAGCTGTACTTGTTTTCCCTAATCTACTGCTCAACACACCATATGGGCTCAATGACTGTTTGCAGAAGGAAGAAAGCAAGTGGAAAGCAAGCCCTGAGTAAATCAGAGCATTTCAGAACTGTTGCAGGGTGCTGTGTTTGCTGAAATGAAATAGAATTTAAGGTCTAGCATCTTTGGGAAGAGGAAACATGGAGAGCCAAAGGTAGGCACCAAGAACCTAGGAGAGGGAAGTAGAAAGAGGCAGCCCCAGAGCCAGACCTTTGCTTTATAACTTAGGAAAGGGCAGATGCTGGGAGTGTTGAATTCAAGAGCACTTTTCCAAAAGACTCCGCTTATCAATATATAGATTTTTACCAATAGTAATGATCTCGAGTGGCCTTGGCCAGCAATGGCTCAGAGAGGGGCTTGGGTTCCCAACCAGAAACTGAAGCCGGGTCGTGATGGTAAGAGCACCAGATCCTGGCCACTAGACCAGTGGTCAGTGACAAGGGCCCTGGCCCTTTGGCTTTGCAGAAAAGAATTTCCACAAAGACAGAAAACAATGAAGCAAATAAAGTGTTTATTAAGAGGATATGTGGATATAGACACTCAGTGTGGATATACATACAATATGTGTGGATATAGACACTCAGTGTCAGACTTTATTTTGGGGGGCTCCAAAATCACTGCAGATGGTGATTGCAACCATGAAATTAAAAGACGCTTACTCCTTGGAAGAAAAGTTATGACCAACCTAGATAGTATATTCAAAAGCAGAGACATTACTTTGCCAACTAAGGTCCGTCTAGTCAAGGCTATGGTTTTTCCTGTGGTCATGTATGGATGTGAGAGTTGGACTGTGAAGAAAGCTGAGTGCCAAAGAATTGATGCTTTTGAACTGTGGTGTTGGAGAAGACTCTTGAGAGTCCCTTGGACTGCAAGGAGATCCAACCAGTCCATTCTGAAGGAGATCAGCCCTGGGATTTCTTTGGAAGGACTGAGGCTAAAGCTGAAACTCCAGTACTTTGGCCACCTCATGCGAAGAGTTGACTCATTGGAAAAGACTCTGATGCTGGGAGGGATTGGGGGCAGGAGGAGAAGGGGACGACCGAGGATGAGATGGCTGGATGGCATCACTGACTCAATGGATGTGAATCTGAGTGAACTCCGGGATTTGGTGATGGACAAGGCCTGGTGTGCTGCGATTCATGGGGTCTCAAAGAGTCAGACATGGCTGAGTGACTGAACTGAACTGAGACACCCAGCAGACTCAGAAGGAGAATCCTTGCAAGTCTGAATCACTTACGTGGGTCATGTCTTCCAGGTTTCCCTTGGCCAATCATTTTGATTTGCCTGGTTCACAGTCTATATTTGCTATATCTCAGGACCCTTCTGAAGAAGGCAATGGCAACCCACTCCAGTACTCTCACCCTGCAAATCCCATGGACGGAGGAGCCCAGTAGGCTGCAGTCCATGGGGGCACTAGGAGTTGGACACAACTGAGCGACTTCACTTTCACTTTTCACTTTCATGCATTGGAGAAGGAAATGGCAACCTACTCCAGTGTTTTTGCCTGGAGAATCCCAGGAACGGGGGAGCCTGGTGGGCTGCCGTCTCTGGGGTCACACAGAGTCAGACACGACTAAAGTGACTTAGCAGCAGCAGCAGGACCCTTCCATCTGTGTGCATGCATCTCTTAGCCAAGATGGATCCTACTGCAAAGGCATATGCGTTGATCACCCCTTGACTTTAGTCCCACTTTGACCTCTAAGGAACCTTTTTGCACACATGTGGTCAGGGAAGTCTTCTGACTTCAGGAATGAGAAATATGTGGTCTGGGCATGGCTCAACCTCCTTGCTTAACTGCCCTGCTAGGAATTTTGTCCATAGGGGATGAATCTCCAATGCTTTATCCTGTGTTGGGGTGAGGGGCCATCTACCTCCCGTCTCAGTAGTTCTTAGTTAAATACTGTCAAATCCCTCATAAAGTCAGTGTAGAGCTATTTTTAAAAAGTTTTCACAACATTGTTTTAGAAGTTCCAGCTATAAAGGAGGAATGTCAGTGTCCATTCTGCACTACTGAAATCAGGTGCATTCTCTGTGAGAAAAGAAAATGTGCTAGGAGCGAGGGAACAAAAAGGAACATGATGAAAACCTACAACCTAATTACAAAAATGTCTTTTTTTTTTTTTACAGAAACTAGATTTAATGTAATTAAAGCACTTGTAACAAAATGAAGCAGGGCCATTTCTTTCCTTTTTTCCTGAAATAAAGGAAGGTTAGCAATCACATGCTGTTTGTAGGAAATTTATACTAAATATGCAAAAATGTGTCTGTGTTTGTCTGTCTGTATGTGGGCGGGGACGGGATGGGGGGAACAGATTTTCTCTGATCTCTTAGCTGATAGACCAACAATGCAGTCAATATTCATGACCTTTCAGCTAAGTCCCTTACAGTAAGGAGATATCTGTAAATAAGTATAAACTAAATATTTTTCAATGCTCACGAGCACCTGTTTTAAGCAAACATTACATTTATTCAACAATGTATTGAGTTGTTTTAGATCTTTCCGCAACTATAAAGCCGTAGCAGGAACTTAATGTCTATGTTAGGTCAGAAAGAATGCTTGTGGACTAAAAATCAAATTGTGAGTTTACTTGTAGAACAAAGAGGGCTCATTCTAACTTGAGGATATGCTCCTAATCAGCAATTTGGTAGCATTTGGTCTGTAACTGGGGCACGGATCTCGGGAGGCCCTTTTTTGGGTGCTGAGCTCATGCAGGATATTTCTTTCCAGCCATCTATGAGCCTTCCTGTGAAGCATACAAACACCTGGGCCAGACCTCGAATTACTACTGGATAGATCCTGACGGCAGTGGACCGCTGGGGCCTCTGAAGGTTTACTGCAACATGACAGGTAACTATGCCCTATTTATGTTTCATGAAGATTGCTTTTCTGTATGTTGAGAATGAATGGCACCATTGATGTTTGTTTCTCCTGTGCTGTGTTCTTGTCAATACATGAATGAAGCTAAATATTGCTGGGTTTGTTAGGCTAAATGGTGAAGTGTAGTTTGATACTGATTTTTTTTTTAAGTCTACCTTCTGATTTGAACAGTTAATAATTAGCATTTAAAAAATCAGCATGTAGAGGAAAAAGTATAAAGTGAAACTGAAAGGTTGAAGTCCACAGAAAGAACTAGCCCATGAAGAAACCTCCACAAGAACCTAGACTGGGGAAGGTTGGTGTCACCTCTCAAACCACCCACACTGCACATGGGAGAGGAAGCTCAGAGGCCACTCCAGGCCCTCCTCTACAGCAGAGTGATTCAGTTATACACTTATGCATCCTTTTCATATTCGGTGATGCTGACTCAATGGACATAGGCTTGAGTAAACTCTGGGAGTTGATGGTGGACAAAGAAGCCTGGTGTGCTGCAGTCTATGGGGTCGCAAAGAGTCTGACACGACTGAGCAACTGAACTGAACTGAACTGAATACCATAGGACCTTGTTTGTCCATTCTTTAAATTCCAGCTTGCATCTGCTAATCCCAAACTCCCAAATCATCCCACTCTCAACCAACCTCCTCCTGCTTGGGAACCACAAGTCTGTGCTCCATGTCTGTGAGCCTCTTTCTGTTTTGTAGATAAGTTCATTTGTGCCATATTTTAGATTCTACATACAAGTGATATATGGACTTATTTCCCTTAATATGATAATCGTTAGGTCTGTCCATGTTGCTGCAAACGGCATTCTTTCATTCTTTTTCTGTGGCTGAGTAATATACTATTCTGTATGTGTACTGTATCTTCTTCATCCATTCATCTGTCAGTGAACATTTAGCTTGCTTCCATGTCTTGGCTATTGTGAATAGTGCTGCTATGAACATAGAGATGTATATATCTTTTTGAATTATGGTTTTGTCCAGAGATATGCCCAGGAATTGGATTGCTGGACATATGGCAACTCTATTTGTAGCTTTGTGAGGAACTTCTATATTGTTTCCCATAATGACTGCACTGCTTTACATTCCCACCAACAATATAGAAGATTTTCCTTTTCTCCACACCCTCTCTGGCATTTGTTATTTGTAGATTTTCTAATGATGGCCATTCTGACCAATGTGAGGTGGTCTCAGTATTATTTCTTAAACTATATATAAAATCTATACTATCTAAAAGATAAAATGCAATTAAAATATGTAATGGACACAGAAACAAGAAAAAAAATGTGAATGTCTTCATAGACTTTGTGAAAAGGAAAAAGAATGTTTAAGTGTACCTCTAGGATCCTTTTTCTATGTTTTGCCATTCATATATGTACTATTTTGTCAGAAATTGTGTCATGTGAGAATAAATTGATATTGTAAATGCCTTCATGGTGTTCACAACTTATAATAAAAACAAGCGCTAAAAAGGTAAACAAATATAAGTAATTTTTCTGCAGAGAAAAAGTAATGAAATTGTGAAGAATGATTTATTTTGGATAGAGCATTTTAAAAAAGAAAAACCTCCCTAGGAAGCAACATTTTAGCCAAAATGTAGCATATGGATGAAGACTAGGCACTCAAAAAGTGAGGAAGGAACAAAAGCCCTGAGAATTTACACTCCAAGGCATGAAAAAAGTCATTTTCTTCTAAGGAACTAAAACCCAAGTGACTGAAGCATAATAAGACTGTAGGGGCCCAAAATGAAGTGGAGGAGACAGGCAGGAGCAGAGCAGATCAGGAAGTAAGGATGGTGGTACTGAGGGGAAGAAAATATTTTTATTTTCTGAATTATATTTCAGTGTAGTGGGTGGGAAGCTATGGAAAGGTTTTAAACAGGGGAATGAGTAAATTAGTAAAAGTAAGTGTCGATCAGTTGTGTCTGACTCTTTGCGACCCCATGGACTGTAGCCTACCAGGTTCCTCCGTCCATGGGATTTTCCAGGCAAGAATACTGGAATGGGTTGCCATTTCCTTCTCCAGGAGATCTTCCCAACCCAGGGATCGAACCCAGGTCTCCCGCGTTGTAGGCAGACGCTTTACCATCTGAGCCACCGGGGGATGAGTGGGTCTCACTTAAAACTACTGAGGCAGGAGGTAGATGGGCCCCCAAGGGTAAAGCAATTGGAGATTCATTCTCTATTGACAGAAACTCCAAAACAAGAATAGCAGGACAATTGAAAGAGGAGGACGGGCCTGCTCAGACCACATATCTCTCATTTCCGAAGTCAGGAGCCCTCCCCCACCACACATGCACAGAAAAGGCTCCTTGCAGGCCAAAGGGGAGTGATGTCAAGGGATATTCTACCCAGATACCTCTTTGGTAGAGTCCAACTTGGCTAACAGATATGTGCGCACACATGGGAGGATCCTGAGACACACAAAATATGGGCGATGGACCAGGCAAATCAAAATGATTGGCCAAAGGAAAACCAGAAGAAATGACCCATAAAAGTGACTCAAACTGCCATGAGGGTGTGACTCAGCAACTCTCTGACTTCGAACCCAAGCCTGGCTCCAAGCTGTTGCAAGCCGAGGCCACCCTGGATCAATACCAAGATCAATACCACTTTGAGTACCACGAATGACAGGCTGAAAGCACCACAGCCAGTTCTGAAGCTGTAGTAAAGGTTCAGGGAAGAAAAGATGCTTCTTTGGACTTGGGTGGTGATAGTTTAAGTGATGAATAAGAGATGCATTTCAGATGTATTTTGAAGATAGTACTGTCAGTAAAGACCCCGATGCTGGGAAAGATTGAAGGCAAAAGAAGAGGGAGGAAGAGGATGAGATGGTTAGATAGCAACACTGACTGAATGGACACGAATTTGAGCAAACTCTGGGAAATAGTTAAGGACTTGTGAAGGGTGGGAGAAGGATGGTTAAAGAGAGTTATCGAGAATAACTCCTGAATATATGGATTAAGTAACTCAGTGAATTATAGTGCCATTTTAGAGACACGCAAAATAAAGGAAAGAACAGATTTAGAGGAATTTCAAGAATTCAGTTTTGAACTATTTAAATATGAAGTGGTATATGCCATCTCAGTTGACATGCAAATTTTGCAGTTGAATAAGCCCTGAAAAGATGTTTGGGCTAGAGATAAAAATGTGCTAATTGTTAGCATATGAATATATGAGAAATGATAATATCACTTAGAGGATTATAAACTGGGAAAAGGCATCTCAGGAATGTAGTCCTAGGAACTCAGTAGATAGATCAGATTTCTAGTGATGAAATATTCTTTGTGTCAAGAATGTAATAAGTGGAGGAAAAGTGTCTAAGAGAATTCTAGGGACAAATGGGTCATCCATGTGGATGTTGAATTGACTGTTTGGATCCTAAAATTTATAAAATAGATTGGGAGGATGGCGACTGACTTTGAATCAATGGAAATGTATATAATGACTGAGAAAGGCCCCATGGTCCTTCTGTTGCAGGAAGGGGGACCCCTTCCAGGGCCCGAAACTGGGCTCTTGTCTAACACTTGGAAATGAATTGTCCGAGGAGACACATGTGCTGACAAAGCAAGAGATTTTATTGGGAAAGGGGACCCGGGTGGAGAGCAGTAGGGTAAAGGAACCCAGGAGAACTGCTCTGCTGCGTGGCTCGCAATGTCGGGTTTTATGGTGATGGGAATAGTTTCCGGGTGGTCTTTGGCCAATCATTCTAATTCAGAGTCTTTCCTGGTGGTGCACGCATCGCTCAACCAAGATGGATGCTAGCGAGAGGGATTCTGGGAAGTGGACGGACACGAGGTGTCTCCTTTAGACCTTTCCCGAACTCTTCCGGTGGGGGTGGCTTATTAGTTCCATATTCCTTATCAGGATCTCCTGTCATGAAACAACTCATGCAAATGGTTACTATGGTGTCTGGCCAGGATGGGTGGTCTCAATCAGTGTGCTTCCCCTAACAACTCCCCCCTGAGAGACTTCATACTCAAGATACCTCTTGGGAATTGGGGCGGAGGTCTCTTTCTTCTGTAACTTCTTCCTGCTGTGCATGGGCATAGGCCTGCCTAGCAGAGCAGAAGTCTCTCTCTACCTGATCTAAGTTGGGGTGTTCCACATCTGAAACCAGCTTCCACCCTTGTAGTAACAACAATTTAGTTTGAAACTGCTGGAGTCTGCTGGAAATAAACTTTGTAAGGAGTTGGAGTATACAGGGGCCAGATAGGAGGCCTAATAAGATAGTTGTCACTGGACCCATGAACAGTGGGAGCCAAGAAGGGAAAGAAAGAAAACTCCATACACTTGCTGAACTCAAATCCCGGATCTTTGTGGCCTGTTCCAAAAGCCCCTTGATATCTTCTTGGACATGCCCAGACTGGTTGTAATAAAAACAGCATTCTTCCTTTAGATAGAGACAAGTGCCCCCCTGTCCTGCAGTCAGTAAATCTAGGGCCCAACGATTTTGTAGGACCATTGCGGCTAGGGAGTCTAACTGGGATTGTAGGCGTTGAAGGGTCCTCGCCATTTTTTCTGTGGATACAGCAGTGTCGGTAGAAAGCTGCTGAAATTTATGTAAAGAAGTTCCCCCCATGGCAGCTCCTGTCAAACCAGTGGTCAGTCCTAATGCCAGGAAAAGAGGGGTAAGTATTACCACACAATGTATCCTCTGATTGGTATATGCTGGTAAAGGCAAGGAGGTATTACTCCAAGCCAGATCTATGTGGTTGTAACATACCCTAGGGAGCAAGCTCCTGACCAAAAAGGTGGTAGGGATAAATAAGCTTTATCCCCACATATGAAATAGACACCATGACTGGGTTTAAGCTGGGCAGCAAAACGGGTTTGCCAAAGAGGAACAGGATTTCCATCTGCCCTACAACTGGAACATGGCATAATGGAACAGGGGCAGTCTCTTAGTAGCTGGGAGGAGACTGTCACTCCACTTGCTGCAAAACCGGCAGCAGTGAGGGCATTTAGGAAGGGATTCAAGTGTTGTGAGGCATCCTGGGTTCTGTCTTCAAGGTAGAGAGTATTTCATTTAGGCTCCCACCATAGGGTTAGGTTTTCAGGGGTGGGTACCCCTACAAGGGAATAACAGGGGTCAGATTTGCCTGCCCGATTTAGAAACCAGGATGACCGGGTGTGGTTCTTTGGTCGTCCAGAACAGAACATGGATTTTCGAGACTGGTTAATAGCATTTGAGGAGAGCCTTATGTTTGGGGATAGGTATAGTATGTCAGTTCTGCCAGAACCTCTAGTTCCCAGACGTTGGGCTAAATTGTAATACCCTAGTGAAATTTCTAGGTCCCGGTTTTCCCCATCAGTTTGAACAGTGAAAGTGACTGCTCATTGTGAGTTGCCTAGATTTCCCACTGACACCTCTGTCAGGGAGTCACTTTTTAAACACATAGGGAAGGTCACTTGGGGAATGTTAGTCAAGGGAGAAAATAAGGGCTCAGGTGGGATTGCAGATGTTATCAAGGGGGTAAATATAGACAGTTGTTGCTGATACCAAGGCATGAAGTTTTTTTATCCTTTTTCTCAAAAGGCCATACCCCCACCCTCCATGCACCCCACCTCTTGTTTGTAAAAAAGCTTTACCTCCTATGCCTTCCTTTAGTTCCAAAGAGAAAATTTAATCAGAGAAATGACAAAATGCACAAACAAAAGAAAATAGTCAAGCAAGACAAAATAAGAATAGTTTCAGTTCAGTTCAGTCCAGTCTTTCAGTTGTGTCCAACTCTTTGTGACCCCATGGACTGCAGCACACCAGGCCTCCCTATCCATCACCAACTCCCAGAGTTTACTCAAACTCATGTCTATTGAGTCCATGATGCCATCCAACCACCTCATCCTCTATCATCCCCTTCTCCTCCTGCTTTCAATCTTTCCCAGGATCAGGGTCTTTTCAAATGAGTCTGTTCTTTGCATCAGGTGGCCAAAGTATTAGAATTTCAGCCTCAGCATCAGTCCTTCCAATGCATATTCAGGACTGATTTCCTTTAGGATGGACTCATTGGATCTCCTTGCAGTCGAGGGACCCTCAAGAGTCTTCTCCAACACCACAGTTCAAAAGCATCAATTCTTCGGTGCTCAGCTTTCTTTATAGTTTAGCCTTAAAATAAAGCCAAGTACATTTAGTTCTTTTTCAAGAGCTATAGATAATATCCTGAGCCACCTCCTTGAGTTATTTTGCAGATACTAAAACCTCCACCAGATGGAAAAAGTTAACTGCATGCTGACCAGCAGTATCTATATCCCAGACAAGTTGTAACAAAAGGATGATAATTGAGATTCCCAAAACATCACTGTGTTACTTCACCATCAACCAGTCAGGGAACTGTGCAGGAGCTGGTCATGCACCACACCCCCTAATGTTGCCTTTAAACATTTCTTACCTGAAAGCCATTGAGGAATTCAGGTTTTTTTAACATAAGCTGCCCATACTCGTTTCTTGGTGCCTTGCAATAAACACTGTACTTTCCTTCACTACAATCCAGTGTCAGTAGACTGACTTTGCTACATATTCAGTGAGTGGACACAAGTTTGGTTTAGTAACAAAACACTTGAAATTTGGTACTAAGGAAAAGGAAGCAACTGATGATCCTGTATTTTTAAAGAATGGCTTTGGCAACTGGGAATAGGATGTTCCAAAGGAGGCCCACACAATAAGAGAGGAAAACAAATCAGAAAGTCACTGTTATAATTCAGGAGTTGAAACTCAGGTTTAAGGTGGAGGCCATCAGGTAAAGGAGAAGATTGATTTGATAGATATTTAGAAAGTTGAGTTGACCAGACTGTAGCTGGTGAGATTGGAGTTGAAAGTAATTCCCAAGTTTCTGCCTTGGGAAACCCATACATTGGAATACAGAAGAGCAGGTATGGGTCAAGAAAAGGTGGGACTCTATGTTGCCTTCAGCAGCTGTAAATCAGCCTGTTAGGGCAGTACTGTGGGCATATACTTTTCAGATTCCCTGAAGACTTTGAGCCCAGTTAATCTCTGTGTCTCAGTTTCCTTGTAAATAGAGTAGGAATTGGAATGAGTTGATCTCTACACTGCCTTCTATTCTTAAAAAAAAAAATTCTATTATTGCTATGAAACATGAAAGAAAAATATCACTAGTCACATAATTTAGAGACAAAATCCTCTTGCCTCAAACAAGCTTGAATTTACTCATTTCTTGACCATGTTTGACATAAATCGGCACTCTTCATTTTTTATCATAATGCATTTCTTCTACCATGCAATTCTCCTTTTGACTATCTGTACTTCAGTGCTTCATCACTTGGAAATTAGGGGGTGCCCTAAATGACACATCTCAAGTGCTCAGTTGACACTAAGGAGAGAATGTATTCATTGAATCTTTTGTAGAAGAATCCATCATTCTGCCTAAGTCAAAGCCTTGTTTCCTTTTTAAGATCTTATGGCACATTATAAAACGTAGTCATTGGCACCCTCACCCTCCCTCTCAATTTCTATTCTCTCTCTTAAAATTAGGTGTCATAGATATAATTTTTAATGAATGTATATTATCATATATTTATAATATTTCTCTCTTTCATTTGAATATTTTCTAACACTTTAGCTTCTTATTGCTATTTTCTTAAGATGCTTATCAGCATTTTCTAGATACCTTGAGTTTTTGTATTTAAAGCTTCATTTAATTATCTCTTCCCAGTGATTAATAATATCAATAGTAAATAAAGCCAGATCCAGCCATTATCCTTGGAAAATTACTGCTTATCCTGAAATAAAAAACTGTGCTTTCCTCAATATTCTATCCTCAAATTCATCTTTATAACTCTTTGCATTCATATTTAATTTTTAAAAAATTAAGTAAACATCTGTGCTGTTTAATGTGATGTTTAAAGCCCAAGTAAGGAATACCTCCTGCATTCTTCCTAGCACTACTTTTGTAGTTTTATCAAAAAACCATTAAGCTTGTTTACATAATTTGTGCTTTATAAAGCCCTGGGATTTAGCTGATCAAATTCTATTATCCTCTATAACGGTAAAAGCTGTTCATGTCTTTTTAATCTAATATTTATAGAGAGCTTGTTACTCAAGTTCCTAAGCACTTGCACTCAGTAATATAATTTTTTTTTATCACGTGCCTCTCAGAAGTTTCCATAGTGCAGTGTAGGGGGTGGGGGTGGCAATGGGCTGCTGGGGTGGGACTCTTGGGCTCTAGTAGAAAGAATCATGAACCTGCCCCACACTCCTCACTGCCATCACCGCCCCCCCACACCTACCCCTCAGCAAAGCAAAGCAGTTCCTTCTCTATTTTCTGCTTTCAATAGCACCAATTTATCATATCATAGTTTTCATGGGTCAAGACTCTGGCACAGGTTAGCTAGGTTGACTGCTCAGGGTCTCACAGGCTGAAATGAAGGGGTCAGCAGGGCTGTGAGCTCATCTGAGGTTTGGCATCCTCTTCCACGTTTGTACAGGTGGTTGTCAGAATTCAATTCCTTCAGGTTTTAAGACAGAGGGTCCCATTTTCTTGTTGACCATTTGGCTGTGGCTTGCTCCTAGAGGATGCTCCCAGCCATGCATCCTTCTCACGCCATGGCAAGGGGAGAATCTCTGACCTCTAGACTCGCTTTCAAGAGCACACGTGATTAGGCTATGCCTCCTAATCACCCAGTATAATGCTCGTTTGATTAACTCACGTCAACTAGGGGGCTTACTGACACCAGCAAAATCTCTTCACCTTTTGTTTGTTTGTTTGTTTGCTTTGGTTTTTGTACCAGCTAGTCATTTCATTTTATTGAGGGAGAATTGCTTTACAATGTTGTGTTAGTTTCTGCTGTACAATGAAGTGAATCAGCAATATGTATACATACATCCCCTACCTCTTGAGCCCCCCTCCCCACCCCACTCATCTAGGTCATCACAGAGCATAGAGCACCTTTGCTGTCTAGGATAACATAGTCGCAGTAGTGATAACTCATCGTATATATACACTTCTCACCCACATTCAAGGAATAGGGTCAGGGAGTATACACCAGGGTTTGGGAATGCTGGGGGAATACTTTGTATTCTTTTTCCCGCTCTGTATACTATTCATAATTCCAGCTACACAGAGTCTTACCTATTGAGTAACAGTGCCAAACTTAGTTTGTAAAAAATTAAAGTTTATTATTTATTACTTGTGGTTTTTATCATATTGTTCAAAATAGGAAAGCTTGAAAATATAGATAAGCAAAAATAAAAATTGCTTACCAGCTGAGACTAGAATTACTAGCAGGTTAGGTGATGTGTGATAAGATTTTATATTTTATGCTTATAGTTATATATATAGTATTGAGGGAAAACTAAATGCTGAGCACCATTCTAAGTGGATCAGACACACTGAGTCATCTAATAATTCACAACAACGCCATGGAATATGTACTATTACTCTTGTTCCCATTTTTGGGTGAGGAGACTAAAGCTCATAGAAATTAAGTCCTAAGTTACACATCTAGTGGGTTATGGAGACAGACTTCCATGTGATCTGGAGCCGGAGTTCATAGCTGCTGTGTGTGTGTGCATGTGTGTGTGCACGCATGATGTATGTGTGCGAATGCCCGAGTGTGTGTGTTACTCAGCCTCGTGGCCAGATGTGTGCATACTCCTCATTTTGGATTCTGTAGTCTGATTTAAATGTGATTTCTGAAACGAGCATCTCTTATTCATGTCTTTTCATTATCATTAAAACTTCCTTACATAACTCTAATTCATTATCTGTGATAGGACAGCATTTTTGCCATAAACTATTTACTTCTTAATTGCCCCGCTGATGCCTTGGGGTTTTTAATCAGAGAACACATTTTAAATGAAATCAGTTTATAAGCCATTAAGCAATTATTATCAATTTTAGCTCTTAATTCAGCCAGGAATATTTTACCTAATACAAATTTCTGAGAGCTTTTATAGAATAACTTTTGTATTTCTTGTATGCATGGGTTAATTATTCCTTAGGTTTTAAGCCTGACTTTTTTTTATTGTTATAGATTTGCTATGCATTGCTATCTCAGTTTCTGTGGTACAGCAAAGTGAATCAGCCGTACATATACATGGAAAGCCACTCGGTGCTCTGTGGTGACCTAAATGGGAAGGAGATCCTGAGTTTTAGAATGATTTAAATCCTATTCCCAATGTCTAGTTACTTTTTCAGTGTAAAATGTTAAACTGAGTCTCGCAAAATCTGGCTTGAGAAGGTAATGAGATTGAATGGAACTGTGTTGGGTGCCATCAGTAATATTTAATATGATTGCAGCACCTCATTCCCTGTTCTTGCAAGGAAACTGGCTGGAAGTGAAGACGCACGCAGCTTTCTTCTTCCCTTCGAAAGCTTATTAGCATCGCAGGCCAGGCAGGACAAGGCCGCTGCCCCTTCCTGTTCCTGGAGTGTTGTGCAGTCTCTCTGACGTATCCACATTTTAAAGCATAAGCCTCAAAACACTGTCTTCTTCCATTGTATTCCCTCGACTCATTTTTATTTTCCCCATCACAGGCACTTGCCCTCCTCTTTCTGTCTCCTAACCCAGTCCGCTTCCTCTGCCGTTAACATTAACCCGCACGTGGAATAGTTCTCTGTCTTCTTTCACATCATCGCCTTTGCGTAGACTTCTCACAAGCTGTCTTTGTTATAAACCTTTGTAATCACTCAGCAACTCCTGCTTCGTGCGCTCAGCTATTTCAGTTCCTCACAATCAGTGTAAATCTTTGAATTCAATTCTGTTCCTACAGCTTCAATTGAAAATCTAGGAACCAACTCAGTGATCAAACGCAGCCTGAAAGGAGAGCTCGTCTCTGTAACTGATTACCCACCCGCCCAAGACTCCCATTCAGAGTCACACTCCTATTCCACGGATGACTTCTACCTGCCAAGGCTCCTTTGAAATCTCTTCATTGTGTGTCAGTCACAGTGATAGGTTAATACTATAAGAGTCCTCAAGTGGTTTTCGAACTTTAAATCAAGGAAGGGAGCGGGGAACTGCAGGAGGTCTGGTGAAGCCCACGCCGCCAGACAGGACCAGGAAGGGAAGGCAGGGCACCACGTGACACCAAGACGGAGTGGTCTCAGATCTGGGACAGGCAGCTCTGCCACCTCTGAGCCTCCAAAATGGTACCCCGAACGCAAATGCCCCACCTTCAAACATTTTTACACACCTGCCTAAGCAGTATTTTAAACACACTGCATTTTGGGTGCTTTGAAAGCACTGCCTTGGTTGTGCAATTTCAAAACCTGCTCAAAAACGGAGAATGGCTTCACACTGTCTATGACGATGGACTACTGTTTGGCTTCCTCCGTCATTTGGGGTCTGAAACTCTAGTCTAGTCTACAGATATCTGCTTGTACATATGGTAGGTGGAAAGAAAAAAAAAAAAAAAGCCTTTGTAAAATCCTGTTAAATCGGCTCAAAGTGCAAGAATAACCTCACACTTACTCACTAGGAATTCCTCCCTTCCGACTAAACTTAAAGCCACTATGCCTGAACTCCTATCTTTCCAATCCCTAGGTTTTCCAGTTTGCTGAGTCACCTTTCATTCCTTCTCAGTAAATGAATTTCCATTTCGAAAGATTCCTGGCAATTTTAGCAAGAGAATCTCCTGTAGCAACTGGTCTGTCTTTTTATCTTTCCTCTTAGTCTAATTGATGCAACTGAGAAACTTAAATAATAAACTATATCTAGGAGAAGGCAATGGCACCCCACTTCAGTACTCTTGCCTGGAAAATCCCATGGACGGAGGAGCCTGGTAGGCTGCAGTCCATGGGGTCGCTGAGAGTTGGACACGACTCAGTGACTTCACTTTCACTTTTCACTTTCATGCATTGGAGAAGGAAATAGCAACCCACTCCAGTGTTCTTGCCTGGAGAATCCCAGGGACGGTGGAGCCTGGTGGGCTGCCGTCTGTGGGGTCGCACAGAGTCGGACACGACTGAAGCGACTTAGCAGCAGCAGCAGTATGGCATGGTGCCTAAACTGGCAAATATTGGAGTCCTGCTTCTGGGATTGATTTAAGCAGAAGCCCTAAATCTCATCATGCCCAGCGTAAGTGACACCACGTGACAGCATTTGTCTCATTTATGACGAGTGACAAAATAACTCTGAAAAAAGGTATACCTGTGAATGAAGTTGTCAGAAATCTTCTTATGATATTTATGGACAGAGGAGGTCGTTAGGGCTGAGCCTTCCCTCAGATCATCATTAATCTCATATCCTGTTTCTACTCCTGTGTTTGAACAAAGTCAGCATTGAAAAACAAGACTGTGTAAGAATTTACTAGACCCTCGTCGTGGTCATCATTACAGTTATTCCTTTTTCCGATGTATGTGTGCGTTCAGTCACTTCAGTTGCGTCCAGCTCTCTGTGGCCCTCTGGGCTGTAGCCCACCAGGCTCCTCTGTCCACTGAATCTTCTAGGCAAGAATACTGGAGTGGGTTGTCATTGCCAGGAGATCTTCCCAACTCAGGGATCAAACCTGCATCTCTTGCCTCTCCTGCATCGGCAGGAGGATTCTTTACCACCGGAGCCACCTGGGAAGCCCTTTTTGATGTATAAATATGTATAATTTATTTTCTCTTCCCTGGAACCATATTTGCCCCTTCCGTTTCTAAGCTCACTTGGTTTACCTATAGGTGTCAGGGCTGAGAGATGGTAGCGTACTTTTGACCGGTGAACTAATGCACTAGCTCAGAGGCCCCCAACCTTCTTGGCACCAGGGGCTGGTTTCATGGAAGACAATTTTTCCACAAACGGTGTAGTGGGGAGGATTTGGGGATGATTCAGGTGCGTTACCTTTATTGTGCCCTTTATTTCTACTATTATTACATCAGTGCCATCTCATCAGGTGTTAGATCTTGAATTTTATTACTGCATTATCGCTGCAAGCCAAGTACCGAGTAGAATCCAACATATTGTGCTCTCAGTATTTAAAAGACTATAAAATAATAGAGGATGTCTTGCTGATGTTCCCCATTGCTCCAATCCAAACTGCTTGCTCTCTCTGTCTGGGACATCCTGTCATCATGAAATCTCCCCTCACCCACCTG
>NW_024070202.1:110428068-110506218 GCF_014754425.2 Oryx dammah
ATCCTTCTCCCTAGAAATTAGAAGAACTTTCTTTTATTCCCCAATATTCTGAAATTTCACAACAGGCATTAGAATAGGTCTATTTTCATCCTTGGGCTAGGTGCTTACTTTCACACTGGCAACTCCTCAAATTTCTTTTTATTTTTCTATTCATGATTGATTTCTCTGTTTTCTCCTTTTAGAATGATTTTCATCCTGGAACAAAAGTGCTCCTTTTTGTTCTTTGGAAGTTCCATTTTAATAGCATACTGTTCTTCATATCTGCATACTCTTTATTGTATCTTAAGGATAATAACATTTTTTCCTTTCCCTCAGTTTTTTCTGAATTCCTTTATTCTGCTCATTTGCTCTCCTTTTTGTGTGTCCTGGAATCTCCTCAGTTACCTGCAGATTCCTAATAATTACTAGCTATGTGTTTATTGTTAAGAGTTAGAGGGTCTTGTTGATTTTGAACTTCATTCTTGGTTATAGTATCACGGACTCAATGGACATGAGTTTGAGCAAAATCTGGGAGATGGTGAAGGACAGGGAAGCCTGCCAAGCTGCAGTCCACGGGGTCGCAAAGAGTCAGATGCGACTTAGCGACTGAACAACGACTTGCTTAGAGTGGCCATGTGTCCTGTATGCTCAATATAATCCCATTTTAATTGTTTTTGCCCTGATGTAGCTATAAATAGCTCTCCCTTTTACTTTCAATACAGTCCTAGTTTGAATATGTCTATGCATTTATCATATATATTTATGAATGTATATATATACATAAATATACTCTGGCTTTACTGGAGTTTTAGAAGGGAAAAAGTTAAATGCCAGTCTTTATTCAATATCTTAACCAGGAATTCTCGTATTCATTTGTAATTTTCTGACTTAATGCCTTAGAACCAAACAGTTTTTTAAAACACGTATTTAAATTAAAATGTTTAAATTTTAATATCAATTAATATTTCCTTATTTGTTTAAAAGATGTCATCATTTTAAACTGTTTATTGTTGACTCTCTGTAAGAGGGAGTGTGATAGATGCCTTCATCTATTATAGTATTCTATCCATTTCATCTGTTCCTCACCATAACCTGGGGACGTATTAGTATTCCAATTTTGAAGCCAGGTGAATTGAGACACAAACAGGTTTTCAAATTTTCCAAGAAGCTAATGAGTGTTTAAACACCTTATCATCCATGGGTGCATCTATAATACAGTTTACAAAAAGCTGTTTGCATAAAGAATATAGGTTTGAATGAGACCAACAATGAGAGATGAGCGGCTTCCTTATCTTTTAGTGGCATAAATGTATCACTCTTTAACTTTTTAATAACTTGAAACATTCTAGAAACCCTTGGTTCTTTTAACTAAAATAATATAAATTATTATTACTATTCTTATTGTAAAAATTTCTTCCCCTTTCCTGATTAGCTAGCTAGCATCTAGGATGTGAGATGGGGTGTCTATATTGTTCACTCCTGAATCCAGCAGCGTCTGGTATATAGTTGGCACTAATAGGTGCATTGTTCCAAACAGACCTGTGCCACTCTGGCTTTTTAGTAGATTTAAGTAGCCACCATTAGTAAGAGATAGCTGAGTATGTCTGGGGTTTCCCAGGTAGCACTAGTGGTAAAGAACCAGCCCGCTAATGCAGGAGACTTAAGAGATACGAGTTTGATCCCTGGTCAGGAAGATCCTTGGAGCAGGGGATGGGACTCCACCCCAGTATTCTTGCCGGGAGAATCCCATGGACAGAGGACCCTGGTGGGTTAGAGTTCATAGGGTCACAAAGAATCAGACACGACTGAAGTGACTTAGCATGCACTCAGGAGTAGGTCTAAGTAACTTCTCCATCAGCCTCAGTTCTATGTAAGACACAAGTGTGAGACAAAAGTCTGCCTCACCTACAAGCAGAAGGCAATGTTTATTGGCAACAGGCTCAAAAGTTGCCCTTACAACCTGTTCTTTAAATTTGAAAGCCCAAGCTCTCTATCCCATGAGTGTTTCCAACTTTTCCTTGTGTGGATGCTTCTCTCACAGAAGATATGAAAAATTCTAGAAACAAGATTGAGTTTACTTTATAATCGGAATCAACCAGAATCCTCTGATTCAACCGATGAACTACTTAAGAACCCAACGTTGGTCCTATGAAAAGTAAACGATAAGGGGCTTTCTGGAAGAGGGTGACAGAGGATGAGATGGTTGGATAGCATCAACAATGGACATGAGTTTGAGCAAAGTCCAGGAGGCTGTGAAGAACAGGGACACCTGGCATGCTGCAGTCCGTGGCATCGCAAAGAGTTGGACACAGCTTAGTGACTGATTAACAACAACAAAGGTCTCCCTGGGTTCCTTTATCCTTCTGATGCAAGAGTCGGGAGGAGTCTGTATTTTAGCCAACCAATTTAGGTGAACCTCGGTAAGCTCACCAATAAGAACACATCCCCCAAATCGTAACTAAAATTAAATTAATTTATGCTAATTAATAAGGCATGAAATACTAAGCAGTGATAAATGCAACATGTACCCTTGTATCTACTTCTGAAATCTTGATTTTTTTTTTTTAATGCTCACCAACCACCTATGACGTGTGTGTTTCTGCTTTGAGCAATCCTATGCCAACTCTTGGGCATAAACTAATACACACGCAATTATATCAGACTATCTTTGTGAACCACAAAACATTTGAATAACCATCCAGGCCACCTACCAAAGATTTGTAAAAGAAAGTTCTTTGACATAAGCTGTAAATTTGGAAAAAAAACTTGCCAAAGATGGTTACTTTAACATTGTTCATATCCTGGCTAAATGTAAATAAAGCATAGCATTCTGTCCTCAAAATAGTTATCATTGGCGATGTTCCTATGCTTATTCATCATAACCCTGGACCACTCCTTCTGGTTATTAACTGCAGTTCTAGGACAACATGGACACCATTTTCCTTTACATTATGTTTTGTTCCTTTCTTTCTTCTTATGTCCTTATTTCCACAGCCTCCCCTACAATGTTCTCCTTTGGATAGAAGACAAGAGATTTGACATGACTTTAACATATTAATGTAATGTTACCTCTCCCAATGTTTTTCCATTACAAAAAGAATAGCAAGCAGAATCAAAATATCAAGAAGGTATTTTCAAACAGAACATTTTCAAATGTTCTCTAAGTCATTCCTGCCTTGGCATACAGAAAACAATAGCCAAATGATTTTTAAAGACCTTCCATGTGAAGTTTTTGTTTGAGAGCTGGCAAGCCCTGTTTCTATTACTAATTACTCTTCCCTTTGCTTCAACATCTATTTTACACCAGGTCCCTATTATTTCCTATATTCTATAAACAAATGCTAGAGGAAGATGAGATCAGAGACAAAAAATCAAATTAAATATTACATGGAAACAAAATATAAAGGAACATACTGTGCAATAGAATAATTACTCTCTCAGGGAAGAGAATCATCTATTATCTATCATAGTTCCACCACGACTACTCTCTCTGACTTCTGTCTTCCCTTTGAAAATTCTAGATGCTATTTATTGAAAGATTCAGTATCCCCATATACAATATTCATTTTTAATACTTGAAATCCTAATCTCCATTCCTATGTGAAAGTACAGTACTGTGACTCTCATACAATATTTGACTACTTCTTCCACATGGCAACACATTGTGAGAGTTTGTGTGTATTTAGGGGTGCCATCACTTCATGGCAAATAGATGGGGAAACAATGGAAACAGTGACAGACTTTATATTTTTGGACTCCAAAATCACTGCAGATGGTGCCAACAAAGGTCCGTCTAGTCAAAGCTGTGGTTTTTCCAGTAGTCATGTATGAATGTGAGAGTTGGACTATAAAAAAGCTGAGCACCAAAGAATTGATGCTTTTGAACTGTGGTGTTGGAGAAAACTCTTGAGAGTCCCTTGGACTGCAAGGAGATCAAACCAATCAATCTTAAAGGAAATCAACCATGAATATTCATTGGAAGGACTGATGCTAAAGCTGAAACACCAATACTTTGACCACCTGATGCAAAGAACTGATTCCCTAGAAAATACCCTGATGCTAGGAAAGATTGAAGGCAGGAGAAGAAGGGGACGACAAAGGATGAGATGGTTGGATGGCGTGACTGACTCGATGGAAATGAGTTTGAACAAGATCCGGGAGTTGGTGATGGACAGGGAAGCCTGGCGTGCTGCAGACCATGGAGTCACAAGGAGTCAGACATGACTGAGTGACTAAACTGAACTGAAGAATCCTGAATGCTTAGAATCTTCTGTGAATGCTGGAATTTTTTGATTATGTTGCTTGTCTGCACAGTACAGTTTTGGTTGTCGATAATTACAATCCTGTTTAGATATTTTGGGGCAGTTCAGTTCAGTTCAGTAGCTCAGTCGTGTCCGACTCTTTGTGACCCCATGAATCACAGCACGCCAGGCCTCCCTGTCCATCACCAACTCCCGGAGTTCACCTAAACTCACATCCATCAAGTCGGTGATTCCATCCAGCCATCTCATCCTCGGTCATCCCCTTCTCCTCCTGCCCCCAATCCCTCCCAGCATCAGAGTCTTTTCCAATGAGTTAACTCTTTGCATGAGGTGGCCAAAGTACTGGAGTTTTAGCTTTAGCATCATTCCTTCCAAAGAAATCCCAGGGCTGATCTCTTTCAGAATGGACTGGTTGGATCTCCTTGCAGTCCAAGGGACTCTCAAGAGTCTTCTCCAACACCACAGTTCAAAATCATCAATTCTTCGGCGCTCAGCCTTCTTCACAGTCCAACTCTCACATCCATACATGACCACAGGTAAAACCATAACCTTGACTAGATGGACCTTAGTTGGCAAAGTAATGTCTCTGCTTTTGAATATACTATCTAGGTTGGTCATAACTTTTCTTCCAAGAAGTAAGTGTCTTTTAATTTCATGGCTGCAGTCACCATCTGCAGTGATTTTGGAGCCCCGCAAAATAAAGTCTGACACTGTTTCTACTGTTTCCTCATCTATTTCCCATGAAGTGATGGGACCAGATGCCATGATCTTCGTTTCTGAATGTTGAGCTTTAAGCCA
The DNA here is from genome assembly GCF_014754425.2 of Oryx dammah. Lineage (NCBI taxonomy): Eukaryota > Metazoa > Chordata > Mammalia > Artiodactyla > Bovidae > Oryx > Oryx dammah. The sequence goes on from NW_024070202.1 coordinate 110,433,108, forward strand.
ACTTTTTTGCTCTCCTCTTTCACTTTCATCAAGAGGCTTTTTAGCTCCTCTTCACTTTCTGCCATAAGGGTGGTGTCATCTGCGTATCTGAGGTTATTGATATTTCTCCCGGCAGTCTTGATTCCAGCTTGTGTTTCTTCCAGTCCAGCATTTCTCATGATGTACTCTGCATAGAAGTTAAATAAGCAGGGTGACAACATACAGCCTTGACATACTCCTTTTCCTATTTGGAACCAGTCTGTTGTTCCATGTCCAGTTCTAACTGTTGCTTCTTGATCTGCATACAGATTTCTCAAGAGGCAGGTTAGGTGGTCTGGTATTCCCATCTCTTTCAGAATTTTCCAGAGTTTATTGTGATCCACACAGTCAAAGGCTTTGGCATAGTCAATAAAGCAGAAATAGATGTTTTTCTGGAACTCTTTTGCTTTTTCCAGCCGATGTTGGCAATTTGATCTCTCATTCCTCATCCTTTCCAAAGATGGAGAAGCTCTATACAGTCAAAAAAAACAAGACCGGGAGCTGACTGTGGCTCAGATCATGAACTCCTTATTGCCAAATTCAGACTTAAATTGAAGAAAGTAGGGAAAACCGCTAGACCATTCAGGTATGACCTAAATCAAATCCCTTATGATTATACAGTGGAAGTGAGAAATAGATTTAAGGGTCTAGATCTGATAGATAGAGTGCCTGATGAACTATGGACGGAGGTTCGTGACATTGTACAGGAGACAGGGATCAAGATCATCCCCAGGAAAAGAAACGCAAAAAAGCAAAATGGCTGTCTGGGGAAGCCTTACAAATAGCTGTGAAAAGAAGAGAGGCGAAAAGCAAAGGAGAAAAGGAAAGATATAAGCATCTGAATGCAGAGTTCCAAAGAATAGCAAGAAGAGATAAGAAAGCCTCCTTCAGTGATCAATGCAAAGAAATAGAGTAAAACAACAGAATGGGAAGGACTAGAGATCTCTTCAAGAAAATTAAAGATACCAAGGGTATATTTCATGCAAAGATGGGCTCGATAAAGGACAGAAATGGTATGGACCTAACAGAAGCAGAAGATATTAAAAAGACGTAGCAAGAATACACAGGAGAACTATACAAAAAAGATCTTCATGACCCAGATAATCATGATGATGTGATCACTAATCTAGAGCCAGACATCTTGGAATGTGAAGTCAGGTGGGCCTTAGAAAGCATCACTACAAACAAAGCTAGTGGAGGTGATGGAATTCCAGTTGAGCTGTTTCAAATCCTGAAAGATGATGCTGTGAAAGTGCTGCACTCAATTTGCCAACAAGTTTGGAAAACTCAGCAGTGGCCACAGGACTGGAAAAGGTCAGTTTTCATTCCAATTCCAAAGAAAGGCAATGCCAAAGAATGCTCAAACTACCGCACAATTGCACTCATCTCACATGCTAGTAAAGTAATGCTCAAAATTCTCCAAGCCAGACTTCAGCAATATGTGAACCGTGAACTTGGAAAGTGAGAAGTAAAAATATTATTCAGTAGGTTCATATCTGAATAATGTTTGCCTGCTTTCACAATTTAAGGCTGCTTTCATAAGAGAAAGATTCATAATCGTTGATAGACAAGTGATCCATTCTATAGAGATATTTTCAGTCAAAACACTCCACATTGCTTTTCACAATAGCAGAATCAGTGAAATGTTTGTAGTTTGACATTTTCATTTTTACTTCTGGAAATAAGGCAACCTAAGGCCCCTGGTCAACAAAGACAAAAGCCCTTAAAAGTCAAGTTACGGCAGGTCAAAGTGAGTAGAACTCTCCTGGCAAAGACATTATGACTTACATCTGGTGACTTTCCCTTATCATCCAAATCTACTGAATAATCACTCATTCTAATTCCAGGGCAGTCAGTCATAACAATGAGTTCAGCTCAATTATCTGGGATAAAACAACAACAAAAATGTTTCTAGAATATGAATGTTATAAAAGCATACCTTATATATATATATAGTAGGAACTTATTAAATACACATTCCTGATTGATTTCAAAATACATAATCACAAAGGACAGCTATTTAAACATGTAAATAATATGAGTTATGGAATATGACGTGAAAGTATGTGTGAGGCAACTAAGGCAAAGTTGGCTAGCTAGCCTAAATTCAAAATAGTTAAGTTTTGTGTATAAGAGATGAGCTAAGAGATTTTAGGAGAAAAAATAAGATAGAAACAATTTTGTAGCTTATGAGAAACTTAGAAATTTATTGAAATTCTTTGCTAATAGACTTGGTACTTTCACAGAATTGTTATAATAGCTTCAATTTCCAAACAAGTGAGTGCATATAATTGCCAGCTAGCCGTAATAATGAGAGTTGTGGCGCCACAAATTAGCTTTGTAGCCTCCATTCTTTATCCAAGCAGGTTTACCCTGGCACTTGTAGATTGCTTGTTCTTATTGCAGATGACACTGAGAGATTACATTAAGTTGGTTATCGATCATACTGTATGGGTTCACTTTACTAAAAGGTAATCTGTTTCTACAAATCTAAATTTGACAGACTATACCATTTTGATGCCATTATAGTCTCAGCAAGAAGTTATAAGAGAGACTGGAGTGGATTGAGGCCCCAAGTTGTGGGTATTTCAAATGCAACCCACCGTGTTGTTTAGAAGTATCAAATTAAATGATACACATGAAAATGTTTTTATACATTAATATATATATATATATGAAATTACTATACTTAAGAAGTACAAAACAAGTGTCATTCAACATCTAGTCTCTACAAGACTCTCTCTGAAGACTCGTACAATGAATAAGTCATTCTCTCGAGGGATTTAAGAGTAAAGGAAGCCTCTGTGACAATAGTGACTTTTATGTGATAATTATCACAATAGAAGAAAAAGAAAAGCTTATAATTCTTCCTTCTGGCCTCCCTTATTAATTGTATCAGCTTATTTTCATATTATCCATTATAGGACATGAGTTGTTCTGGATACATTCTTTCTGATCTCAGCCTTACCCCACCATAAGTCAGGCACAGGTACAAAAGTAACTGTCCCTGAAGCTATCAATACTCATATGGACTTTATGCAAGACAATTTTCACTTCCATTTAACTACTGACTCTAATCCCCATAGCCTATTTAATCGCTATTGCTATTGCCTATCTTTTTGCTCAAAAAATTGGTATGTAGGCCAAAGAAAAAAAGGATGCTTTTGTGTGTTCCTGGAAATCAAACAAGCAGACACCCACGTAGTCGCATAAGGGGATATTCATGACATTGGTTATTATTGGTATATTGGTTACAATTGGTACATTATTATTGTCTGGAGAGCTTCATTGTTGAATAAGAGGTGGCAAAATCATAGAAGAATGACCAATATCTAAAACTCAGTAGATTGATGTTTAAAACTAAAACATCAATTAATTTAATTTCTAATGAGAAATAACTATACTGAAACCTGATACTCAAAAACCTGATACTCAATAGATTTTGAGTTTTATCTTCTCCCTTATTGGCAATCCTACATAATCAGGCAATGTGGAGGCTTGGGCTCAATATGAAAAGGAATTACGTAAATGACTTGATGTGATGACCTCAGACTAAGCTTGTGGGCTGCATTATTTTACTTCTTTGTTGACTAAACTTCCCTCTCCATTTGATAACTTATGCTTCTACAAGTCTTCCCTTCCCCAAGTTTCCAAGGTTGGACAAATGACATTCTGATCATTTTTTTTCTTTACGTATGTGCTCTGCTGTGCTTAGTTCATGTAGTCAGGTCCGACTCTCTGCGACCCCCTGGACTGCAGCCCCCCAGGCTCCTGTGCCCATAGGGATTCTCCAGGCAAGAATACTGGCGTGGGCTGCCATATCCTCCTCCAGGGGATCTTCCCAACCCAGGGCTCAAACCCAGGTCTCTCTCTTCTTTACTTTTAAATGATGTCAAACATTAAACTTAGGACTTCTAGATCTATAAATTAACCCATCTCTTAAAATTAGTTTGCATGTTCCACTTGAACTCACTCTCAGTTCTTTAGTTTAACTCATTGAGGGGAATTTTGTCCCTCACATATTCAGATTTTTAGGGCCCTCCTCAACAATGCCTTAAAGGATTTATAGCATGTTCTCTGAGAGGGCGTGCTCTGTTAGACAACATTGTGAAATATGAAAAATTCTGTTTATTGTCAAAATCTCAGTGAAAACAATAGTTCATTGATTCTTGAATGCACACCATTTTTCACAATTTCAGCGTCTCTGATGTCAGAACGTGTCTTACTGTTGACAGCTCTTGTCATTTCTCTCGGCCAAGAAGCAATTTTGACATGAGTTTTCTTTGCCTGGGTGCATATGGCACTAGCGTTAAAACTTGCAAATTAGATTTCAGTGGCTTAGAAGCAAATTCTAGAGGCGATGGAAGAGTCCTCTCTTTTAAGAACTTTCCTATCACCAATGCTTTTATAGACACAGAGGACCATTCTGTGGGGACACTGGAGATTTGAGTTGTGAAGTGTTTCAGGAGATTTGGACCACTCATGTAAAGAAAGTTGAGGGAAGTCTTAACCAATTCATTTCACAGTATTTTCCTTTTCATGTATGAGCAAGGATAATGTAATTAAATAAAATTAATTAGAGCTCTTTTGCAATGTTTTAATTTTCCCTTCTTAGTGGAATATCTCATGATCAGTGACCTTCTAAATCGTGAAATGCAATATATATTTTTAAGCAATATTCCCTCTCCATCTGCATGTTGGCTGTTTTGGATATCTTTATGCTGGAATCAACATCTCTTATGAGCTGGACAAATCTCCATTTCTTTACTCCCTGGTGAAGGAAGGTGGCAGGAGGTCATCATTCCTATTCTGAAAGGTATAATGGGTAAATTTAAGTGATATTTTCAAATTCTATCTAAATAGCAAATGGAAAATTAAAGCACGTTATCCAGGAAGTATGATAAAGAGCTATTTAATTACTACATTACTATATAGTCAAACCCATTATGCACATGGTCTGCATATGAAAAAATAGTAGAGAAATATAATTTTTTGTTAATGCAGTAGAGGAAGGGAAATGTCATGCTTAAATCTGGAAAAGGAATTTCCTGAAGAGTAGGTTGGCAGTATTGCTAACAGTTTATGTGAAAAATCCAGGGCTTCTTGCCTCTTCCTCTTCCCTGAGGCAGATGTTCTCAGGAAAGGAATGTTTCAGCTTGAAGACACTACAGGAGACAAGCATCTTCCAGACGATGCTTTACTGGGATGGGCTCCATAGGGAGACTCATGGAACCCGTGACTCACCAGCCCGGGAAACAAGGCTGCCCTTGATGGTGAGCGGTTCTGCAGGCCTGCAGGCAGGGAAGATATTGATTGCGTGACTCTCACTGAGAACCTCAGGGACACTTTGTGGGCCTCAAGCGTCTGCTAGCACTTCTCAGTATCTTTGAATCTCTGTGCTGCCCATGACCTTTTGCCTGCACTGTCCTGTTTTTACAGAAACAGTGGCATAAAGGCAAAAGCAGTCCCAATAAATCTCATTCCTATGATTTGATTTGAGGTGACATCCCCAAAAGTCAAAGGGGTCACAGAGAGTTGGATACAACTGAGCGACTGAGCATGCACACACCCGAAATGACACTTGCAAGTCAGAAACATATATACGCACAGACTACTGTGGTTTGGCTTATCCAATTAAAGATTTTAATGAAGGTGTATGATTTTAAGTTTATATCCATATATATTGAATCATTGTATATACTGATCTAATTACTTAAAGCAACATAATATATATTAAAATTGTATAGTATATGAAGTATACTTATGTATTATATCATTAAATGGAATATACAATTATATATATAAACTTTTACATGTACAAAAATTTATTCACCAAAGTCATATATATAGATAGATATAAATAAAATATATTTAATATGGGTAATATATTGTTTATTATATTTACTTATTTATGTATTTATATATATAAATATAATATCTAGCATTACTGTATAAGTAATATATAAGCTTACTGTATAATCTATGTATAAGCAATGAGAAGAGATCATTTAAGTCCAAACTATCAGTTCAGTTCAGTCACTCAGTCATGTCCAATTTTTTACAACCCCATGGACTGCAGCATGCCAGGCCTCCCTGTCCATCACCAACGCCCGGAGCTCACTCAAACTCATGTCCATTGAGTCGGTGATGCCATCCAGTCACATCATCCTCTGTCGTCCCCTTTTCCTCCCGCCTTCAATCTTTCCCAGCATTAGGGTCTTTTCAAATGAGTCAGTTCTTCACATCAACTGGCGAAAGTACTGGAATTTCTGCTTCAACATCAGTCCTTCCAATGAACATTCAGGACTGATTTCCTTTAGGATGGACTGGTTGGATCTCCTTGCAGTCCAAGGGACTCTCAAGAGTCTTCTTCAACACCACAGTTCCAAAGCATCAATTCTTCGGCGCTCAGCTTTCTTTATAGTCCAACTCTCACATCCATACGTGACTACTGGAAAAACCATAGCCTTGACTAGACGGACCTCTGTTGGCAAAGTAATGTCCAACCTATGCATGCTTATTATCTTCTGTCCTTAACTGGTTTAGACTGGAAATAATTGACCACTTATTTTAAATTATTTTCTATGAAATTTCTCTTTTGTTTTACTCCTCTAAACAATATATATGCAGAATGAAAGAAAAGGAGAGAGATGGAGTAAGGGAGACAATGAGGTAGAAATATAAGTACCTATGACAGCATAATGTGTACATACGTGTGGCCACTGGGCTGGTCATACAGTTGTGTAGCTTGTTCCCTGAACAAGGCAGCCAGACTAGTGAGTCAGAGTTGCAGTCAATTCCTGCTCCACTCAGAAACATGTGCCGGCTCATTGTCTGCATTTACAGAGTAAATGTGACCCTTCTTGAAGTCACATACAGGCACCACAAAGGCCTGGCCCAAGTAGTAGAAGTACACATTTCCCACCCAGGCACTGCAGAGTCTAGAGTTATACCCATAGAAAGTTAAGCTGTTGTATTAACCATTACTATCTCCAAGCACATCATTTAAAATCCAATGACACTGCCACGTGAAGGAACTTAATTGGTTGTTTTTTGCTGTTTGGAGTAGGCACTTGCAAGATAAGAACCCAAAGGAATTTGGGCAGAGGAATCCCAAAGAAAGCAGTGAGAAAAAAGGCAAAAGGTGTTGCAAGCTGGCGTGCCTGCTTCCTCAGGGTCATCTGGGGATCTAGATGATGGCTATCTCTTCATTAAATATTCATTTTTCCTGTGCTTTACAGCATGTTGGGTCAACACTTGAGAATTAGCACTATGACTAACACGTTCATAGCGTCTTCTCTGTTCAGAAGTGATGTTGGAATAAAACCCAGGTCTAGAGCTCTTATGATAGTGACAATTTCAGCTAGTTTTGCAAGACAAACTTTGCACCCATGCCTTTGCAGCATGAAGTTGGCAAGCCTTTCTCACTGTGAACCTCATTAGCTGATTACCACAGGCACTGGATGGAGACCAGAGAATCTCCAAACTTGATTTCTGCTTGCTGGCTTATGCCTACATTTTAGTGTATTTTAAATTTCTCAATTTCATTTTTGAGCTAGCTATAGATTTAACATTGTGTAACCCTAAAAATTACCTAAACTCAGCTCTAACATAGACTACTACTGAAAATCAGACTCACAGAGTTGGAAGGGCTCTGTTGAAGAACCCTTCATCTAAAAGCTACAGCAAAGATTTATTGCTACCTGGTGAAATCCTGCCAGTCCATTCTTCACTGCCCACCTCACTCCTGAAGATAAAACATCCTTGTAAAGACAAATATAAGACTCCTAATGGTATTTCACTGGGAACCTCATGGTAGAGAACTCAATATATTAGAACACCATAGTATTTGTAATTATTTTAGATTTCTTTTTGTGTGTGTGTTTCTTCCCTATCGTAGCATGAAATGAAAGAAGAACATCAATTTTGGCAAGTGCACTATACCAGGAGCCAGAAATTCTAAACTATACTTTTCTGATTTCTGAATGACTGTAAGACTACAGACAAACCAGTTTGCTTCTCTGGGCCTCTGTTTTCTTATTTATGAAGTGAGACAATTGAACCACATCAAACTTAAGATCACTTCCAACCATAAATATACCATAACACTACTATATGTATGTTCAGTTTCTAAGTCATGTCCAACAATTTGCAACCCTGTGGACTGCAGCACACGGGGCTTCCTTATCTTCACTCTCTCTTTGGTCAGATTCATGTCTATTGAGTCAGTGATACTATCCAACCATCTCATCCTCTGTCGTCCCCTTCTCCTCTTGTCCTCAATCTTTCCCAGCATCAGGGTCTTTTCTAATAAATCGACTCTTTGCATCAGGTGGCCAGAGTATTGGAGCTTCACTTCAATTCAGTCGCTCAGTCGTGTCCAATTCTTTGCGACCCCATGAACCGCAGCACACCAGGCCTCCCTGTCCATCACCATCTCCCCAGTTTCACTCAGACTCATGTCCATCAAGTCCGTGATGCATCCAGCCATCTCATCCTCGATCGTCCCCTTCTCCTCCTGCCCCCAATCCCTCCCAGCATCAGAGTCTTTTCCAATGAGTCAACTCTTTGCATGAGGTGGCCAAAGTACTGGAGCTTCAGCTTGAGCATCATTCCTTCCAAAGAAATCCCAGGGTTGATCTCCTTCAGAATGGACTGGTTGGATCTCCTTGCAGTCCAAGGGACTCAAGAGTCTTCTCCCACACCACAGTTCAAAAGCATCAATTCTTCAGCACTCAGCCTTCTTCACAGTCCAACTCTCACATCCATACATGACCACAGGTAAAACCATAGCCTTGATTAGATGGACCTTAGTTGGCAAAGTAATGTCTCTGCTTTTGAATATACCATCTAGGTTGGTCATAACTTTTCTTCCAAGAAGTAAGTGTCTTTTAATTTCATGGCTGCAGTCACCATCTGCAGTGATTTTGGAGCCCCGCAAAATAAAGTCTGACACTGTTTCTACTGTTTCCCCATCTATTTCCCATGAAGTGATGGGGCCAGATGCCATGATCTTCCTTTTCTGAATGTTGAGCTTTAAGCCAACTTTTTTGCTCTCCTCTTTCACTTTCATCAAGAGGCTTTTTAGCTCCTCTTCACTTTCTGCCATAAGGGTGGTGTCATCTGCGTATCTGAGGTTATTGATATTTCTCCCGGCAGTCTTGATTCCAGCTTGTGTTTCTTCCAGTCCAGCATTTCTCATGATGTACTCTGCATAGAAGTTAAATAAGCAGGGTGACAACATACAGCCTTGACATACTCCTTTTCGTATTTGGAACCAGTCTGTTGTTCCATGTCCAGTTCTAACTGTTGCTTCTTGGCCTGCATACAGATTTCTCAAGAGGCAGGTTAGGTGGTCTGGTATTCCCATCTCTTTCAGAATTTTCCAGAGTTTATTGTGATCCACACAGTCAAAGGCTTTGGCATAGTCAATAAAGCAGAAATAGATGTTTTTCTGGAACTGTCTTGCTTTTTCCATGATCCAGCAGATGTTGGCAATTTGATCTCTGGTTCCTCTGCCTTTTCTAAAACCAGCTTGAACCTCAGGGAGTTCACGGTTCATGTTTTGCTGAAGCCTGGCTTGGAGAATTTTGAACATTACTTTACTAGCATGTGAGATGAGTGCAATTGTGTGGTAGTTTGAGCTTCAGCTTCAGCTCGGTGCTATTACCAAAAGAGTATGGTGGGATCCAGCCGCTTGCTGCTGAAAAGCCAATAAACGAGTCAGGTTGGTGGAAAGGAAAGATTGCTGTTATTCAGAAGCCTGCAACTGGAGCAGGTAGTGGGGAAAGGGTGGCAGACATTTGTCCCCCTGCACTGGCAACCAGTGGGGCTTTATAGACAGAGATGTTGGGGTGAGGGGTCTACATGCAGAAAAAGCATAGTCAGCTCTAATGGTTATCTTCAGATTGGTCCTCAGTGGTCTGACTGGCATTATGTTGGTGGTTTTAGGTACAGTTAACCTTCAGTTCCAGGGTCCACTTGTTCTGATTTCTTTGCAACCAATTCTTGGAACTGGGAGAGCTCATGTCCTGGGTACAGTCTGGTCATCGTGTAGTTAACTTCTCCACCTGGTGTTTTAGTATTGATAAGACAGCTCACAGGATATGACTCAGAATTTTACCTATAGCCCTTGAGAAAGAAGTCAAAGTCCTTGACTATGGTTAGTGACTACATTATTATTATTTAGTCTCCTTTGACTGTTTTTCTTTGTTTCTGCATTTCTCATTTCCCTGACTAAACTTATTCTTTCACTTCTTTTGAAGTTTTCCATGGAAAAAAAGGCAGACAGAAAACATGGAGCCAGGGGGTGGGGGCACAAGGACAAAAGAGTCCTGCTCTGTTTCACTTCCAATGAATATTCAGGGGTGATTTCCTTTGGGATTGACTGGTTTGGTCTCCTTGCTGCCCAAGGAAATCTCAAGAGTCTTCTCCAGCTCCACAATTCAAAAGCAACAGTTCTTTGGCGCTCAGCCTTCTTTATGGTCCAACTCTCAGATCCATACGTGACTACTGGAAAAACCATAACTTGGACTAGATGGACCTTTGTCAGTCAGCAAAGTGATATCTCTGCTTTTTAATATGCTGTCTAGTTTTGTCATAGCTTTCCTTCCATGGAACTATCGTCTTTTAATTTCATGATGGCAGTCACCATCCACAGTGATTTTGGAGCCCAAGAAAATAAAATCTTTCACTGCTTCCACTTTTCCCCCTTCTTTTTGCCATGAAGTGATGAGACCAAATGCCATGATCTTGGTTTTTTGAAAGTTGAGTTTTAAGCCAGCTTTTTCACTCTCCTCTTTCACCCTCATTAAGAGGCTCTTTAGTTCCTCTTTCAGCCATTAGGGTGGTATCATCTGCATATCCAAGGTTGTTGATATTTCTCCCAGCAATCTTGATTTCAACTTATAATTCTTCCAGCCTGGCATTTCAAATGATGAAGTCTGGGGCTTCCCTGGTGGCTCAGTAGTAAAGAAACCACCTGCAATGCAGGAGACATGGGAGATGCTGGTTTGATCCCTGGGTCAGGAAGATGCCCTGGAGGAGGGCATGGTATTTCCAGTATTTTTTGCCAGGAAATCCCATGGATGGAGGAACTGGGTGGGGTACAGTCCATAGGATCACACAAAGTCAGACACAACTGACCACACACACACACTTTGCATCGAATTTAAATGAGCAGGATGACCATATACAGCCTTGATGTAATCTCTTCACAATTTTGAACCAGTCTGTTGTTCCATGTAAGGTTCTAACTGTTGCTTCTTGACTTACATACAGATTTCACAGGAGGCAGGCAAGGTGGTCTGGTATTCCCATCTCTTTCAGAATTTTCCACAGTTTGTTGTGATCCACACAGTCTAAGGCTTTAACATAGTCAATGAAGCAGACTAGATTTATTTTTGGAATGTTCATGCTTTTTCCATGATCCAACAGATGTTGGCAGTTTGATCTCTGGTTCCTCTGCCTTTTCTAAAACCAGCTTGGACATCAGGAATTTCACGGTTCACGGATTGCTGAAGCCTGGCTTGGAGAATTTTGAGCATTACTTTACTAGCATGTGAGATGAGTGCAATTATGCAGTAGTTTGAGCATTCTATGGCATTGCCTTTCTTTGGGATTGGAATGAAAACTGAACTTTTCCAGACCTGTGGCCACTGCTGAGTTTCCCAAATTGGCTGGCATATTGAGTGTGGCACTTTCACAGCATCGTCATTTAGGATTTGAAACAGCTCAACTGGAATTCCATCACCTCCACTAGCTTTGTTCGTAGTGATGCTTCCTATGGCCCACTTGACTTCACACTCTAGGATGTCTGGCTCTAGGTGAATTGTGGTTATCTGTGTTAACACCATTTTTGTTTAGTCTTCTGTCTTCTTAATTTTTTCTGCTTTTGTTAGGTCCATACTGTTTCTGTCCTTTATTGTGCACATCCTTGCATAAATTGTTCCCTTGGTATCTCCAATTTCTTTGAAGAGATCTCTAGTCTTTCCCATTCTGTTGTCTTCTTCTGTTTCTGTACATTGTTCATTTAACAAGGCTTTCTTCTCTCTTCTTGCTATTCTCTGGAATACTGCATTCAGTTGGGTATATCTTTCCCTTTCTCCCTTGCCTTTCACTTCTCTTTTTTCTCTGCTATTTGTAAGGCCTCCTCAGATAACCAATTTGCCTTCTTGCATTTCTTTCTCTGTGGGATGGTTTTGGTCAGTGCCTGCTGGACAATGTTGTGACCTGTCCATAGTTCTTCAGGCACTCTGGCTCTCAGATCTAATCCCTTAAATTTATTCCTCACCTTGATTATATAATCATAAGGGATTTGCTTTGGGTCAAGTCTGAATGTCCTAATGGTTATCCCTACTTTCTTCAGTTTAGGCCTGAATTTTGTCATAAGGAGTTGATGATCTGAGCTACAGTCAACTCCTGGTCTTGTTTTTGCTGACTGTATAGAGCCTCTCCATCTTCAATGGCAAAGAATACAATCAATCTGATTTCAATATTGACCATTTGGTGATGTGTAGAGTCATGTCTTTTGTTGTTGGAAAAGGGTGATTGCTATGACCAGTGTGTTCTCTTGACAACTCTATCAACCTTTTCCCTGCTTCATGTTGAACTCCAAGGTCAAGCTTGCCTGTTACTTGAGATATCTCTTGACTTCCTACTTCTGCATTTCAATCCCCTATGATGAGAAGGACATCTTTTTTTTTGGTGTTAGTTCTAGAAGGTGTTGTAGGTCCTCTCAGAACCAATCAACTTCAGCTTCTTTGGCATCAGTGGTTCGGACATAGTCATGGATTACTGTGGTGTTGAAACAAACTGGAAACAAACTGAGATTTTTCTATCATTTTTGAGATTGCACCCAAGTACTGCATTTTGGACTCTTTTATTGACTATAAGGTTTACTCCATTTCTTCTAAGGAATTCTTGCACACAGTAGTAGATATAATGGTCATCTGAATTAAATTCTCCCATTCCCATCCATTCTAGTTCACTGATTCCTAAGACGTCAGTGTTCACTCTTGTCATCTCCTGCTTGACCACTTCCAATTTACCTTGCTTCACAGACCTAACATTCCAGGTTCCTATGCAGTATTGTTCTTCATAGCATCAGATTTTACTTTCACCACCAGACACATCCACAGCTGAGCATCGGTCCTCTCTGGTCCAGTTACGTCATTCTTATTGGAGCCAGTAGCAATCACCCTCTGCTCTTCCCCAGTAGCATATTGGACTCCTTCCAGTTTGGGGTGCTCATCTTATGGCGTCATATCTTTTTGCCTTTCCATGCTGTTCATGGATTCTCTAGACAAGAATATTGGAGTGGTCTGCTATTTCCTTCTCCAGTGAACCACGTTTTGTCAGAACACTCCGTGAGCCACCCATTTTGGGTGGGCCTGCATGGCATGGCTTATAGCATCATTATCTTACATAAGCCCCTTTTCCATGACCAGGCTATGACTCATGAAGAGTGATACAGTAATTAGAGCCACACTATTCATATATTCCATTATGCTCTTTCCCTCACATCATCGCACCAGGCTGCAGTGGAGGGACGGAAGAGCCAGCCTGGTGCCTGTAGAGAGACCTTCTGAGTCTCTTCAGACAGATGCCACTTATGGGAGCTACCGTACCACATCCATAATTAATTCAATCCTCACAACAAGTACTGGCAAGCAGCTGGTCTACAGACAGAGGCCTCATCTCTTATTCATGTTTGGGACATTTTTTTTACTGGTTCATTGCCTTATTTTAAAGCTTCTTTAATTATAGGGACTACAAAAAGGATGTAGCAACCAGCAATTAAGTCAAGAGTACCACTCTGCTTTATAAGGGGGTAGGTTGATTACTTCACAGAGCGGGTAATTGGTTTTCGAAGCCCTTAGTGAATGTTCGGCCACCAAACCCTAGTATTTTAAAAGATCCATTTGTTTCTGTTTAACGTTTGCTTGTATAGTGAATTGAACACAACTGTTCCTCCTGCCTTATTGTATGGGAACACAGACATTTAGAATTGAATAGCCCTTTGGAAATAATCGAGTCTTTACTCTTTATTTTGTTTAAGAAACTTAGTCCTAGGCTAGAACAAATTTGTACAATTTGTAAAAATAGCTGTTTCTTAAAAGTGGTAACACTAGAACTCAAGTTTGGGGGAATTTTGCCCCTCTAACAGGAGCTCACATCCAGAGTGCTAATCACAGTCCTTGGTTTGTGTTACACTCCCATTGTGTGTGGGTGTTCGGTCAGGTCCAGCTCTTTGCAACCCCACGGACGATAGCCTGCCAGACTCCTCTGTCCATGGCATTTCCCAGGTGAAAATACTGGAGTGGGCTGCCGTTTCCTACTCCAGGAGGTCTTCTGGGCCAGTGGGTAGAACCCACATCTCTTACATACCCTGCATTGGCAGGCAGATTCTTTACCACTGAGCCATCTGGGAAGCCCCATAATCTCATTATTTATCACTAACTATTCAACTTTTATTTAATATTAATATAATAAGGGGCTGCAAACTCACCATCCTCCTAAAGATAAATAATATAGTAAACTCACGGTCTTCCCACCCCATCCTCTCCACCAGGCAGAGATAATCATCAGTCTGAAGCCTCCATTTCCTTGATGCCCTTTGTGTAGTTTTCTTGCATGTAGATGTAGCTCTTAAAAAGCATATATTTTTAGTTTAAGTTTATAAAAAATAAACAGTACCATGCTGTGTATAACTTACTATATTACTTTCATCCACATTGTGGTATGTGCCAAGTATATTTTTCACTCTCCCATTAATAGGCTTTTGTACTGTCTGTAAGTTTCCTCTTGTGAACGGTGCTGCTTTGAATATTCTTGTCAATATTGTTCTAAAGACTCAAGAATTTATAAGGAGTATATACTTAGCAAGAATTGCTAGGTAAGAGACTACACAAATATACTGCTTTGTACAGTAATAATAAACTGTATCCTGAAGTGGGGAACCGTTGTGGACTCCCACCATGAATTTGTAATATCTTATAGTCTCTCTCAGAGATCAGTAAGCTTTTTCTATAAAAGACTAGACAATAAGTATTTTATGGTTTGGAAGCCACATGCAGTCTCTATGGCAGTTATTCAACTCTGCTACTATAGGTGAGAGCAGTCAGGACATCATTTAAATAGCTGTGTTCCAATAATACCTGCTTTATGAGCAGTGAAATTTGAATTTTATAAATTTTTCACATTTCAAAATTCTTGCTTTTTCTTCCCTACTATTTTAAAGTTCCAAAAAACTCTTAGTTTGTGGGTTGTATTACAGGACAGCAAAAAAGACACAGATGTGTATAGCGGACTTTTGGACTCAGAGGGAGAGGGAGAGGGTGAGATGATTTGGCAGAATGGCATTGAAACATGTATAATATCATGTAAGAATCGAATTGCCAGTCTATGTCCGATGCAGGATGTGGCATGCTTGGGGCTGGTGCACGGGGATGACCCAGAGAGATGTTGTGGGGAGGGGGGTGGGAGGGGGGTTCATATTTGGGAACGCATGTGCACCTGTGGTGGATTCATGTCGATGTATGGCAAAACCAATACAGAATTGTAAAGTAAAATTTAAAAAAAAAAAGAAAAAAGGTGGCAGGATGTTGATGGCCTCCCTTCTCCCTTCCTACCTTATTTCCTCTATTCTTTTTAAAATTTATTTTAAAACATTATAGATAACCTAGATTATGTCATTCACTGTTCCAAATACTGAGGATTCCGTCAGTGATTGAAATACATAAATAATGGTGTTATGCTTCCCTTAAAGCTCAGATGGTAAAGAATCTGCCTACAATGCAGGAGACCTGGGTTCGATTCCTGGGTTGGGAAGATCCCCTGGAGGAGGAAATGGAAACCCACTCCAGTATTCTTGCCTGGAGAATCGCACGGACAGAGAAGCCTGATGAGCTATAGAGCATGAGGTCACAAAGAATCAGACACAACTGAACGACTAAACCACCAGCACCATGTACTATGAAAACAAATCAAGGGACGTGGATACTGGTGATAGGAGGTGATTTTTCAGACAGAATGGTCAGGTTCTCTTATCTAATAGTATGCCATTCAAGCTGATCCCTTAGTTTGAATGAGGAATTGAGGTATGCAAGTATCATAGAAGAAACTATTTCAGTAGAGATACCAGCAAATCTATACACCACCCCCACAAGCTTCACATTTGTATTTCTAATGCCATGCTGGCCACTTTGCAAATCTGCCACAAGTGCCTGCAACTCTCCATTTGCCAATTTTAATTTACAATCTCCTGCAGTCTTGAGTTTCCCAACTCGGTAAAAGGCATCTCTAATAACTTGTCACTCAAATCAAATCCCTTTGAATTTTCTTGCCTCTCTTCTCCCCCTTTAACCCAAACATCTATCTAGTCAATAAGTACTTCTATTTCTCTTCCCTGACTATTTGTATTGGTCTACTAGGGCTGCCATAACAAACTACTACAGACTCAAAATAGCAAGCATATTTCCTGACCACGATGGTGTGAGTTAAAAATCAACCTCAAGAAAAAAATTGCAAAAACCATCAGCACATGGAAGCTAAATAATATGCCACTAAATATTGAAGAAGTCACAGAGGAAATCAAAACATACCTAGAAAAAAATGAAGATAGAAACACAATGATCTGAAATCTATTAAATGAAGCAAAAACAGAACACAAGAAAAATTCAAAACAAGCAACATAATTTTATACCTAAAGAAATGAGAAAAAGTAGACTGAGCAAAACCTAAAGTTAGTAGAAGGGAAAAAAGATCAGAGAGGAAATGAATGAAATAGAAACTAAAAAAGCAATAGAAAAGATCAATGAAACTAAGAGCTGGTTCTGTAAAAAGATAAAATAGATAAATCTTTAACCAGACCCAACAAGCAAAAAATGAGAGAGGGCACAAATAAATAAAATCAGAAATGAAAGAGAAGAATTTAATCAACACCACAGAAATACAAAGGATCATAAGTGATTACTACAAATAATTACATGCCCATAAAGTAAATAACCTAGAAGAAACAGCTGAATTTCTAGAAATGTGCCATCTCCCAAGAATGAACCAGGAAGAAATAGAAAATATTAATAAACCAATCATCAGTAATGAAATTGAATCAAAAATTTTAAAACTCCCAACAAAGTACAAGTTTCAAGTCCAAGTCCATGGTTTCACAGATGAACTCTACCAAACATTTAAAGAAGACTTAACACCTATCCTCAAACTATTCTAAAAATACTGAAAAAGAAGGAATTCTTCTAAACTCATTCTACAAGGCCAGCATCACCCTGATACCAAAACCAAGCAAAGACACCACAAGGAAAGAAAATGACAAACCAATATAACTGATGAATATAAATGAGAAAATCCTCAACAAAATATTAGCAAATGAATTCAACAGAACATTAAACAGACACCACAACCAAGTGGAAATAATCCCAGAGATGCAAAGATTATTCAGTATCCACCAATTATTCAATGTAATATGCATTAACAAGTGGAAGAATGAAAATCATATAACCATCTCAACAGAGGCAGATAAAGCTTTTGACAAAATTAAAATCCATTTATGGTTAAAATAAAAAAACCTCTCAACAAAGTGGATATGGCAAGAACAGACTTCAACATAATAAAGGCTGTGTATGACAAGCCTACAGCTAGTATCATGCTCAATGGTGAAAATCTGAAAATATTTCCTCTAAGGTCAGCAGCAGAATAAGAATACACACTCTCACCACTTTTATTCCTCATAGTTTTAGAAGTTCTAGCCACGATAACAAGAAACAAAAGGAATCCAAAATGGAAAGGAAGAAGTAAAACTGTAATTGTCTTTTGATGACATGATACTATATATAGAAAATTCTAAAGACACCACCAAGAATCCATTAGCAATAATAAATGAATTCAGTAAAGTTGCAGGATGCTAAATTAATATACAGAAATATGTTGCATTTCTATTCACTAACAGTGAATAGAAATTGCATTTCTATTCACTAACAGTGAAGCATCAGAAAGAAAAAGAAAATAATCCTACCTATACCAGCACTAGAATCAAGAACCTAGAAATAAAAATAATCAAGGAAGTGAAAGACCTGTATTCAGACATCTGAAGATGTTGATGAAAGAAACGGAAGACAGCATACACAAATGGAAACATACACCGTTTCATGTACAGGAAGTACTTCTCAAGGCCATCTACAGGTTCAGTGCAGTCTCTACCGAAATACCAATAGCATTTTTCACAGAACTAGACCAAACAAATTCTAAAATTTATGTGGAAATACCAAAGACCTCAAATAGCCAGAACAATCTTGAAAGTGAAAGTGAAAGTGAAGTCACTCAGTCATTTTGGACTTTTTGTGACCCTGTGGACTGTAGCCTACCAAGCTCCTCTGTCCATGGGATTCTCCAGGCAAGAATACTGGAGTGGGTTGCCATTTCCTTCTCCAGGGGATCTTCCCGACCTAGGGATCGAACCTGGGTTTCCCACATTGGAGGCAGACGCTTTAACCTCTGAGCCACCAGGGAAGCCCAGAACAATCTTAAGAAGGAAAAATAAAGCAAGAGGTATCACAGTTCATGTTTTAAACTATCCTTTAAAGATATAGTAAGCAAACAATATGGTACTGGCACAAAAATGGACACACGGACTAATACAACAGGCTGGAGAACCCAGTAATAAGCCAAGCTTGTATGGTCAGTTAATACACAACAAAGGAGATAGGAGTCTAGAGTGGGGGAAAGACAGCCTCTTCAATAAGTGACGGGAAAACTAGACAGCTCCATGCAAAAGACTCAAACCGGTCTACTTTCTCATGCTATATACAAAAATAAACTCAAAATGGATTAAAGACTTAAATGTAAGACCTGAAACCATACAACTCCTAGAAGAAAACATAAACACTATGGTCTGACATTGGTTTTAACAATATTTTTTTGATATGTCTTCTCAGACAAAAGGGCTTCCCTGGTGGCTCAGTGGTAAAGAATCTGCCAGCAATACAAGAGCCACAGGGAGCTGTGGGTTCAATCCCAGGGAAATCCCCTGGAGAAGAGAATGGCAGCCCACTCCAATATTCTTGCCTGGAGAATCACATGGGCAGTGGAGCCTGGTCAGCTACAATCCATGAGGTTGCAAGGAGTCGGGCATGACTGAAGCAACTTAGCACTCTCAGGCAAAAGAACAAAAGCAAAATAAACAAATGGAACTGCACAAAACTTAAAAAAAAAAAAAAAAACCTTTGCACAGCAAAGGAATCTACAGCGAAACGAAAGAGCAGACAACTATATCTCTGATAGGGGTTAAAAGCCAGGATTCCCAGTGAGATCACACAACTCAACGTCCAAAAGCAAAATGAGGCATGAGAAATGAACCACCCAATTTAAAAATGGGCAAAGGACCTGAAAATATATTTTTCCAAAGAAAACATACAGGTGACCAACAGACACATGATAAGTTACTCAACAACACTAGTCATCAGTTCAGTTCAGTTCAGTCGCTCAGTCGTGTCCGACTCTTTGCGACCCCATGAATCGCAGCACGCCAGGCCTCCCTGTCCATCACCAACTCCCAGAGTTCACCCAAACTCATGTCCATCGAGTCGGTGATGCCATCCAGCCATCCCATCCTCTGTTGTCCCCTTCTCCTCCTGCCCCCAATCCTTCCCAGCATCAGAGTATTTGCAAATGAGTCAACTCTTCGCAGGGAGAATGCAAATCAAAACCACAATGTGATACCATCTCTTACTTATCAGAATGACTACTATCAAAAAGGCAACAAACAGAAAGTGTTGAGGAGGATGTGTAAAAAAGGGAACCCTCATGCACTCTTGGTGGGAATATAATTTGATGCAATCATAATGGAAAAAAGTGCAGAGGTTTCTCAAAAAATGAAAACTAGAAATACCATATGATCTAGCAATTCTACTTCAGGATATGTTTCTGAAGAAAACAGTAATACTAATTGGAAAAGATATATATATACCCCTATGCTCATTGGAGCATTACTTACAGTAGCCAAGAGACAGAAGCAACCTAAGTGTCTACTAATAGATGAATGAATAAAGAAAATGCAGTACCTGTATACTCAATAAAATGTCAACCAGCCATAACAAAGAATGAAATTTTATGATTTGCTTCAACATGGATGGATCTAGCATATAATAGGATAAGTGAAATAAAACAGATAGAAAAATACAAAGACCATATGATTTTACTTATATGTGGAATCAAAAGTAACAAATGACCAAATATAATGAAAACCAAACAGATTTATATGTAGAGAACAGATTGGTGATTGCCAGATAGGAGTGTTGGGAGATAAGTGCAATAGCTGAAAGAGATTAAGAAGTATAAAGTTCCAGTTATAAAATAAGTCACAAAGATGTAATATGTAGCATAGGGAATATAGTTACAATATTGTAACAACTATATGGAGATAGATGGGAAGTAGATTTATCATGGTGATCATTTTGTAATGTATAAAAGTATCAAATCAGTGTGTTGTACACCTTAAACTAATATGATATTGTAAGTCAATTATACTTCAATTTAAAAAAATAAATGGAAAGAAGGGGGAAAGAAAAAAGTAAAAATAGTGACACCAGTCCCATTGAATTAGGACCCTGCTAACAGCCTCATTTTATCTTAATCACCCCAGATTCTTAGATATTAAAGAATTAGTGCTTCAATATCTGAATTTTGAGAGAAGATAATTCAGCCTGTAGCAGTATATTTTATTTAGATCTTAATTTTAATGTCTCCATTTTAATGACATTTTCTTAAGAAATAAAAATAAATTTCTATTTATTGATTTCCTTATTCTGCTTTATAGTCTAATGATTAACTCTCTCCAAAGGTAACAGAATAATTATGCAAAAATGAAAATTCAATTTTGTTTTATTCTGCTTGAATCCTTCATTGTTTCCCCAGTAGTTTTCAGAACAATGCCCACTACCATATTATGTGCACAAGGAAGGGTACCCATGTTCATTTCTAGTCCTCTCTCTTCCCAAGTAAACTCTCACCCACTCAGCTGCAGCAAGAGTAAACCGCTTGCAGTTCAGGGCCTTTGCAAATTCTCTTTGCCTGAAATCCCACTTCTGCTCTAATCCAATCTTTTTACATAACTAATTAATATATCCCAAAAAGCACAGTTCAGTATCATCATCTTGGAAAAACATTAGGAGACCACCATTCTCAATGTGTTCAAAGTTAGCTGTGTCTCCTCTGTGTTCTCATCACAGTCTGTTTCTACATCACCAAGACAATAGAGTAGAATTGTTCCTGCCTTGGACCATTGGCACCTTCTGAGCAGGGACTGTGTCTTGATTTATTCATGTTATTTTTAGTGCCTGGGCTTCCCTGTTAGCTCAGTTGGTAAAGAATCTGCCTGCAATGCAGAAGACCCTGGTTCAAATCCTGGGTTGGGAAGATCCACTGGAGAAGGGATAGGCTACCTACTCCAGAATTCTTGGTCTTCTCTTGTGGCTCAGCCGGTAAAGAATCCGCCTCCAATGCAGGAGACCTGGTTCAGTCCCTGGGTTGCGAAGATCCCCTGGAGAAGGGAAAGGCTACCCTCTCCCGTATTCTGTCCTGGAGGATCCCATGGATGCAATAGTCCATGGAGTTGAAGAATCAGACACGACTGAGTGACTTTCACTTTAGTGCCTAGAGAAGTGCCTGCTCCTCTTAGGTGCTTAGTAAACATTTGATATATAAGTGAATGAATGAATGAATAAATGAATAAGAGATTAGCTGGAAGGAATATTCTTGTATGTTTTTTCAACACTCTAATGCCAACATCATGAAAGTAATCAAGTATAGTTAAAAATAGCTTCCCAGGTGGTGCTAGTGGTAAATAAGCCTCCTACCAATTTAGGAGGTATAAGAGATGCAAGTTTGATCTCTGGGTCAGGAAGATCCCCTGGAGGAGCAAATGACAACACACTCCAGTCTTTTGCCTGGAGAATCCCATGCACAAAGGAACCTGGTGGGCTACAGTCCTCAGGGTTGCAAAGAGTCAGACTGAAGCGACTTAGCATGCATAGTTAAAAATAAAGTGGCATACAAGGTATGACCATACATACATAAAAATTTTTAATTTCTATAGCAAAGGCACTGAAAATGAATACACCAATATTTTAAAATAGTGTTGTTTAGAAGTGATGAATCTATAGAATTTATTTACGTTTTCTTACTTTTGTGCATTTCTCAAACGGCCTTAGTTCTACAAAATGTCCCATGATCCAACTCATGTTAACAAATTTACCCTTTTCCTAACATCCTCCTCTCCTTTACATTTCACTGTTTGGAAAACAAAAGGGGAGCGTCTGCAACAAATTATTCTGCCACAAACCCGCATTTTCATGGGAACCAAAATAAAACATGTAACAAGCCTTGGAGGATGCATTTCTCCAACCCACTGTGAAATTTCCATTAAGGCCTTCATAACTTCTCCAGGTCTTGTCCCTGAAGACAAATGAAAAGTATAATCTTTGATCAGGGGTTACTTCAACCTAAAATTATCTACTGTGACAGAAAAACTCTTCAGAATGGTCACATCTGCTGCTACAAAAGTGAGCATCCTCCACACAGCTCACATACTGCCTAGCTGCAGGATGCAAGACAAAGGGCTGGAAAAGAGATTAAACCTCATGCAAAACATTATTTTCATTAAAATTACATCATACAGAGTGTTATTACCTAGATGATTTTATTTTTCTATAACTCTAACAAAAATGTTGCCCTTAGGGCAACCTTGCAGAATAACTTTCACTTTGGAGAAATGCAAAAAGGGATAGACATTATAATTTTCAGGAAGGAATAAAATAATAATGGTATGGTTTCTGGGAGCCTTCCCTCTGATTTTCTTTCATGTGCTGATTATCTTCATGGCTAGATAATAGAACTGTAGCATTTCAGAGATGGAAGGAATCTTACAGATCATCTCCTGTAGATAGCCTCATTTATGGTTGAAATTAAAGCCCAGAGCCGCTAAGGGACTTGGTAAATGTAGTCATTCCCTTTTCTCCCAGTGACCTTGGAAATGAATTTCATGATAAGTGACGTGTCTCTGTCATTAATTTCAGTTATTCCATTTGTCTGCAAGCTCTGCAGTCAGAAAGACTTGCGTTGCAAATTCTTTCACCACATATCAGTGTGCTCTTGCATAAATTATTTAGTCTGTAGAAATCTCCACTTCCTCAACTATAAAGTACTAATTTCAAAGTACCTAGAGTGTAAAGTTATGTTAGGGTTAAATGAGAAACTGATTAGAAGGCTCTCCGGGTTCATAAATGATGCTGATGCCACCTGTTTTCAGTATTGTCCTCATTTATTCCATGTGCGATTCCACTATTTGAGATCAGGCATTCTGAAAGATCCAAATTAGTAGTTGATGAAGATAGTCCCTTTAACACTGTTGTCTCAGACTGTTTGGTTTGTGTTCAGTTTTAATGCCTCTGTTTCTTAGCAGTTTTAAAGACTAACAAAGGAAGCTGCTGCTGCTGCTAAGTCGCTTCAGTCGTGTCCGACTCTATGCGACCCCATAGACGGCAGCCCACCAGGCTCCCCCGTCCCTGGGATTCTCCAGGCAAGAACACTGGAGTAGGTTGCCATTTCCTTCTCCAATGCATGAAAGTGAAAAGTGAAAGTGAAGTCGCTCGGTCGTGTCCGACTCTTGGCAACTCCATGGACTGCAGCCTACCAGGCTCCTCCATCCATGGGATTTTCCAGGCAAGGGTACTGGAGTGTGGTGCCATTACCTTCTCCAGACAAAGGAAGAGGAGGGCCCTAAACTCCAACAATGGTTGACACAAGAAGTGCTGGTTTGAGACAAGCTCTTTCCTTTTTTCCTTTCTGTGTATTCTCCCATTTGTTCTTCAAAATAACTTCACCAGTTTGGTAGGCACTGTGATAGTCCTCATTTTGCAGGGAGGAGACAGACACAGAGGGATTAGTGTAGACATGTTATAACCATCACCCACACCTTTCCCCTACTTCTCTGATGGCTCGGCGGTAAACAGTCCACCTGCAATGTAGGGGACCTAAGAGATGCAGGTTCGATCCTTGGGTCAGGAAAATTCCCTGGAGAAGGAAATGGCAACCCACTCCTGTATTCTTGCCTTGAAAACTCCATGGAAAAGAGCCTGGCAGGCCATAGTCCAAAGGGTTGCAAAGACAGCATGAACATACACACACATCACTCCTCCAGCTCCTGCCAACACAAGTCAAGAGGATTTGCCACCGTCTGATGTTTGGTTTCTGATCTTTGGCCCCCAGAGCTGACAGTGGCTTGCCTGGTGGCAGGAGAGGTTCCAAACCCTCTGGGCTGGCAAATCATACCTCTCACCAAGCACCCCAGTGAGCAAGGATTTATAGAGCACAAAGGTAGCCTGTGATGAAGGTCTTGTATAGCTAATTATAAATTAACATACAGTCTATACAATGATATGTAAGTTATGCCCTTGAAACAAGAAAATGGTTTGGAATACTCTATGATATATCTTTTCTCTGGGTTCTTCACATCTCAATCTGATCTCTCTCTCTTCTAAGGCATTAGGTGAAGTTTCAGACCAAGTCATGTTGCTCCAATGAAGTGTGGGTAAATATTCACTAGAACTGAGAGTTATTACTCACTTTTGTGTTTCAAATTACATTTTCAGAAACTCTTAGCAAGATAGAAATTTTAAAGAAAGAAGCATTTTTCTTGAATGCACAAAGTTAGATCTTATCAGAGTCAGAAGCAGAAAGCAACTAAAGTAAGTTATAGAGCAAGAAAGAATGTGCTTAAAAACAAAAGTTCTTGCCACACATTAAAAGCGAAAGTTTTTCTGTTAGTGATGTGTGTGGGGGGGGGGGGGCGGGAAGAGGCACAGAGAAAAAAAGACAGAAGAGTGTAAAGGAAAGAGAACTATTAGGTTGATGCAAAAGTAATTGTGGTTTTAGACAGTGAATTTTTAATCATTAGAACCAGGGTCAAACATCTTTTTTAATCAAAATAGGAACAGTTTCAATCAATATATTTTTGCCAAAGAGAAATAAGTTTGTTTATTCTTCTAGTGTAAAAATCCATGCTTCAGGATTCTATGGACTCTTGGAAAGCATTTCCTGCCTTCTGCTGGTTGTGAAAGTGTTTTCCCTGCAAAAAGTTGTTGAGATGCTTGAAGAGTGGTAGTAGCTTGGCAACAGGCCAGGTGAATATGGAGGATGAGGCAAAATATCATAACCCAATGCATTCAACTTTTGAGATGTTGGTTGTGCGACGTGCTTTTGGGCATTGTCGTGGAGAAGTATTTGGCTCATTCTGTTGATCAATGCTGGCTGCAGCTGTTGCAGTTTTTGCTGCATCTCCTTGATTTGCTGAGCATACTTCTCGGATATAATGCTTTCACCACGATTCAGAAAGCTGCAGTGGATCAGAGGGGCAGCAGACCGTCATACAGTCACCATGACCATTTTCTTTGGAACAAGTTGGGCTTGGGGAAGTGCTTTGGAACTTCTTCTCAGTCCCACACTGAGCTGGGCGTTGCCGGTTGGGCCATATGTGTTGCTGATGTTGCAAGCTGTCTACGCCGTTTTATGACCCATTTTGAACTTGAATTTTAAAAAAATCCACTCAAATTTGCTTTTTGTCTAACATCATCTCCCTTAGTTCAGTTCAGTCACTGAGTTGTGTCCGATTTTTGCAACTCCATGAACCGCAGCACGCCAGGCCTCCCTGTCCATCACCAACTCCCGGAGTTCACCCAAAACCATGTCCATTGAGTTGGTGATGCCATCCAACCATCTCATCCTCTGTCGTCCCCTTCTCCTCCTGCCCTCAATCGTTCCCATCATCATGGTCTTTTCAAATGAGTCAGCTCTTCGCATCAGGTGGCCAAAGTATTGGAGTTTCTACTTCAACATCAGTCCTTCCAATGAACACCCAGGACTAATCTCCTTTAGGATGGACTGGTTGTATCTCTTAGCAGTCCAAGGGACTCTCAAGAGTCTTCTCCAATGCCACAGTTCAAAAGCATCAATTCTTCAGTGCTCAGCTTTCTTTATAGTCCAACTCTCACATCCATACATGACCAGTGGAAAAATCATAGCCTTGAGGAGATGAACCTTTGTTGGCAAAGTAATGTCTCTGCTTTTTAATATGCTGTCTAGGTTGGTCATAACTTTCCTTCCAAGGAGTAAACGTCTTTTAATTTCATGGCTGCAATCACCATCTGCAGTGATTTTGGAGCCCAGAAAAATAAAGTCAGCCACTGTTTCTACTGTTTCCCCAACTATTTGCCATGAAGTAGTGGGACTGGATGCCATGATTTTAGTTTTCTGAATGTTGAGCTTTAAGCCAACTTTTTCACTCTCCTCTTTCAATTTGATCAAGAGCTTTAGTTCTTCTTCACTTTCTGCCATAAGGGTGGTGTCATCTGCATATCTGAGGTCATTGATATTTCTCCCAGCAGTCTTGATTCCAGCTTGTGCTTCCTCCAGCCCAGCATTTCTCATGATGTACTCAGCATATAATTTAAATAAGCAGGGTGACAATAGACAGCCTTGACGTACTCCTTTTCCTATTTGGAACCAGTCTGTTGTCCCATGTCCAGTTCTAACTGTTGCTTTCTGACCTGCATACAGGTTTCTCAAGAGGCAAGTCAGGTGGTCTGGTATTCCCATCTCTTTCAGAATGATCCACACAGTCAAAAGCTTTGGCATAGTCAATAAAGCAGAAATAGATGTTTTTCTGGAACTCTCTTGCTTTTTCCATGATCCAGCGGATGTTGGCAATTTGATCTCTGGTTCTTCTGCTTTTTCTAAAATCATCTCCCTAGTCTAAAATAAATAAAAAATACACAGCAATTCATATGTCATTAGCAAAAAAGCAAGAAATGTGCACTGAAATTATGTATAACATAACCACATTTATTTAAGAATGTATTCCAATATCAAACAGCAAAGTTCAACATAAATCACTATTAGTTTTGAACCAACATAATAGCAGCAAGACTGAGATAAAAAGGAGAATGACAGAAGGCAAGAAGATGAGAAAAAAGCAAAACCCATGAGCTCCCTGAATCCTTCCACCTTGCACCACCGAACACCTTCTCCTTGATGTCAAAATCCTATGTGCAGATAGAATGTAGAAATACTCAGATTGTTTTCAGGGAACTAAGTGTCTGAGACAAGTTCAAAATGAGTCTCTCAAACAAAGAGATTATGAGTATTCCCATAATTTTCCTCTGTCCTTAATGTCAGCTCCTCTCCTGTACAGCTACAGTCGGTAAACTTTTCATGCATTCCCTTCCTCACTTTGTGACTCATATCTGGATTTAGTAACTGTGATCTGTATTTACCATCTCTTAACCTCAGCATTCAAGTGATTCACCAATTTATGCATGCAATTGTACTGTTACACCATATTTTCCAGTCTCCAAAGAAGCATCGTTTTGGAAATGTTATGCAGGCCTGGATATATATGTTTCTCTATCTGATACGTAGCTCATAGTTATGAATTGAAAAAAGTTTCAGGATTTTCATAAGGGCATTTAAAAACGTGAGGTGGTTTGAAATATCCCCTACTGATATACATCATCTCGTTTGAAAGAACATATTCGATGGAAGCAACTGATCTACTGAAGAGTATTCTTCTTGTTGTTTCCCATAATAATTTACAGCCTTATCTTATTTCTCAGAATGCTTTTCCAATTACAGCCAGCACTTGATCATTTGAGCACACAGCGATTTAGTTGAACAATTCTTACGGTGCTTTTACCTTTTACCTTGTTACCTGACCTGAGACTCTCCTCAGAAGTTGTAGTTGCTGACTTTGGAGTAGAGAGGAGAGATACTGAGGCTGTGCTGTGTCTGACTATTAAATTCTCAGAAGATTTCATTGACTTCACTCTCTTTTTTTTTTTTTTTAATTTTTATTGGGGTGTAGTTGCTTTAAAATTTTGTGTTATTTTGTGCAATACAGCAAAGTGAATCAGTTCAGTTCAGTCGCTAAGTTGTGTCTGACTCTTTGTGACCCCATGGAGTGCAGCACACCAGGCCTACCTGTCCATCAGCAACTCCCGGAGCTTGCTCAAACTCATGTCCATCAAGTCAGTGATGCCATCCAACCATCTCATCCTCTGTCGTCCCCTTCTCCTCCTGCCTTCAATCTTTCCCGGCATCAGGGTCTTTTCCAATGAGTCAGTGCTTCACATCAGGTGGCCAAAGTATTGGAGCTTCAGCTTTAGCACTATTCCTTCCAAAGTATATTCAGGATTGATTTCTTTTAGGATTGACTGGTTGGATCTCCTTGCAGCCCAAGGGATTCTCAAGAATAATCTTCAATACCACAGTTCAAGAGCATCAATTCTTTGACACTTAGCTTTTTTTTTTTTTTTCTTTAGGAGCCATATACTGTATTTATTTTTATTTATTTTCCTTTTACTTTATTTTACTTTACAATATTGTATTGGTTTTGCCATACATCAACATGAATCTGCCACAGGTGTACATGAGATCCCAATCCTGAACCCCTCTCCCACCTCCCTCCCCATACCATCTCTCTGGGTCATCCCAGTGCACCAGCCCCAAGCATCCTGTATCCTGCATCGAACCTAGACTGGCGGTTCGTTTCTTGCATGATATTATATATGTTTCAATGGGAGAATGACACTCAGCTTTTTTTATGGTCCAGCTGACATCCCTACATGACTACTGGAAAAAGCATAGTTTTGACTAGACCTCCCCCCCCCCCCCCGTGGTGGATTCATGTTGATGTATAGACAGACCTTTGTCAGCAAAGTAACATCTCTACTTTTTAACATGCTATCTAGGTTTGTCATAGATTTTCTTCCAAGGAGCCACTGTCTTTTAATTTCATGGCTGCAATCACCACCTGCAGTGATTTTGGAGCCCAAGGAAATAAAGTCTGTGACCGTTTCCATTATTTCCCCGTTATTTCCCATGAAGTGGTGGGACCTGATGCCATGATCTTAGTTTTTTGAATGTTGGGTTTTAAGCCAGGTTTTTCACTCTCCTCTTTCACTTTCATCAAGAGCCTCTTTAGTTCCTCTTCACTTACTGCCATAAGGATGGTGTCATCTGCATATATGAGGTTACTGATATTTCTCCCTGCAATCTAGATTCCAGCTTGTGCTTCATCCAGTCCAGCATTTCTCATGAGGTACTCTGCATAGAAGTTAAATAAGCAGGGTGACAATATACAGCCTTGATGTCCTCCTTTCCCAATTTGGAACCAGTCAGTTGTTCCATGTCCAGTTCTAACTGTTGCTGCTTGACCTACATACAGATTTCTCAGGAGGCAGGTAACGTGGTCTGGTATTTCCAACTCTTTAAGAATTTTCCACAGTTTGTTGTGATCCACAGTCAATGGTTTTATTGTATTCAGTGAAGCAAAAGTAGATGTTCTTCTGTATGTTGTAATGGATGTTGGCAGTTTGATCTCTGGTTCTTCTGCCTTTTCTAAATCCAGCTTGAACATTTGGAAGTTCACAATTCACATACTGCTGAAGCCAAGCTTGGAGAATTTTGAGCATTACTTTACTAGTGTGTGAGATGAGTGCAATTGTGCAGTAGTTTGAGCATTCTTTGGCATTGCCTTTCTTTGGGATTGGAATGAAAGCTGACCTTTTCCAGTCCTGTGCCACTGCCGACTTTTCCAAATTTGCTACAATATTGAGTATAGCACTTTAACAGCATCACCTTTTAGGATTTGAAATAGCTCAACTGGAATTCCATCACCGTCACTAGCTTTGTTCATAGTGATGCTTCCTAAGGTCTACCTGACCTCTCACTTCAGGATGTCTGGCTCTAGGTGAGTGATCACATCATTCTGGTTATCTGGGTCATTAAGATCTTTTTTTGTATAGTTCTTCTGTGTTTTCTTGCAACCTTTTCTTAATGTTTTCTGCTCTGTTAGGCCCATACCATTTCTACCTTTTATTGTGCCTTTCTTTGCATAAACTGTTCCCTTGGTATCTCTAATTTTCTTGAAGAGATCTGTAGTCTTTCCCATTCTATTGTTTTCCTCTACTTCTTTGCATTGATCACTTAGGAGGCTTTCTTATCTCTCCTTCCTATTCTTTGCAACTCTGCACTGAGATCGATATATCTTTCCTTTTCTCCTTTGCCTTTTGCTTGTCTTCTTTTCTCAGCTATTTGTAAGACCTCCTCAGACAACCATTTTACCATTTTGTATTTCTTTTTGTTGGGAATGGTTTTGATCACTGCCTCCTGTACAATGTCACGAACCTAAATCCATAGATCCTGAGGCAGTCTGTCTATCAAATCTAATTCCTTGAATCTATTTGTCACTTCCACTGTATGATCAAAAGAGATTTGATTGAGGTCATACCTGAATGGCTTAGTGGTTTTCCCTACTTTCTTCAATTTAAGTCTGAATTTGGCAATAAGGAGTTCATGATCTGAGCTACAGTCAGCTCCCGGTCTTGTTTTTGCTGACTGTATAGAGCTTCTCCATCTTTGGCTGCAAAAAATATAATCAATCTGATTCTGGTTTTGACCATATTGTGATGTCCATGTGTAGAGTCTTCTCTTGTGTTTTGGAAGAGGGTATTTTCTATGACCAGTGTATTCTCTTGGCAAAACTGTGTTAGCCTTTGCCTTGCTTCATTTCGTACTTTAAGGCCAAACTTGTGTCTTATTCTGGGTATCTCTTCACTTGCTACTTTTGGATTCCAGTCCCCTGTGATGAAAAGGACATCTTTTTTTTGTTGTTATTTCTAGAAAGTCTTGTATATCTTCATAGAACTGTTCAACTTCAGCTTCTTCGGCATTAATGCTTGGGGCACAGCCTTGAATTACTGTAATACTGGATGCTTTTATCTTGGAAACAAACAGAAATCTTTCTGTCATTTTTGAGACTGCACCCAAGTACTGCAATTTGCATTCTTTTGTTGTCTATGAGGACTACTCCATTTCTTCTAAGAAATTCTTGCCCACAGTAGTAGATGTAATGGGCATCAAAATTAAATTCGCCCATTCTGGTCCATTTTAGATCACTGATTCCTAAAATGTCGATGCTCACTCTTGCTGTCTCCTGTTTGACCACTGCCAATTTGCCTTGATTCATGGACCTCACATTCCAGGTTCTGATGCAATATTGTTCTCTACAGGATTGGAATTTAATCACCTGTCGCATCCACAGCTGGGTGCTGTTCTTGCTTTGGCTCAGCCTCTTCATTCTTTCCTGAGCTATTTCTCCACTTTCTCCAGTAGCATACTGGGCACCTTCCAACCTGGGGAGTTCCTATTTCAGTGTCCTATCTGTTTGTCTTTTCTTACTGTTCATGGGGTTCTCAATGCGAGAATACTGAACTGGTTTGCCATTCCCTTCTCCAGTGGACCACATTTTGTCAGACCTCTCCACCATGACCTGTCCATCTTCAGTTCAGTTCAGTCGCTCAGTTGTGTCCGACTCTTTGCAACCCCACAAATCGCAGCACGCCAGGCCTCCCTGTCCATCACCGACTCCCAGAGTTCACCCAGATTCATGTCCATCAAGTCAGTGATGCCATCCAGCCATCTCATCCTCGGTCGTCCCCTTCTCCTCCTGCCCCCAATCCCTCCCAGCATCAGTCTTTTCCAATGAGTCAACTCTTCGCATGAGGTGGCCAAAGTACTGGAGTTTCAGCTTTAGCATTATTCCTTCCAAAGAAATCCCAGGGTTGATCTCCTTCAGAATGGACTGGTTGGATCTCCTTGCAGTCCAAGGGACTCTCAAGAGTCTTCTCCAACACCACAGTTCAAAAGCATCAATTCTTTGGCGCTCAGCCTTGTTCACAGTCCAACTCTCACATCCATACATGGCCACAGGAAAAACCATAGCCTTGACTAGATGGACCTTAGTCGGCAAAGTAATGTCTCTGCTTTTGAATATGCCATCTAGGTTGGTCATAACTTTTGGGTGGCCCTATATGGCATGGCTCATAGTTCCTTTGATTTAGATAAGGCCGTGGTCCATGTGATCAGTTTGGCTAGTTTTCCGTGATTGTGGTTTTCATTCTGTCTGCCCTCTTATAGATAAGGACAAGAAGCTTCTGGAAGCTTCCTGATGGGAGGAACTGGCTATGGGGGAATTTAAGTCTTGCTCTAATGGACGGGGCCATGGTCAGTAAATCTTTAATCTGATTTTATTTTGATGGTTGGGGTTGTATTCTCTCTGTCTAGTTTGACCTGAGGGAGACGAATTCCTTCAAAAGGACTTATGCCAGCACATGCCGTGGCTCCCAGGACTGTTGTATTCAAGGCCCCTGACCCCGCGGCAGGCCACTGTCAACCCACATCTCCTCCGGAGACTCCTGGACACTCATTCAAGTCTGGCTCAGTCTCTTGTAGGGTCACTGCTCCTTTCTCCTGGGTCCTGGTGCACACAAAGTTTTGTCTGTGCCCTCCAAGTGTCTGTTTCCCCAGTTCTGTGGAAGTTCTGTAATCAAATTCCACTGGCCTTCAAAGTCACATTCCCTGGGGCTTCTCAGTCCCTTTGCCTGATCCCCAGGCATCTGTTGTGGGCCCTAGAACTTTTGCAACAGCGCAAGGACTTCTTTGATATAATACTCTAGTCTGTGGGTCGTCTGGTCGGTGGCTCTATGGGGAGGCTAATGGCAACCTTCTCTAAGAAGATTTATGCCACGTGCAGCACCTTCCAGTTCTGCTGCCGCCAGAGCCCCTGTCCCGGCGGCAGGCCACTGCTGATCTGTGTCTCCACAGGAGACACTCAGACACTCAAAGGCAGGTCTGGCTCAGTCTCTTGTGGGGTCTTTGAGTCCTGGTGCACACAAGGTTTTGTTTGAGCCCTCCGGGCTTCTCTGGCGGGTATGGAGTTGGATTCTAAACATGATTTCGCCCCTCTGACAGTCTTGTTGGGGCTTCTCCTGTGCCCTTGAATGTGGGATATCTTTCTTTGGTGGAATCCAACATTCTCCCATCAATGGTAGTTCAGCAGCGAGTTGCAACTTTGGAGTTCTCACAAAAGAAAATGAACACACGTCCTTCTACTCCACCACCTTGGGACATTCCAAGTGAATCAGCAATACGTATACACGTATCCCCTCATTTTTGGATTTCCTTCCCATTTAGGGCACCACGGAGAACTGAGTAGACTTCCCTGTGCCATACATACAGTGTATGTATGCATTAGTTATCTATTTTATACATAGTGGTGTATATATATCAATCCCAATCTCCCGCTTCAACCCACCATCACCCCACCCCTTGGCGTCCATATGTTTGTTCTCTATATCTATGTCTCTATTTTTGCTTTGCAAATAGATTCATTTGTACCATTTCCCTAGATTCCACATTAATTTACAGTATTTGTTTTTCTCTTTCTGATTTACTTCACTCTGTATAACAGTCTCTAAGTCTACCCGTATTTCTGTAAATGAGACAATTTCATTCCTTTTTATAGCTGGGTAGTATTCCATTGGGCTTCCCTGGTAGCTTAGTTGGTGAAGAATCCACCTGCAGTGCAGGAGACCCCAGTTCAATTCCTGGGTCGGGAAGATCCTCTGGAGAAGGGATAGGCTATCCACTCCAATATTCTTGGGCCTCCTTTGTGGCTCAGCTGGTAAAGAATCTGCCTGCAATGTGGGACACCTGGGTTCAATCCCTGGGTTGGGAAGATTCCCTGGTGAAGGGAAGGGCTGCCTACTCTGGTATTCCGGCCTGGAGAATTCCTTGGACTGTATAGTCCATGGGGATTCAAAGAGCTGGACACGTCTTAGTGACTTTCACTTAGCTTAGCAATATTCTTTTGGATATATGTGCTACATCTTCTTTAGCTGCTCCTCTGTTGCTGGACATTTAGGTTGCATCTATGACCTGGCTATTGTGAAACCACTGCAATGAACATTAGGGTATATGTATCTTTTGGAATTATGATTTTCTCCAGGTGGATTGGTGCAGCCACTATGGAGAACAGTGTGGAAGTTCCTTAAAAGGCTAAAAATTGAACTACCCTGAGACCCAGCAACCCCACCCCTGGGCATATGTCCAGAGGAAAGCAGAATGCCAAAAGATAATGTGTATTTATCACAATACCATTTAAAATAGCCTCCGTCTCCTTCGAAGACTTTCTCAGTGACCTCTAAAAAGTTGGAGCTCCCGGGCCTTGTCCTGGACTTTCTTTTCTTTGCTCTCTTTCTAAACATCTCCCCTCGGTTATCTCGTTCATTTCCATGGCACTAAATGGAATTATATGCTACGTATGACCTCAGCATCTCCAGCTGTGACCTGTCTCTTAATCCCCAGATGTTCACATCTAATTGTTTACCAGATGCCAGCATTTACCTGTCTCTAGGGCATCTCAAATCTAGCCTGTTAAAAATGGAACTTTTGATCTCTCAACCAGCAAACTGTGTCCTTCCGTTTACCCGTCCACTTCAGTTAGAAAGCTGGCAGTCATTCTACGCACTTCTCACTCTCTCTTCCCCCACTATCATGCCCACTACCTGCCATATCCAGCCAATCACTATTTTCTACTTTTTTCTATCATATATAGTTCAAACGCAATCAATCTCACCTCCCCTGATTCCAGCTGCTGTTGTCTCTGTTTAGAGCTACACATTGCCAGTCTGCTTCTGCCCTAACCCCCTCCACTCTGCTCTCTAAGTAACAGCCAGAGGCATCTTTTAAAAATGGAAGTCGGACTGGATCGCCTCTGCTGAGAACCTGTCATGCTTCTTATCATACTGTGCTTCTTAGCCATGCTCCTCAGTCTCACACTCTTTGCAGAATGACTCCTCAGCCTTAATTCTGCCCCGCATCCTTCAGCTGCATCTGTTTCTTGAGTCCAGTGTTGAACTCAGTGCTATCTCATTAGTTCAGCAAGTGTTTATTAAGCCCTTGAGTACCTGCACCAAGTTCTTGGTTAGATGATATGGGTTCCGTGATATCCGTATTGCTTCAGGGACAGCAGAGTTATGGTTACAACAAAGTACGATATGAGAAACACAACGATGCCTGTGTGCTCAGTGGGTCTGACTCTGCAAGCCTTTGCACTGTAGCCCAAAATGCAAACCCAGGGGTAACTGGATTGTTAGGGAGGCAGATGGAGATGGATGGATATCCAATCTGAACTTGGTCTGGTACTGGGGCTTGGGAAGTGGGTGATATTTTCTAGCAAAGTACTTAAAAGCTCAGACCAGATGGACTTAGAGCCAGGGCAGGTGAGAGTGTTCTTGGCTGGGGTGGGGAGGGGAGAATTTGCTGGGTTTAGAGGTGCTTTGATATTTTAGTTAGAGAGTCTTTTTTTTTTTTTAAGTGAAATCACCTGATACATTTGTACTTCTGTTAAAACTAAAGTGAGAACACCAGTTTTAGTTTCTTTGAATATGTTAATTCTGCTATATTAAGGGTGTTCTTTCCTTAAAAAGTTATTTCTAGCTAATTATCCTCACCAAGGAACTTAATCTGTCAGACTGTCGTGCTAATGTTCCTCACAATGGGGCTGCTTCAGTGAATAGAAACTGAGTTAATGGGGAAAATTAAATACTTAGAGGAGTTGATTATTTGGGGATTTTCTTCCTAGGTGATAAATATTATCTGTATCATCAAAAAATATCTTCAAGTCTGGTGCTTGGGTTGAAAGGAGGGAAAAGGGCCCCAGATTTTTCTTCTTAATTGAAGTATACTTGATTTACAGTGTCGTGTTAGTTTCTAGTGTACAGCACAGTGATCCAGTTATATATATATATATATATGCATATATATATATTCTTTTTCATAATCTTTTCATTATGCTTTATTAGAGGATAGTCAACATTGTTCCCTGTTCTATATAGTAGGACCTTGTGGTTTATATATAGTAGCTCATATCTGTTAATCCCAGACTCTTAATTTATCCACCACCCCCCCTTTTGGTAACCTTATAAATCTATTTTCAATGTTTATGAGTCTGTTTCTGTTGCCACTAACTTTCTAATCAGAAGTCACTGAAACCATGGTTCTTAGTGCCTCCAAAATGTAAATTGATAGGATTCATTAATGTGAGAGTTGGACTATAAAGAAAGCTGAGCGTCAAAGAATTGATGCTTTTGAACTGTGGTGCTGACTCTTGAGAGTCCCTTGGACTGCAAGGAGATCCAACCAATCCATTCTGAAGGAGATCAGCCCTGGGATTTCTTTGGAAGGAATGATGCTAAAGCTGAAACTCCAGTACTTTGGCCACCTCATGCGAAGAGTTGACTCATTGGAAAAGACCCTGATCCTGGGAAAGATTGAAGGCAGGAGGAGAGAGGGGATGACAGAGGATGAGAGGGTTGGATGGCATCACTGACTCAATGGACATGAGTTTGAGTAAGCTCCGGGAGTTGGTGATGGACAAGGAGGCCTGGCGTGCTGCAGTCCATGGGGTTGCAGAATCACACATGACTGAGTGACTCAACTGAACTGAACTGAAGGATTCATTTGATCTTTCCAAGTTTCAGGGGGCAGAGAGCAATGTGAGCTAGGGTCAACATGAAAGGAAGGGCTGACTTCTAAGATTGTATCCTGTTAATAGTCAATCAAACTATCATTTTCAATTTTATGTTTTCTGCTACATCAAAGCTATTTAGATAGAAACTTCAGAAAGAATATAATTTCTCAGGTTAGCCTGATACAACTTAGGTTTAAACTAAATACTAACAGAAAATAAAATTCTCCAACAATAAAAAATTATATATAAAGTACAATGGTAGAGAATTTTAAAGAATGTATTATGTATGATAAAGGGTATGGTACAGGTTATAAGTGGGTTTATTTATGATTTGTATGTGAAATTTCATTATTTGGATGGTTCTGGTAGTTGATTAAAAGGTAAGTTATTTTTCAGGTGTACAGTAATTACTTATTCTGTGTAACTTTCTTTAGTGGCATGACACACATCTTATTTGCCTTTGTGCACTCAGGGCCTAGAACAGGGCTTGGAATAAAGCAAGTTGTTGATGAACAAAAGCTCCTATGTTTAGTATCTCTTACTATATAAGGAGATGGATGCACATTTAGCACAGAGTGATTATCTTAATGTCTAATTCAGAAAGAAAATGGTGATGGGTGTATGCTTATTGCAGCTTAGATGCATTATTTTTCTCTTAAAAAAAATCCTTGCAGTTTACAAGATTTAAAAAATCTTGAAAATATTGCAAGTAGAGTACCAGGATTCTATAATTTCAAATATCACTTTGTTTGACCTGTTAAGACTTTCAAAATGTCTATTTTTTTAAGCTTAATAAATTGTAGAGCTATCTGACAGGATCTATAAGCCCATGAACTATAATTCAAGTGGGTATTTTATAGGAATCATTGATGATGACTAAAAGAAGTTTGTTGAAAAAAGGTCTTCCCTGGTGGCTCAGAGGTTAAAGTGTATGCCTGCAATGTGGGAGACCTGGGTTCGATCCCTGGGTCGGGAAGATCCCCTGGAGAAGGAAATGGCAACCCACTCCAGTATTCTTGCCTGGAGAATCCCATGGATGGAGAAGCCTGGTGGGCTGCAGTCCACGGGGTCGCAAAGAGTTGGACACCACTGAGTGACTTCACTTCACTCACTTATAGACTATGAGGAAGGTGGAGCAGAAAGGCAGACAATAAAAAGAATATTATGTACTATGTTTGACGTCCATATGTATATGCAATGGGTATAGAGAAGGTGAGAGGCAGAGTAGGTTGTAAGTTTCAATAAGATAGATTTGGCAGACCTCAATGAGGACATGCCATTCAAATCAAGGCTAAATGGAGATGAGGGAGTTAGCCTGGAGACCATCTGGAAAAACGCCTCTAGGCAGAAGAAAGAGCCATGCTAAGGCTGTAGCCATAAGCAGCTTGCATGTTTGAACCATGAGTAGGACGTGTGGTAGAGTAAAATATTTGAAGTGATTTCTTAAACCAAGTATGAGCAATAATTTTAAGGTATTTTTAAATAATAGGAAGTGTTATCTTTAAAGGTCCACAGAAATGGTCAATCATTGACCCAAGATGACATTTACCTAGTGTCCAAGTTCAAACACATATCAAAATCCAACTACCATCATAAGCTACAAGGATCAAAGGGTAACATTTCCTTGCTACACAGATGGAAAGCTTCTTATTGCCACAGAGATGAACTCCTGACTTTCAAATACACACAAACTACATCTCTACCCAGTGTGAGAGAGAAAAGAAAGGGAAGATTATCTTGTCTGAGTATTGATATAAATGCAGTCAATAACTCTAGCTGTATTGTAAAAGGATGTTAACATCTCTACAGCAGAACAAAAACATTAACAAATATTCTTCTTCCCAGAAAACAGCTAATGTCTTCCTAGAAAAAAAGATACATATAGGCTCCAAATTGTTCTTCAGGTGGGTGTGAATGATCCACCATTATTTATACTTGCTCTCAGCACCCCATTTGTTATCCATCTTTGAGCTGGAATTGTGAACATAAAAATAATCAACGTTTTCCACCACCTGCAGAACATCATCTGTACTTTTAGCTCGTTTCCTCAGTGCTTCCTGCAGGGGCTCCATCTGCTTTATATACCTTATTTCTCTACACGTGATGAAAGCTGCTTATGCCACCTGAGCTGCATACATAGCCAGCATAATGGAAGAACTCAAACCATCACAGCCCACCATGGTGAAATGGCCTTTATAGTTTTAGGGTCTAGGTTACGGAGGTGCTTTTAATACCCCCACAAAATGTATTTGGGGAGAAAAGACATGACACCATAAATTTCTAATAATTTAAATTATCTCAGCAGGATCATAGCCATTGAGAAAAACCTTCTAAACAAAACAATGGTTTATGAAATCAATGGTCTTTTGAAACTTATCTACCTGTGCAATTGATGAAATTTTTGTATAGATAATCCTACAAATGACAAAAAATGAAACAAAAACCAAAAAAAAGTTATAGCCTACCATCATTAGAATCTAATTTGCATAACTTTTTAATACTTCAGGTAAACAACCGTCTAAGAAACTGTTTTGTGACTTATGCAGTAAAGCACGCATAGATCACGTAAAGTGACCAATATTTCCTAGATTACTGCTTCTGCAAATCTGGAATTCCTCTAAAGTCTACCTGAAATAAGGTGCCTGTTAATTCTTTGTTTTGATATGAAGTATTTCTAATTTACACCCAATACCCAAATTAAAACTATAACATCAAATATCCATAATCCTATATTCCCCTTGGCATGTTCCATATTTTAGAGGAAAAGCTTTCAGCTGTTCCCTGTTGAGTATGATGTTAGCTGTGGGCTTGTTGTATATGACTTTGGAGAGATAGTTTAAAAATTATGTCAGGAGTCACCTGGTGGCCCAACGGTTAAGAATCTGCCTGCCAGTGCAAGGGACACAGGTTGATCCCTAATCGGGAAAGATCCCACAAGCCATGGTGCAACTAGAGCCTGTAGTCCACGACAAGAAAAGGCACCACAATGAGAAGCCCATGCCCATTGCTGGGGAAAGCCTGTGTGCCATAGTGAAGACCCAGTGCAGCCAAGATAATAATAATAAAAGAAAAAATAGCTACCTAGAAACTTAAATGGCTACTTGGACATGACTTAGCAACTGGGCAGCTGTTAAAAAATTTAAAAATGAAAATGTCACAATATAAGTGAATCTTCTCTCTCTGAAGCTTTCCAGCACCCACACCATGAGGATTTGCTGGACCTTTCAACCCATACACAGTTGTTATGACTGCAATCTTATACTTCACTCTCCCAAACCCTTCAATTTCCAATCAATCAGGATCCCATTTACTGAACTCTTTGTCCCCAAGAAGTTTGGCCTGAGTTGTAAGAAGAGTAAGATTGCTGTTACCACCATTGTCATATGGCTCATCCCTATCTAACCTTCTTGATTCACTGAAAATACCTTGTCCTCTTGGTCCCTTCATGGCTTTCTAAAGCTTTCCATGTGAGCTCTCAGGACCCTGTGCAGAGATCTGTTTTAGCACCTGTTTGCAATTTGTAATTTCAAGCTTAATGTTTTCTCTCCTCCTTTGCACTACAAGCTTATTGAGGACAGGACCTCAAGTCTCTTTCATCCTTGTGCTTCCAGAATGTAACATGGTGCTAAAATATAAAAAAAAAACTGAGTAATGATTTGTGAATGTGTACATGATTGAATTGTATTCCTGCTTTATGACTTTTTTTTCTTGATGTAATAGCATATATTATTGTCATTTAAAATAATACTTAAAAAGTCTAAAATAATGGCTATATATTCCTCTGCTCCCTGAAAATTAATGGGACGATGTGGGGAACACAGCAAAAGTTTTGACATGTCACCAAGCATATCAGCACGAGGTTAAAGATATGGTAGTGAAAAGAGCACTAAATGCCAGAATTAGGGGACAAAGTTTCCATTATTTTGCTACTAACTCTTTGTATTCATTTTGTTAAGCCACTGACTTCCGACACTTGGTTTCTTTTTTTTCTTTGTAATTGGAGAATAGTTGATTTACAATATTGTGGTTAGTTTCAGGTGTACAGCAAAATGATATTCATATATATATATGAATATACACATATATGGGCTTCCCAAGTGGCTTAGTGGTAAAGAACCCACCTGTCAGTACACGAGATGCAGGAGACAGGGGTTTGATCCCTGGGTCAGGAAGATCCCCTGGAGAGAGGCATGGCTACCCACTCCAGTATT
The DNA here is from genome assembly GCF_014754425.2 of Oryx dammah. NCBI lineage: Eukaryota > Metazoa > Chordata > Mammalia > Artiodactyla > Bovidae > Oryx > Oryx dammah. The sequence continues at coordinate 110,473,773 of NW_024070202.1, forward strand.
TTTGCATCGAGAATCCCATGGGCAGAGGAGCCTGGCTGGCTACAGTCCATAGGTTGACAATTTGAATATATACACATATAAAAATATATATATATGCATATATTTATAGGGCTTCCCATGTGGTGGTAGTTGTAAAGAACCTGTTTGCCAATGCAGGAAACATAAGAGATGTGAGTTTGATCCCTGGCTCGGGAAGATCTCCTGGAGGAGGGCATGGCAACCCATGCCAGTATCTTCGCCTGAAGAATCCATGGACACCCTCTCCCTCTCCCTCTGAGTCCAAAAGTCCGCTATACACATCTGTGTCTTTTTTGCTGTCCTGCATACAGGGTCATCATTGCCATCTTCCTAAATTCCATATATATGTGTTAGTATACTGTATTGGTGTTTTTCTTTCTGGCTCACTTCACTCTGTATAATTGGCTCCAGTTTCATCCATCTCATCAGAACTGATTCAAATGTATTCTTTTTAATGGCTGAGTAATACTCCATTGTGTATATGTACCACAGCTTTCTTATCCATTCATCTACTGATGGACATCTAGGTTGTTTCCATGTCCTGGCTATTATAAACAGTGCTGCGATGAACATTGGGGTACATGTGTTTCTTTCAATTCTGGTTTCCTCTGTGTGTATGCCCAACAGTGGGATTGCTGGGTCATAAGGCATTTCTATTTGCAATTTTTTAAGGAATCTCCACACTGTTCTCCAGAGTGGCTGTACTAGTTTGCATTCCCACCAACAGTGTAGGAGGGTTCCCTTCTCTCCACACCCTCTCCAGCATTTATTGCTTGCGCGGGGATGACCCAGAGAGATGTTGTGGGGAGGGGGGTGGGAGGGGGGTTCATGTTTGGGAACGCATGTACACCTGTGGTGGATTCATGTCAATCTATGCCAAAACCAATACAGAATTGTAAAGTAAAAATTAAAAATAAATAAATAAATTTAAAAAAAAAAAAAAAGAATCCATGGACAGAGGAGCCTGGCGGGCTACAGTCCATAGGGTTGAAAAGAGTCAGACATGACTGAAGAGATTTAGCACACATGCACACACACATATATAAATATTTATATACCTTTTTAGATTCTCTTCCATTATTGTTATTATAAGATACTGAATAGAGTTCCCTGTCCTACAGAGTATATCTCTGTTGTCTATATTATACATATTAGTGTATCTGTTAATCCAATACTCCCAGTTTATTCCTTCACCTTTTTCCCCTTTGGTAGCCATAGCTTTGTTTTCTGTCTTGGGGAGTCTGTTTCTAAGTAAGTTCGTTTGTATTACTTTTTAGATCCCACATATAAGTTATATCATATGATACATATCTTTGTCCGACACTTCACACAGTATGATACTTTCTAGGTCCATTTGTGTTGCTGCAGATGCCAATATCTCATTCTTTTTATGGCTAAGTAGGGGACGGCAGAGGATGAGATGGCTGGAAAGCATCACGGACTCGATGGACGTGAGTCTGAGTGAACTCCGGGAGTTGGTGATGGACAGGGAGGCCTGGTGTGCTGCGATTCATGGGGTCGCAAAGAGTCAGACATGCCTGAGCGACTGAACTGAACTGAATATCCCACTGTATACACACACAATATATACACATCTTCTTTATCCATTCATCTGTTGATGGACATTTAGTTTGCTTCCATGTCCTGGCTTTTGTAAATAGTGCTGCTGTGAATATCAAGTTACATGCATCTTTTTGAATTAGACTTTTTGTCTCTTCTGGATATAAGTGCAGGAGTAGGATCTTAGGATCTTGTGGTAACTCTGTTACATGCGGTTTCTTAATCTCTAATAGAAGAGAGTCAAAATGGATATCCTCTAAAATGGCATGATATTGATACTATATACAGCTCAAAGTTTTTCATATGAGAACATGGTTTCCTTTGAATGGTAAGTCTCTTTCCTTGGCTATGTTCTACTATAAGCCTACAAACAGTTCTTACTAATCCAATTCTTATTAATGCTATACCATTTCATTGGAGAGCCTTGCTCATATGGCACCACATTCTAGTGCTCTTGCCTGGAGAATCCCATGGACCGAGGAGCCTGGTGGGCTGCAGTCCATGGGGTCTCTGAGAGTTGGGCACGACTGAGTGACTTCACTTTCTTTTTTATGCATTGGAGAAGGAAATGGCAACCCACTCCAGTGTTCTTGCCTGGAGAATCCCAGGGACAGGAGAGCCTGGTGGGCTGCCGTCTATGGGGTCGCACAGAGTCAGACATGACTGAAGTGACTTAGCAGCTCATATCTTCTTCACAGCTGAGGTTCAATTGTTGATTTACTGAATCAGGATAATAGCTATCAAGACTTCATGCCCAAAGAAAGCCACAGACTAATTTATCAGATGCAGTTTATGAAATGGAGGAGAACTTTAAGGTAATTTATAATATAATATTTCCTTATTTTTAGAGATAATTTCAGAGTTAATATGAATAAAGTTATGAAAATCTCTCAGATTAACAAATTGGTCCCTAATCAATACCATAATACTGTTTGAAAATCAGAAACACTTAGATGCAATTGCAGATGTATAAGAGACAATTTTTTTTTCTACTGGATTTAGCTCAGATTGGACTTTAATTAAAATGTTCTGTATAAACACCTGCTCTATACTGTGAACTTCAGATTACATATGGATAACATGAAAAAGAGTCAAAGAACAGTCATACACATGATGAAGAAGCTGGTTATATTAGGAATAATTCTTTGCTTTTTTCACTGGTCATTTTTGAGCTTAATCAGGCCGTGGTCATAACTCCAGCCATACAAAGAACTGAGTTCACATGAAGTGAGTTACTTGAGAATTACAGTTAATTAGGATATGGAATTCCCTGGTGACTCAGATGGTACAGCATCTGCCTACAATGTGGGAGACCTGGGTTCGATCCTTGAATCAGGAAGATCCTCTGGAGAAGGAAATGGCAACCCATTGCAGTGTTCTTGCCTGGAAAATCCCATGGATAGAGGAGCATGGTAGGGTACAGTCCATGGGGTCGCAAAGAGTCAGACACAACTGAGCGACTTCACTTTCTTTCACTTAGGATAAGGATATGGGGGTTACTGATACAAGTAGCAGAGGGACCTTTCTAATGTACATGTGTCAACATCACTAAGCAGAGTCATCCTGAAGATCCTGTAATTGCCAAGGAGAGGAATGTGTCCACAATATGTTTCCTATGTGCCCCAGTATTTGAGACATATTATTCAATTAGCTGTATTTAAAACAATATAAAATGTTACAAGTTTAAAATATGTAATTGCACAATGAGATAGATACTGAGGACTCAGTAATCACAAAGGCCATTTTCATAACACACTAATCCAAAAAGAGTATTTGAGACATACTAGTTTTTCAATTGCTTCTTCATGAAAACGGAAAAGTGGCAGAAATTTAGAAGTTTCCATGCACAGTGGTTTCTATTTGCATTACACACATATCTGATAATGCATACTGTAAAAACAGACTGTGAAGATGGGAATAAGGTTTTTGATTTTTCCACTTATGACACTGGCAAAGAAAAATCTAGATGGCATAGCTTTCTTCTAGATGCTGGGTATCTGAAAAATTGTTAACATCCATTTGTCATGTAAGATTTAATAGCTCCAAGCAAGCATTAAAAAATAACTTGCAAGAGAGATGTTATGGGGAGGAGGCTGGGAGAGGGGTTCAGGTTTGGGAACGCATGCACACCCGTGGTGGATTCATGTCAATGTATGGCAAAACCAATACAGAATTGTAAAGTAAAATAAAAAATAAATTAATTTAAAAAAATAAATAAATAAAAAATAACTTGCAAGATGCATCAACAGTAATTGTTTTGTGCTATCAAAATAGAGCATATATGTTACCTTTTATAATGCCAGGACACTACAAAAAGTTTTAAATCTTTATAAAGATATACTATTTTCAAGCCCTTCTGAAGTATAATTTTACTGAAGCAAACAATAGTATGTCAAAAATAAGTTAAAGCAAACTACTTTCACTTGCTTCAAACCTTCCAAAGCGAGTGGCTCTCCATCTAACTGTAAGATCACCACCCCTCATCCTTGTTATATTCCTGCCTTCGACTTCTGCCGCTCTCCCCTTCCTCACTCACCAGTCTCCTTGAATACCTAAATGACATCAGAAACATTCTAGAATTAGAATATTTACATTTTCATTCCCTCTGTCGTGTTTTCCCCATACATCCACAGGGCTTGCTGAACAGCGACCTTATTTATTCAAATGTCACTTTTTCAAGGCTTTATGGTTTCCTCTGTGTTTACAAATGCAGTCCCCATCATGTGTGCGTGTGTGCATGGGTGCTCAGCCATGCCCTACTCTTTGAGACCCCATAGACAGTAGCCCTCCAGTTTCCTCTCTCCATGGAACTGAGCAGGCAAGAATACTGGAGTGGGTTGCCATTTCCTTCTCTAGGGGACAATCCCAATACACACAGCCTACCCGTCCCTTCTCTGATCTAGTTTTTCTCCTCCTCAGCATCACTGGCGAATAGTGGTGATGATATATGTGAAAGAATACATATATGTAAAAGAATGCATGCATATGTATATGTGCTGTGTGCTGTGCTAAGTCGCTTCAGTTGTGTCTTGGACTGTAGCCTCCCTGGATCTTCTGTCCATGGGATTCTCCAGGCAAAAATACTGGAGTGGATTGCTGTGCCCTCCTCCAGGGGATCTTCCTGACCCAGGGATCAAACCCATGTCTCCTAAGCCTCCTGCATTGGCAGGCAGGTTCTTTACTGGTTGCACCACCTGGGAAGTGGTGCGTATGGATATGTGTGTGTATATATATATGTGCATATATATTGGAGAAGAAAATGGCAACCCACTCCAGTATTCTTGCCAGGAGAATCCTGTGGACAGAGGAGCCTGATGGGCTGCTGTAAATGGGGTCACACAGAGTTGGACATGACTGAAGTGATTTAGCATGCATGAATGCATTGGAGAAGGAAATGGCAACCCACTCCAGTATTCTTGCCTGGAGAATCCCAGAGACAGAGGAGCCTGGTGGGCTGCCGTCTATAGGGTCACACAGAGTTGGACATGACTGAAGTGATTTAGCAGCAGCAGCAGCATGCATATCTATGTATATGTATTCTTTTAATTTTGCTTATTATCTGTTTTCTTTACCCCACTAGAATGTAAGAATGTAAATTGCAAAAATGTACGAATGCTTTTTTTGCTGTTTTCTTTGCTGCCTAGATCTGTGTTTGTCATATAGTACGTACATGATAATATTTGCTAAATGAATGAGTAGGCTATAAAACAAATATAAAGGTATAATGTACAGGGTTTTGATGATGAAGTGTGTGGGCTGAGATGGCTGGAACTAAAATTTAGAGTCAAGAAGTCACCAGGACCAAAATGTTAGAACACTTGGTTCTCACAAATGTTAGGACACTGCTACAGGACAAGGCTCTTGGTAAAGATTCTTTAAAAAAAAGAAAAAGAAAAAAGAAAGAAAAAGGAAGAAAAGGGAGAGAGGAAAAAGTAAGTGGTGATAACCATCTGAGAATTTGGTACCACAGACTGATTGTAGCAAAAAAGAGATAGAAGCAAAAAAGAGATAGAAGTTACCTAATTCAATTAATGGATTTTTAATTATGTGAAGCTAAGTCTGAGGTCTGTATGTAAATGACTGTTTTCAGAGTCATGTCAGAAAGTGACAGAAATACCAAAATGTATTGTGACTTTTCTTGCCGTATCAGAGGAGCTCAAAGAAGACAGTTCTGATCAGCCCAAAGATAAACCCAGAAAATTAATTATCCTATAGAAAATGACTACAAGGGCACCATAATTGAACTTCTTTAATTGATCTAAGAATAGCAAGCTGGAAAGTCATCGGATAAAGAGGCATGTTGGAATAGATGAAGGGAAATTCTGGCTCAGAGGGGTGAAGTGGTCTGTTTCCAGTCTCTTGGGGTAGTCTCCACAGAACTTGAAGTAAAGTGATTTTTAAAAGTTCCTGTTGTTGTTCTGTCACTGTCTTGTCCAGCTCTTTGCCACCCCATGGACTGCAGCGTGCCATATTCCCGTGTCCTTCACTATCTCCTGAAATTCGCTCAAATTCATGTCCATTGATTCAGTAATGCTAGCTAACCATCTCATCCTCTGCTATCCTGTTTACTGCCTGCCCTCACTCTTTCCCAGTATTAGGGTCTTTTCCAGTGAGTCAACTCTCTGCATCAGGTGGCCAAATTATTGGAGCTTCAACTTCAGCATCAGTTCTTCCAATGAATATTCAGGGTTGATTTTCTCTAGGATTGACGGGTTTGATCTCCTTGCTGTCCAAGGGACTCTCAAGAGTGTTCTCTAGAACCACAATTTCAAAGCATGAGGTCCTTGGCATTCAGCCTTCTTTATGTTCCAACTCTCACATCTCTACATGACTACTGGAAAAAACTATAGCATTGACTGTACAGACCTTTGTCAGGGAAGTGATGTCTCTGCTTTCTAATATGCTGTCTAGATTTATTGTAACTTTACTTCCAAGGAGTATGTGTCTTTCAATTTCATTGCTGAAGTCACCATCCTCAGTGATTTTGGAGCCCAAGAAAATAAAATGTCACTGCTTCCACTTTTCCCCCTATTATTTTCAGATCAAATGTTTGTATTCTATTTATTTTTATTGGTTCATTCTTCTAGTCAACTAAAGTTTTTGAAGTGCTGTGCTCAGTTGCTAAGTTGTGTCCAACTCTTTGTGACTCCATGGACAGTAGCCCACCAGACTCAGCCTCTGTCCGTGGGATTTCTAGGCAAGAATACTGGAGTGGGTTGCCATTTCCTTCTCCAATGGATTTGAAGCCCTACTATATGCCAATTATCACTGTAAGCTTGGTGCATATAACACTGAAAAGAATCCCTGCTTTCTTTCCTTCTCATGGAGGGAGACAGATAGTTTTAAAAATAATTTAAATGTGCCCTAAGATAGGCACACCAGGGGCTTCCCAGGTGGCTCAGAGGTTAAAGCGTCTGCCTCCAATGCGGGAGACCCGGGTTCAATCCCTGGGTTGGGAAGATCCCCTGGAGAAGGAAATGGTAACCCACGCCAGTAGTCTTGCCTGGAGAATCCCATGGACGGAGAAGCCTGGTAGGCTACAGTCCACAGGGTCGAAAAAAGTCGGACAGGACTGAGCAACTTCACTTCACTTTCACTTTCACTTCACTAAGATAGAGATAAATGCTATGGATAAAAACAAAGCTGAGCAGGTAGATGGAGAGCAGCTGTGGTGGGGGTGGGACTCGGAGAAGGAAAGGTCATCACTGGAGCTCAGAGCGGGAGAAGGAGGGGCTCAGAGGAGGTCTGAGCAAAGATGGCTCTGCTGCTGCTGCTGCTGCTGCTGCTGCTGCTGCTGCTGCTGCTGCTGCTGCTGCTGCTGCTGCTGCTGCTGCTGCTGCTGCTGCTAAGTCGCTTCAGTCGTGTCCGACTTTGTGCGACCCCATAGACGGCAGCCCACCAGGCTCCCCCGTCCCTGGGATTCTCCAGGCAAGAACACTGGAGTGAGTTGCCATTTCCTTCTCCAATGCATGAACGTGAAAAGTGAAAGTGAAGTCACTCAGTCGTGTCTGACTCTTAGCAACCCCATGGACTGTAGCCCACCAGGTTCCTCCATCCATGGGATTTTCCAGGCAAGAGTACTGGAGTGGGGTGCCATTGCCTTCTCCAAAAGATGGCTCTAGACGCAGGAAAGAGTCAGTGCGAGTCTCCAAGGAGGGGCCTGCCTGACCTGTTTGAGGAGCACAAAGGAGGTCCGCGTGATCAGAGCCAAAGGAACAAGCGGTAGGGCTGCAAGGAAGAGCCAGACCTCCGCAGGCCTTTGCTTATTCTAAGAAATGGACTTTATGAATAAGACCAGATGCCGTGTAAGGACTCGGAGCTGTGTCAGAAGCTGACTTGTACTTGAAATCTCAGCATGGCTCTTTGTTGAAGGTAGACATGAAGAGACAAGGTCGGGGAGAGGGGACCAGTTAAAGGTCATTATGGGATGTGCAAGTGAGGGGCCCATGCTTGGACCAGCGCAGTCGTGGGTGCTGGGTGAGGAGTGCCCAGATTCTGAAGAGTGACTGAAGGTGGAGCACGTGGACATCTCTGACAGGGTGCAGGAGGAGGCGGAAGAAGGGGGCTTTTCTCCCAGAACTGGAAGAAGGGAGCTCCCATCTCCTGAAATAGGAAGACCACAAGAGGGGCAAGTTCAGGATGTTTCTCTCAGTCTAAAGCCCCTTCTTTAGAAGGGCTTCTCCTTCTTTTTCTCCTTCTGTCTCTCTTTGACTCTGTCTGTGAGTGTGAGTGTCTCTCACTGTCTTACTTTGTAATGTATCCCTCGGCTGTTGAAAGACTGGATTATGTGATGTATACAGTTTTCCACAACGTGGATGTTGCTGTTTCCATTTGGTGCCATTTAACATCTACCCCTTGCCCTCTGTTTTCTAGAAATTGGCAGGTAGGTCTATAAACTTGGTGAAATTCATGTCTGAGTTTTATCCGCACCCCTCCACCTGTAGTGCAGTATACCTGCCCGCACCTCCAGAGCCCCAGGGGCACATCTCTGGTTTCGCTTGTTGGTTATATTTGCAGCCATGAATAATCCTACTTAGACGCTACTAACTTGTTAGAAGTTACCAAATGATGACACTCTTATAATTTAGCCTTCGTTTATGGGCTGAAATATTTCCACAAAGGGAGTATTTAGTTACTTCAAGATTCATATAACTAAGGTAGACTAAATGCTGGATTCTTTGCCTTTATTTACCAGTTTTCAAAATAATGAATTAGTTATATAACACATTCCAAAATTTAAACATTTCATTGTTGTGAACTCGTGGGATTAAATATATTTGATATATTTTAATTTATTGCAGGAAATTCTTACTGATTTTAATTTAAATCTTTTTTTTTTTTTTGCCTTGGAGAATCTTTGAACCACACTTTGTCTCCAATAGTTTGTTTCTGAAGTCACAGCATGTTCCACATTCCTCTTAGCCATCTCTGATCCTGGAATCAGACATTTCTCCAGGATCCTAGTTTTGTCTTAATGAAAAATGGTATTGAGTGATGACAACTGTTGCCAGAAGTTGGTCCTTGTTTGGGGAGTTTTTTCAGTGGAAAGAAGTAGGGCATATTTTTAAAAGATAACAACATCATCATAGGTTCATAGTGATGCTTCTAATTCAAATGCATAACTTTGTAGGATTTTAATTTAATCTCATTAATCTTCTAGATGCTTCTCCTTTTCACATATTGAAATTTTCAGGGTTCAGAACACCAAGATAATTACTGATTTGCATCATTCCACACGTAAAGAGCATTTCAATAACAGAGCAGGTAGTGTCTAATTTTACCTGAAAGGTCAGGGTGAGAAGAACATTTGTTGACAAGATGAGGATGCATATTCTGATTACAGCAAACAAAGCTCCAGAGGCTAGAGAGCACGTAGCTCATTTTAGGAGGGAGCAGAGATTGTTCTACAGGAGGAATGAAGGGTTATAGCATCGGGAAGGCACTGAACACAGTGGCCGCGTGTGCAATGCTGTGGGTTTTAGAGTGTCCCACCAGATACTCAGGCTGGTTGTTTTAAGAAGATAGCTTGTGTTTGTTTTTAATAAAAGAAATATTACTTTTCTACCTTGCCAATATACACAGAACTTAGGTATGAGGAAAGGTAGGGGTTATTTTAATAATTACTATCTTTAAAGATTAATCCAAAGATTGAAGGCAGGAGGAGAAGGGGATGGCAGAGGATGAGGTGGTTGGATGGCATCACCAACTCAATGGACATGAGTTTGAGCAAGCTCCGAAGGTTGGTGATGGACAGGGAAGCCTGGCGTGCTGCAGTCCATGGGGTTGCAAAGAGTCGGACATAACTGAGCCACTGAATTGAACTGAATCCTTAACTCTGTTCTATATCTGTTCATAGAAAACAACCAATGAAAGTGCAGCTCCGTTATTTTCTGACTTTTGAAGATGCACTTGCATACTAATGACCTATTGTCCTGGCCTTTTTCTCCCCACAGAGGACAAAGTATGGACCATCGTGTCTCACGATTTGCAGATGCAGACGACAGTGGTGGGCTACAACCCAGAAAAATACTCAGTAACACAGCTCGTATACAGCGCCTCCATGGACCAGATCAGCGCCATCACCAGCAGCGCCGAGTACTGTGAGCAGTATGTCTCCTATTTCTGCAAGATGTCGAGGTTGTTGAACACCCCAGGTAGGCTGAGAATGGAGTGTTACTTTTAATTACTATCTCAGCTGGTGTTTGGAATTACCTAAACAACAGGTGTGGCTTATTATCTTAACAGTCCAGTCTTCAAAGTGCAGGCAGCTGTGAAAGTAGAATAGACCCACTTGGTTTGTTTTCTGGAGAAGGAAGTTAAGAACATACAGTTTTTGTTTAAAAAAAATCCATTGTTTCTTAGAGTTTTTCAGTTTTATATGCATACGTATGTGTGTGTGAATGCTTCTAGTACATAATTATCAGTATTTGCTTTGGGCAAAAGTTTGTGAGAGTTCTTTGTGAACTTTCAAGTAATTCCTTTTGAGTTCTTCAGCTGTCTTTAATGTACAGATGAAAGAATTCCAAAGGCTGTCTGCAGGTAAATAGCATATAGAATAGTGATAGAATTTAGAGCTCTTCGTTGTCTGTAGTCATTTAATAGTATCTGTTGGTCTCAGGAAGTCTGCTGTTGTTGTTTGTTTGTTTGTATTTTTTCCCATGATGGCTTATTTTAAGAATGCTTAAGGATTTATAAGCGTGTGTTGGGGGTAAAGAAAATTGGAGAATTTATAAAGGATGTATTGGAAATATCTTTACCACAAGAGACATATACTTTGGGATTCTTGGCAGTAAATTCAATATGTTGACAGCAACCTAATCTCTCCATCTATAGTATAAAATATTAGAAATAAAACATATGCTTTGAGTCAGAGAAACAGATTCACACTTTTCATCCTGGCTCTGTGATTTTGGAGTCATTGAACCCCTCTGCCTCAGTTTCCAATGTCTTTCAGTCAAATAGGGATCCTATTTCAAAGTGATTGTGAAAATTTAATGAGATAATATACTAAGGGCTTATTATAAGTCTTAATGCACTTAAGGACTTAATAAATAGCAAATAGTAAAAATAGTATATTGATTATTTTTAAATTATTAAACAAGTTTGGAAGTGGCATTATGTCAGAGACCAATGGGCTGTTTTATGCCCTAAATCGTTGTTGTATTGGGCCAGTGTTGCAGGGTGTTGCTTACAGAAAATAGTTCTAAGCAGAACTGTATATACTGTTTTGAAGATTACAGTGCTTTTATGTATAAAGCCTTGTATTCACATTACAGACAAGTATAACCTAGGAATTGTAAGAAAGTAAAATCTGTAAAATATGAAAAGGATTGGTTCAGACAATTAGTGCTTCTGCTGTTTAGAGAAAGAAGTCTTGACCGAGGCTGCGATGTTGAAGTGATGCTTTATTAAAGATGTTGAAAGGCAATTTGTGGTGGGTAAACAAGAGTCAGGAAGACAGAATACGAAAGATCCTTCAGGCCATAATGAGAAGAGGTTTAGCAGGAGCAGAGTTCATGTTGAAGAGCCGTAAGAAATAAGGTTGGAAGTAAAAATGGGAGACACCATGAAGGAAACTAAATGCAATGCTGGCAATTTTCCCTGATGGCCTGGACTTCTCAGGTTTTAGCGTGCATGCAAATAACCAGGAGGGATAAATAAAATGCAAATGGCAGGGCTCCATTCCCTGAAATTCTGACTCAATAGGTGTCAGGTGGGCTCCAGAATTTTCATTTGTACTAAGTGCTATGGACTGAATTGTGTTGCCCAAAATTCATATGTTGATATCTTAATCCCTAATATGACTGTATTCGAGATAGGGTTTTTAGGAGATAATTAAGATTAAATGAGGTTTTAAGACTGGGTTCCTAATCTGATTGGATTGGTGGTTTATAAAAAGAGGAAGAGCCAAGAAGAGAGCTCTCACCAGGAACCTAACTGGCAGCACCTTGATCTTGGACCTATAGCCTCCAGAACTGCAGGAAAATAAATGTCGATTTTTTAAGCCAACAATGTGGCTGGTATTTTGCTATGGCAGCCTGAGCAGACTAGTACAGTGAATTTCCAGGTGGTGGTGAAACAGCTGATCCAGAGACCACTCTTAACCATGACTGTGTGTCATGAAACCCCTTTAAGTTCCTACAACTGTTTTTCTATCGACCTTCATCTGTCACAGTCTTTTATTTATTATTATTATTTTTTTTATTTTTAACTGGATCCTGCTTCCAGTGCTGGGAAATGTCAACCAAGGATTGAGAAAACCCAGGGCACTGGGCACAATGAATGAGTCCCATCAGCTCGTCTGCACTCAGTTTCATGAGGGAGAGTACCTTGTCGAAGTTCATCCCAAAGACTCCAGTCCTGGAAGGGACAGGGCTGAGGGAAAACTGCTGACTAAGAAAAATACATTGGTACCATGAGCTTTATTTTCCTTATTTTCTTCTGTTCCTCTATTAAACTCCAAAGTCAACTTTTACTTGTTTGCATTTTGCTCTGGTGGTTAAAAAACACAATGCAACTTCCAAATAAGTTTATCTTACAGTTCAGTTCAGGCAGCCCAAGAATTGGGCTGGAGGTAAGGGAAGAAGTGTACTTTTAGAGCCTCTGGCCTTATAGTTCCTTCCTTCCCTTCCCCTAGCCACCAAGAAGCCTCTCACACTTATTACCCTCCTTTTGAAAATACAGGATGTCCAAAACCATCAGGAAACATGGAATAAATCTGTCTTTAAGCAACATTTCAGTTATGTTTTCTAATAATAAGCCAAACATAGTTCTCTTCAACCTCCAGACACCTTTTCAGAAGAAGAACTACCAAATTGAAATCAGGAATGAATTGTTAATCTGTACAGTAAGCACACTATTTTCTTTGTGTTTCCAAACATTTGCAGATTATCATTGTACTTTATAAACTGTACCTTGAAAATAATATTATCATATGCTTCTTGCCTTAGGGGATACCCTCCATGTATCAGATTTTAGTCACATAGAATTGGTAGTTAATAAATATTTGCTGACTGGAATGAAATGAAAATTACATTGTTTTAAATATTACTTCATCCAATATTCAGGCAGTTGTTTTTAAACAAATATGAGCATCGGAGTTTTCAGGTTGCTCATCACAATGGTGATTCCAATGATTTTGACTTGGTAGAACTTGGTCAGGGCACAGGAATGTCTGCTTTTAACGAACATCCATGGGTCATTCCGTGAACTCTGTATTGAAAAATGCCATCTTTAATTTATGGCATGAGGATAACATTTGGATTTTAAGGTGTCAGTCCTCTGTGTGGAAGAAGATTAAAGGGAATATTAGAACTATCTGACCAATGGAAATAAAATGGCATACATAACTACCTGTTCCTCCTGCTAGCATAAATTGGCATAGTGGCATTTTAAAAATCCTTTTCATAGACTAAATGTTGTAAAGTTAATTTCAGCCTACTCTTCTTAGTCATTTTTCACATCCCAATTTCTATTTTCCAGGCTAATTAATCAGTAGACAGCTGAGGCAAGGAAAAGAAGTGGTTGATATAGCAAGTTTTCCTGTGTCACTGTATTCTGCATATGTCCAAGTATAAAAGAACACAATTTAATACAAATCTTTAATTTGCTATTTTAAGGAGCTGATGTTTGCTGTAATTGGTTTTTTCCTTCCTTCCTGGTAACATTCCATTTTAAGTATCCATTTACTTGTTCTTAACTAAGGCTGAATTATATTGGAACTTCTGCAGTAGTACTTGTGACATCTGTTTGAATACAAAGTATATTCATTATAGTCGAGGCAATTAAAATGAATATCAAATGGGTTTGTAATAGCTTTGCACTTAAAATGTTATTCTTGATTTTAAGAGCCTTTTCTTCAAGTGTTCATCTGGGGCTCTATAATTTCTAGTGATACTTATGATAAAGCGTTGATTTTGTATGTATATGGACCTCAATTTTATTTTGATAAATGTTTGGTTGTATCTAACCATTAGCTAACAAATGTAGATTTACTCATTAATGGTCTTTCACAACTTTTACAAGAATACTAATATATGACTTGCAATGTTATAACTTCTTTCTATTACTACAAAAGTTTTAAAAAGAATCAGCTTTAAAATAATGCTTTTGCGATTCTTTATGGTCATACCTATTCTTGCAATGTAGCTATTAGTTAGTTGTGCTTAATCAGCTTTACAAAAGACATAGAAACAAGACAAAGTTATTTCATAATGATTTGAAATTATAAATAAACTCTACCCATGTAGAAAAAAAACTGTTCATAGCTATCCTAAACCACAAGGATGTCAATATGTTTTGTATTTATATCCCTAGAGCTGCAAATATACTGATACCTGAGCCTAATGAAAGACAGAAATCTTTAAACAATGAAATCTTCTTCTGAAAATAGATATCTCAGGAGTTAAATTTGATAAATTAGACACCAGCAGAAGTTTCATTAGTTACCACATGAGTCATATTAGTCAACAATCCTAATGCTTGTAGATGGCAAAGATACTTCTCTCTATTTGGACAAAACCTATTAGCCTGATTTTAAATGCTTGCCTGTGTATCTAAGATGCACTGTTGTCAGGTCAGGTCAGGTCAGTTCAGTTCAGTCGCTCAGTCGTGTCCGACTCTTTGTGAGCCCATGAATCGCAGCACCCCAGGCCTCCCTGTCCATCACCATCTCCCAGAGTTCACTCAGACTCACGTCCATCGAGTCCGTGATGCCATCCAGCCATCTCATCCTTGGTTATCCCCTTTTCCTCCTGCCCCCAATCCCTCCCAGTATCAGAGTCTTTTCCAATGAGTCAACTCTTCACATGAGGTGGCCAAAAGTACTGGAGCTTCAGCTTTAGCATCATTCCTTCCAAAGAAATCCTAGGGCTGATCTCTTTCAGAATGGACTGGTTGGATCTCCTTGCAGTCCAAGGGACTCTCAAGAGTCTTCTCCAACACCACAGTTCAAAAGCATCAATTCTTCGGCGCTCAGCCTTCTTCACAGTCCAACTCTCACATCCATACATGACCACAGGAAAAACCATGGCCTTGACTAGACAGACGTTAGACAGCAAAGTAATGTCTCTGCTTTTGAATATACTATCTAGGTTGGTCATAACTTTTCTTCCAAGAAGTAAGCATCTTTTAATTTCACAGCTGCAGTCACCATCTGCAGTGATTTTGGAGCCCAAAAAAATAAAGTCTGACACTGTTTCTACTGTTTCCCCATCTATTTCTCATGAAGTGATGGGGCCAGATGCCATGATCTTCATTTTCTGAATGTTGAGCTTTAAGTCAACTTTTTTGCTCTCCTCTTTCACTTTCATCAAGAGGCTTTTTAGCTCCTCTTCACTTTCTGCCATAAGGGTGGTGTCATCTGCATATCTGAGGTTATTGGTATTTCTCCTGGCAATCTTGATTCCAGCTTATGCTTCTTCCAGCCCAGCGTTTTTCATGATGTACTCTGCATAGAAGTTAAATAAGCAGGGTGACAATATACAGCCTTGACATACTCCTTTTCCTATTTGGAACCAGTCTATTGTTCCATGTCCAGTTCTAACTGTTGCTTCCTGACCTGCATACAGATTTCTCAAGAGGCAGGTTAGGTGGTCTGGTATTCCCATCTCTTTCAGAATTTTCCACAGTTAATTGTCATGCACACAGTCAAAGGCTTTGGCATAGTCAATAAAGCAGAAATAGATGTTTTTCTGGAACTCTCTTGCTTTTTCCATGATCCAGCGGATGTTGGCAATTTGATTTCTGGTTCCTCTGCCTTTTCTAGAACCAGCTTGAACATCAGGGAGTTCACGGTTCACATATTGCTGAAGCCTGGCTTGGAGAATTTTAAGCATTACTTTACTAGCATGTGAGATGAGTGCAATTGTGCGGTAGTTTGAACATTCTTTGGCATTGCCTTTCTTTGAGATTGGAATGAAAACTGACCTTTTCCAGTCCTGTGGCCACTGCTGACTTTTCCAAATTTGCTGCAATATTGAGTGCAGCACTTTCACAGCATCATCTTTCAGGATTTGAAACAGCTCAACTGGAATGCCATCACCTCCACTAGCTTTGTTCGTAGTGATGCTTTCTAAGGCCCACTGGACTTCACATTCCAAGATGTCTGGCTCTAGATGAGTGATCACATCATCATGATTATCTGGGTGGTGAAGATCTTTTTTGTACAGTTCTTCCATGTATTCTTTCCACTTCTTCTTAATATCTTCTGCTTCTGTTAGGTCCAGACCATTTCTGTCCTTTATCGAGTCCATCTTTGCATGAAATGTTCCCTTGGTATCTCTGATTTTCTTGAAGAGATCTCTAGTCTTTCCCATTCTGTTCTTTTCCTCTATTTCTTTGCATTGATCGCTGAGGAAGGCTTTCCTATCTCTTCTTGCTATTGTTTGGAACTCTGCATTCAGATGCTTATATCTTTCCTTTTCTCCTTTGCTTTTCACCTCTCTTCTTTTCACAGCTATTTGTAAGGCCTCCACAGACAGCCATTTTGCTTTTTTGCATTTCTTTTCCATGGGGATGGTCTTGATCCCTGTCTCCTGTACGATGTCACGAACCTCATGCCAGGTACTTATTTTATAAAAGTTATACTTCCTAATATAGCATTTTCTGCTAAAGTTTCCCTACAGATATAAATGTTTATTTAATTATGGAGATATGAAGTTGACGTGCTTTTTCTATTTTTATGACTATATTTCGTGTTGTTTTCACTGGTTCCCAGTGCTCCTTTCTTTTCACTGTGTAATGTAGTTTTGTTCTCATCGGTCATAGTTCTATACTTTATTTTTTAGAAAGAAGAAATATAAATTATTCACCCTTCTGAATAGTTTACTGTTAGATTTTGTATCTATTGGAAAGGAGTTATGTTCACAATTTTTGGCCGTAAAGCTGCATAAAATTCAGTTTACTTTAGTGTTACTGCTCTGTGATTTGGTGTCATTTGAAACACAAAAAAGGGCTTCCCTGATGCCTCAGCAGAAAACAATCCGCGGGCAATTTTGGAGACCCAGGTACAATCCCTGGGTCAGGAATTTTCCCTGGAGAAGGAAATGGCAACTCACTCCAGTATTCTTGCCTGGAGACTTCCATGGACACAGGAGCCTGGTGAGTTATAGTCCCAGGAGTCTCAAAGAGTCGGACATAACTGAGCAACTAACAGAGATACACATGAAAGAGCCTGACTCTGGCTTTGTAACTTATAACCTAGTTTCAGAAAAAATTCTAAAGTTTGGCTGTTGCTGTTCAGTTGCTAAGTTGTGTCCAACTCTTTGCAACCCCATGAACTGCAGCACACCAGGCTTCCCTGTTCTTCACTATTTCCTGGAGTTTGCTCAAACTCATGTCCATTGAGTTGGTGATACCATCCAACCATCTCATCCTCTGAAGCTCCCTTCTCTTTTGCCTTCGTTCTTTCCCAGCATCAGTGTCTTTTCCAATGGGTCGGCTCATTGCACCAGGTGGCCAAAGTATTAACACTTCAGCTTCACCAGTCCTTTCAATGAATATTCAGGGTTGATTTCTTTTGGGATTGTTTGATCACCTTGACATCCAAGAGACACTCATGAGTCTTCTCCAAAGTGAATTTACTGTCTGTGATATGCATTATAAGAAACTATGATGTTTAGCTTTTGAAACAACACAGATAAAACATCGCTCAACTGCAACTAAAGATTGGTGTTTTCCATGAATGAGATTTATTGTGACTAGTCAGTATGTTAAAAGATTAATCATTTTTCTAATTAATCATTGTGTTAAATAATTATACTGAGACTGGAGGAAACAATTAAATGAAACATGCAAAGAAATTAGTAGCAACTAAAAAGTAAAATAGAAAATTAAATCCAGCAATGTTCTAAACCCAGGCAACTAGCATCTTCGTTAGAGAATCCTGTAGTTAAAAGAGACTGAGTGACCACAGGGGAAAGTAAAAACCTGTTTCAGCAATGTGGAGAGGAGTTGATCAGTCTTAGCTGGAATAACGGTCAGATAATCAGTCCACAAATATGTTCTGTTTCTTGTGTATCAGAGATTATGATGTGTAGACTGAGATGTGAAGGAGTCATACATGTTAACTAAGAAAAAATGGCAGGGGAACTTCTTGCTTTGAGATGTGAGAATGGGTACTATTCTGAGATCCAGGTCAAGGAACACAGTACTTGGAAGGAAATGAGAGAGCACAGAGTGGCTGCAGCAGAGAACCTAGGGAAAGAGAGAAAGAGAGGAAAGGGTGCTGAGATCAGTCCAGAGTCTCTGTGTGATGCTAAAGGTTCCACTGGAAGGGCTCCGTTGTAAGTAGGAGAATTTTGGCTATGACACGGAGGATAGAATCCAAGAAGGGCAGAGTTTGTGTGATGAGATCATCTTGCATTATGTCACAGGAGTACGGGTGAGACTGTCTGACTAGGAGGCTCACTGGGAATTAAGAGGAATTTTTTTTTTTTTTTATTTAGATGGTAGAATGAATAGAATCTGTGATTGTATATATGTGGAGTGATGTTAGGAGAGGGAAAATGGTCTTCCTGTGTTCCCAGGAATAATGGTAAAGTGATTGATTAAGAAAGTTGTAAAGCCTTCACAAGATGACTCAAAGAATTTATGGGAGAAGCAGGAAACCAATAGAAAGAAAGAAAATGCTAGTTTGCAAAAATGATTCAAAGAGAGGATGCTGCTAAATATAGGGACTCAAAAGTCATGATCAGAGCAGTAGAAAGAGAATCAAATTAGAAAAGCCTTAAAATGGGAAAGCCAAAGAAAATGTGTGTTTAACAATCAACAAGTTAAAAACAAAAACAGGAAAACTTAGATATGGTCAGTGGGGAAACATCATAAAAGGAAGTCAGCCCCTGGCTTTGGCTGTAGTGAGGCCACTGGAGTTTCATGTCTGTGTTGTCTGGTGAGTGGAGCTGCTGAAGAATAAATGAGAAAAGGAAAGAGCAAATGAAAGTTAAAAAAAAATTCCATGGTAAAGGGATGGCTAAGTACAGAAGTACTGCTTAATTGGAAGGCAGAGCCTAAGCAAGGGTTTGGGATTTTTAAGAATAAGGGAGTTATGAATTGGTTTATAAATGTAGGAGGCAAAGGAGAGGATGCCGCTAAAGATATGACAGAAAAGGCATGTCATAGGTCCCAGGAGAAAAAGAATAGAGTATGGAGTTTGCCTTGCAAAGAATGAACACCTGCTCTGAGAAAGGAGATGAAGGAAAGGGTGGAGATTTCCATTAAACTCTATTGGCCAATACTATTATAGACATTATATCCCATTTAACTCTCAAAGTTATGCAAAGTAGGTTTTATTTTCTCTGTTTTGTAAAAAGCAAGATTCAGCTGAATAAACTCACTGCATGTTATTAAAGCTGGAAGTGCGCAAGCTGGAGTTCAAAGGCAAATCTATTCTATTATGAACCTTTTTATTCTGACACATTAAGAAAGTGTGAACCTGCAGTATTATCGGAACTCACCCCATCTCTTCAACCACCATGAGAGAACATTTTCTCTCTTGGCCTTTACTTTTTCTGTTTATGATTAGAAATACTCTTTGTTAAAGGGTCTTGGGTCAAGTCTAATATTTCTGATTAATAAATTAATCTTAAGGTCAGATTTACTGAGGGTAGCCTGTCTGGCTTCCACTAAAAATGTGCTCATTTCAAGTTGCCAACATTTTGAACTTTAAGGTGAGATTTTGAAGAACATTCTGTAACTTCATAAAGATTGTTTTTATTGCTGCCGGTTTTACTTTGTGTAACTCCACACACACAGCTGCATTTAGCTTCATTTTTAATAAATATCATAGAAATGAAGGGGAACTTTGAAATTGTCCTATATCACTTAAAACTTGAGAATTATCTCTTCATGTATTTAAATCATAAGCTTGTTCATTGTATACTATCTTTAAAATTATCCATTTTAATAACATATGGTGAGGATAAACCTAATTGGCTAAATTTTATAAATTATGATTGTATTAATCATTTTAGCTAATGTATAGTTAATTTACAATCTTTTGTTAGTTTTGGGGGTACAGCAAAGTGGTTCAGTTATACACACATATATATTCTTTTTCACATTCTTTTCCATTATAGATTGTTATAAGATATTTCCCTGTGCTATACAGTAGGTCCTTGTTGATTATCTATTTTATATATAGTTGTGTGTATGTATTGATTCCAAACTCATAGTTTATCTCTTCCATCCCTACCCCCACTATCCTCTTTGATAATGATAATCTTGTTTTCTATGTCTGAGTCTATTTCTGTTTTGTAAATAAGTTCATTTATATCATTTTTTTAAGATTCCCTATATAAATGATATTATATTTGTCTCTGTCTGATTTACTTCACTTAATATGATAATCTCTTAAGTCCATTCATGGTGCTGCAAATGGCATTATTCACTGTTTTTTATGATTAATTAATATCCCATTGTGTATACATACCACATTTTCTTTATCCATTCATTTGTCAATAGACACTTAGGTTGTTTCCGTGTCTTGTTTATTGTAAATAGTGTTGCTATGAACTTTCTGGTAGTTTTGTCGTATTGTCTGAGGTCAGGGAGCCTGATTCCTCCAGCGCCATTCAAAATACTTGTCTTAAACAAGATATGGGAAAAAAAAAAAGAGAGTTTTACTATAAAAATATCTTGAAAATATCTAGAATATTATTGAGGAATTAGTCATGTCTTCAGCAAACATTCACTGAATACAAAATACTTTGCTGGATGCTGTGCAAATACAAGGAAGACAAAGATAATAGTTTTTAAGGTAACATTTTCCTTAAAATATAGACTGAAATGATATAATAATGAAAGCAAGTCATTTTGTATGTGACCTAGATGTTGAAGGGACTTTAATGGTACGTCTTGGATGAAAGATTGAATAAATTTAGAATTCATCATAGTTTAAAATTTTTTGACTTGTGTATTTTCATTAGTGAATTCCTCCTCCTTTGTTTACAAAGCATACATCTGAAGGGAAGGTCAGGAATTACTCAGAGAAGCTTACGAATAGGAGATAAGGGTTTCGAGTTCTGGTGTCCAGTGTGTCAGTCCAAGATCAACCAGAGAAACAAAAAGTAAAAACACATATTTCAGAGATTTACTGGAAGAGAGGAGTTTACATAATAGTAGGACCTGGCTAGTAAGTCTAAAGTTAGGCATTGTCAGGGGAGGCAGACTTGAAGTTTCAATGAGGAGGTGAATCTGCTATCCACAGATAGACCATCTTCAGGGAAGACTCAGCTTTATTCTAAGCTCTTTCACCTGATAGAATCAGCCAGTCCAGATTATCTAGCAGACTTCTTTTATGTAGTCAGTTGATAACAGACTTTGATGATTTCTATAAAATACCTGCATAACATAACTAGGGTTTTGTTGAATGCCTGGGCACCTTAGCCTAGGTGAGCTGATACATAAATCATCACAGCTAGTGAAGATTATTTTTTAAGTGAACAAGTGAGATATTCTAGAGTATCAGTGGCTTATGCCCTCAGTTGTGCAATATGTGCCTCTCTGTGTCATCATAGACAGGTAAGATTGACCTTTAGAGGTATCGAGGAATATTTCATTCTCATATCTCTCCATTTTTGATGAGGGTACATTTGATCTTGGAATCAAGATGCCAAATGAAGTATCAATTTATACAGTTATAGCAATAACAATTTAAATGAATCAAATAGGTCAACTTTAGTCAGGATGATAAGTCAAAGAAACGATTTTCCTGTTCTCTGTAGTTTTAGGAAAAAAGAACTGTAGGTACTTCTGTTTCACATTTCAACCAAGTTGTCATGTATCCATAGGGGATATGGCATTATAAACTCATTTACCACTTGGACTTCTGCCTGGAGGAAGCATCTCCACTGGTCCAAGTAAGAACATTCTATACCCATAACCTTAGAAAAGCTGCAGAATACTTCTATCACCCTTTCTACATTATTTTGCAGTCTTGTTGTTTACTCACAATTGAATCAAATCCCATTACCTTAAAGTAAAGGTAATGTTGAAGAAGTTCAGAGAAATGAAATTAAAAGAACTAATTTTTCTGGAACTACATATGAATGAAATAATAGATAAATTTTATTTCTAAGTCTGTATGTATTTTCCCACCAGTGAGTGACAAAGCTTCTCTAATGTCACTCAAATAGCAGCTGGTTTCTATTACCCTGTTGTGTTTGCATATTATTCACCAAAACCAGCAACTGGTAGTTTTTATGATAGTGAATAATTGTTGCAGGCTGTTAATTGACTAGGAATGCCACAGCCTCTTTGACTGTAACCTGATATCTTAAATTTTCTTAAAATGATTCTTTTTTCTCTTAGTATTGGATCTGGAGTACAGGCTACAGTTACCTACATGGTTGGATGAATAATACTTAAAAATAATTATCTCCAAACTAGATAATGGCATAAATGGAAGGGAAATGGCATTAGTATTGAGCATTTACCATGGTCATTTACATGTATTGGCTCATTTAGTCTTCTGCCCCCAAAACTTTGTATATGTCACTGTTTCTATTTTATAACTGAAGAAAATTAACTTCAGAGGTGTTAATTAACTCACCAGAGGAAAAAGGGTAAATATGATGATGAGAGCCCAAACCAAGATTAAAATCTTGGCTTACATACCTCTAGAAATCATGTATTTTTCTACCAAAAAGTTTAAAGGCAGAGGGGAAGGGAAGGAAAGGATAAATGGTAGGGGAAGGGAGAGAGATAGGGGAGAGAGAAGGAAAGATAA
The DNA here is from genome assembly GCF_014754425.2 of Oryx dammah. Taxonomy (NCBI): domain Eukaryota; kingdom Metazoa; phylum Chordata; class Mammalia; order Artiodactyla; family Bovidae; genus Oryx; species Oryx dammah. Next base: position 110,496,577 of record NW_024070202.1, read on the forward strand.
AATTAAATGGGGCCCCTGATATGCTAATTGATTATGAATTTTTCAATTTTTTTCTAGATTGCAGAATTACTGGGTGCTTTTAGCATAATTAAAGATGAAGGCTGAAGCATTTTTGTTAAGCAGTAGGCCAAAAGAGACATTTATAAGAGCTACAAAACCTTCATTTTTAAATCCTACCTTTTTATTTTCAATATCTCTGATTTGGACCTGACAAGTATATTACAATAATATAGCTTAGATGACAATTTGTTTGGAACTGTATTGAAAAAGGTCTTACACAAAAGAAAGAAAAACAGGGCTGTCTTTCTATAGAGCACTTGACTTTCATGTTTTTAATATCAAAGTGTTTCAAATAGAACAGGCGAATTGTATATTGATGAAATACAAAAATGTTGCAAAAGGTTATTCACATTTTTTCAGACATAAGATATAAAAACAATATGTTGACATTTCCTTTCTTTTTATCTTTGCAGAATAAACTCATATTCCTAAGCCTAAAACACATGACCTGCCTGACATTGTGTTCTTTTATTAATTTGTTGTTGACAGATTGCTCAGAATCCCTGTTAGAATGAGGAGAGACAGAGAAGACCAAGCCTGCCAGTGGGTCGACAGAGACTGAGGGTGTGCCCTAGGACACTGGCATGAGCAGAATAGTCAACCCCGAGATGTACAGATTTGTCCTCTAAAGATAAGGAATTGTTTTCTGTCAAAATAATAAAATGACCCTCAATTCAATCTTAGTAAGAGAGGACCAGGGGAGGTGATTCCACACTAAGTAACAGGAGGGAGAGTGACACCAGAAAGAACAAGGCAAATAACTAGAGCTAACAGCCCACTCTGCAGTTATGTCCAGCCAGACCATTGATTATACTTTTAGTATCTTGTAATTTTTATAAAATCATATTAATCTAGTTAGCCCCAATGTTAAGATCAAGGCATCTTTCTTCTTTGAAGAATACATGTAAAGGGATCTAGAAAGTAAAAGTTTTTCTCTTCTTTCATGTCAAAACATCAAAACAGTAAGGTGATCAGGGCAACAAGGTCGTGAGAATTGGTATTATGAGGTCTCTCAAATGAAGCTTAGTATATAACCATGCGCAGACAGAGGTTTCAGCTCTATTAACCAGTCACGAGTTTGCACAAAGAGAATTGATAGAATAATGTAAAAGGTTTTCATGTAAAAATGGAAGTATTAATGAAATAATGCTGAGCAGAGAAGAAATGTGTTCTTCCTGAGTGAGTAGTCATTGCACAGAGGTCTTGTAGACTGTCACAGAGGGTCTGAATTTGGGAATCACTGCACACCCATATGTTATACAAACTTACGAAAGGTGGAAAAAATGGTAAATGAATATAGTAGATGATTTTAAGATGAATATTTGTCTTTGGATTATTTTAGCATTCTTATTTTTATCATTTTAGCATTATTTTTTAGATATGAGTAATTAATATCTAAAAATGTACTCTAAAAATGATGTTGAAATAGAAAGGTAATCAGTAACATTGGCGTCTTCCTTCTTCCGTCCTCTGGCAATTTATTATTCCTCTTCTTTCCAATCTTGAAATAGATACTTTTCAGATTAAGCAAAGCACCCACTGCAACAATATATATATATACATGTTTTTTCATCCATTGGGTTGTACCAGTGCATGTCGCTGTAATAATGTAATGTATCTATATGTGTTTTAAATACATAAATAGTACACTTGCATACACACACACACGAAGTCTCCGTGGTTCTAAAATAACCTACCCCAACTTGAATGCCTGCATTAAACTGTCCCTCAAATGAGAAACTGATGATTTCTGATAGGCTTCTGTACTATATGTCACAGACGGCTTGAAAACTAACAATATATGGGACTTATTTGAAATGCAAACGAATCAAATTTCTTATATGGGATAGGTGTCTGCTATTAAAGTTGAAAATGGCACTTGTGGGGAAAATAATCAGGCTGGAGATAGCTAAAAGATGGCTGTAATTTACTAAATTGATAACTGTAAGTGAATGTAAGATTAAAGTGACAGAGGTGGAAAAATTAAAACTAAGCATAACTTCATACTATATAGCTGAAGCTAGAGTGTTCTAGCAAAAAGAGATATATTCAGTGGGGAGGGGTAGGCTTTGGTCAAATATGGGAGATAAATATCTAAAGTAGTATAGACCAAATATAAAATTTAAAATCATCTGGGATAAGAATACGTAACCCGCAAATTTTAAATCAGTTTTTCTACTACCACTCAGAATAGCTATTATCCTCTCTTGAGTATTTCCACTGGAGAAGGGAAAGGCTACCCACTCCAGTATTCTGGCCTGGAGAATTCCCTGGACTATATAGTCCATGGTGTCACAAAGAGTCAGACACGACTGAGCAACTTTCACTTCACTGTCTTCAGTATCACCTTAAGACAGGCACAGTGTAGCTCGGGCAAAATGTATAAAATATGTGTAGGCATGTTGCAGAGAAAGAAAGCACAAATGATCTGAAGAGGAGAAATATAATTGGAGTTATATATGTAAGAGAAGGGCTTTCCTGGTGACTCAGACAGTAAAGAATCTGCCTGCAATGCAGGAGACCCTGGTTTGAAAAGTCTATAAAAAAGAAGTCCTTGAGAAAATAAAAATAATATTGAATAGTCTTGCAAATTTCATTTTTAATGAGAAAGTAGAAAAACAAAGAAACTGAGTTTCATTTATATTAGAAAGGATTCAGTGAAGATTTTATCTGAAGCAGCTTCTTAGGATACTATAGATGAAATGCTTGCCTATGCATAGAAGTTTCAGGAAGGAAAAGAAACTTAGCTTGCTCCATCAAATTCTGGGAGCTGAAATTAGATCACGCAGAGAAGTCCTGAAGGCTGTCTCTCAAGATATCTGACATTACCTTAATGAGTTTTCTGCGATTCAAAGTCAGATTCTTGTGATAGAACTTGATTTATCCGCACACTCTAGTTTGATCTCAAATATAATCAGAGTCTGTGGGATTGAGATCTGCAATCAAAATGCAATTATATTAATTTACAGCTAGAAGATTGACTGCTGATGGTGTAGGTTGGACTGGCTGGCACATTCAATGCTGGCAAGGTATGTGGAGAGCCAAGTTGTAAATTGGGATGCCAGTGGATCGATTTGTAATGAAAAATGGAATGCTCAAGTTACTGGACACTTGTGTTCTCTGCCCTGCCAGACTTCCCCATGGAGGGTTACCATGTGAGGAGCCAAATTAGAATCAGACAACTGCTTCTTGAGCATGGAACCAGAGCAGGAGGAGGAAATTATGATTTGAGAGTTAAAAAGAATAGGCTATCTTTGGACCATGGAGCCCTCTTCCTTACACTGTTGTTCAGCCACTGAGTTGTGTCTGAATCTTTACAATCTCATGGACTGGACCAGGCTCCTCTGTCCTTCACTATCTCCCAGAGTCTGTCTCAATTCATGTCCATTGAGTTGGTGATGCCATCCAACCACCTCATCCTCTTCTTCTGCCTTCCATTGTTCTCAGCATCAGAGTCTTTTCCAATAAGTCAGCTCTTTGCATAGGGGGCCAAAGTTTTGGAGCCTCAACTTCAGCATCAGTCCTTCCAATAAATATTCAGGGTTGATTTCCTTTAGGATTGACTGGTTTGATCTCCTTGCAGTGGAAGGGACTCTCAAGAGTCTTCTCAAGCACCACAATTCAGAAGCATCAATTCTGTGGCACTCAGCCTTCTTTATGGTTCAACTCTCACATCCATACATGACTACTGGAAAAACCATAGCTGTGACTAGACAGACCTTTGTAGGCAAGGTAATGCTTCTGCTTTTTAATACGCTGTCTAGGTTTGTCATAGCTCTTCTTCCAAGGAGTAAGTGCCTTTTGATTTCATGACTTTAGTCACCGTCCTCAATGATTTTGGAGCCCAAGAAAATAAAATCTGCCACTGCTTCCACTTTCTCCTCATCTATTTGCCATGAAATGATGGGACTGGATGCCATAGTCTTAGTTTTTTCAATGTTGAGTTTAGTATGATATAAAGTTCATATTTCTCACCGTGCTTTTGCCTCCATACTGACCTATCTTTCCAGCTTCTTCTAACCCTGTCCTTTATTACAAGGGTTCCCAACCTCTAGGATCTAAGGAGTTCCCAACCTCTAGGAGCCTGATGATCTGAGGAGGAGTAGATAATAGAAATGAGGTGCACGCTAAATGTAATGCACATGAATCATCATGTAACTATCCCCTCCCAGTCCAATCCGTGGAAGAATTGTCTTCCATGAAGCCAATCCCTGGTGCCAAAAAACCTTGGAGACCACTGCTCTATTATTTAGCTTTGCTAATACATGCAATCAGGTTACAGTGAAGTTATGCTTGCCTGCAAGCCATTTATATGCTTTGTAATAATTTTGTTCCAATCCTTTAAATGTTGATATTTTATTTAAACTCAGAAGCCAATCTTACTTTCAAGATTCTTCAGGAACCCCCCCCCCCAAGACCCCAATACTGACAACCTAAGACAATAGATGATTTCTTAAGTCCTTTCCAATCCTATCTTTTTGTCAAAAAAAAAGTTTCTAATGCTGTATTATTGCACATGGATTGCTGAATTTCCTTTCCGAAGGATAGGAGAGACAAAGAAAAGGAAAATTGGGCAGACTTAAAGATGTGTCCTACATATAACTAAATCCTTAATGATGTTTTGTTCAGTTCTGGAGTAGGGGGGAATGACATTGATGGAGATGTTTACATTCATTGCTAGGAAACTTGAATTTTGGCTCCCCATGGAGATCAAATGGAATATGCAGATATAGTACTTTATTTCTTTGTAGCTTTTATAGATATTTTGATCATTTTCTTCATATTAGACTTCCAGTTTGGAATTGACTGTGAAAATGAAGAAATACTTGCTCAGCAAAAAAAAAAAAAAACAAAACTCTTTTGACAAATGAAAACATGTACTCCCTAGAAGCTTCTGTGATAACAAACACTACCAAGATGGAGAAACCATTGGGGTGAATAAACCTTATTATCTATCTGTGTGCTCTCACTGAAAATACGAAAGGCAAGCCATATGTTTGCATGGAGCTCCACTGGAAAGCTATCTTGTGATAATAAAAATAACACAAGGACTACAAATGACAATGACTAGAGACTAGTACAATTAATTTGTAGCCAGATATATTAAATTCAAGACTGATAGTAGATTTACCCCTGGGAAGGAAAAGGAAAGAATGGAATGAGTTTTATTTTAAGTAACTCCTGAAACCTACCAGGATGTTGCCTAATGAGGTGATGTAATATCTCTTGATGCTAAATTTGCATAATGCCTTTTTTCCCTAAAAGATTGCTTTGAAAGAATAACAAAGAAACTGAAATGAGGTAGAAAACAGAATAACAAAGTACGGATATATTCTCAGTGCTTGCAAATATTAAAAATAGCTTTCTATCTTCTGATTCATTACTTCTCCCGAGAGCCCACCTGGATGTCCTCAGAATATAAAATAATATTTAAATTCATGCATTGTAACTTAGATTTCATAATAACTATGCCACTTGTCTAAAAAATAATCATATGTGCATGTGTCATGCAAAGCAGCAGTGGTCAGATGAGTTATGCCATGTTGCTCAGGACCAGACAAGCCCCTCTGAACAGCTTTATTTTATGCACAAATTGTTGTGTATGAGGCCAGCTCTTACGAAGATTGTTCAAAGAAATCTGTCTTTTGCAATTCATTTTTTCATTTTGCGCATTTTCCCTTTTAATGGAGAACTTTCTCCTCCTGTAGTTGTCTGTTTTCTAGTCAACTGCTTATCCAAAGAGGAGCAAGTTTCGGTGCTCTCATTTTTTGATTACTCTGTTATCCCAGAGTCCATACATCTCCCCCTTACTGTTGCCATCTTCCCAGTCTCATATGAGACCTACTGCTTATATTGTCTGACTTTGAAATCCTCACTATAGATACTGCAAAGTCTCTGCTGCCAAAAATTTTATTTTTGTTATTTAGTTATGTTTTACTATAAAGGTTTAAGTCACTATACCACCTTGAATATACTGTTTTGCTTTTTAAAGTCTTCAGGTTTAACTTTGAAATTGTTCCTCATCCCTTCATTTTTTTTCCATTCATTCTCTGAATTAACATTTATTGATCGCCTGCTCTTTTTAAGGTACTAAGCTAACTTCTCTAGGAGATTAAAAAATGAGTAAGACCTGATTCCTTAAGGCAGTGGTTTCCTATTAAAGGTGCTTTAAACATCGTCTTCCCAGAGGGAAGAAGGAGGGTAGGAATCTGGTGAGCCTTTGAATTCACATCGTATTTGAATTCACATCATACCTAACATTAGCACTAAAAGTATCCTTCATTAAGGTCTTTGTTGAGGAAGCTATGGAGCAGATTCAAATACATTGTTACCTTGTCAGCATCTTCATATCTGCCTCCCCACAGCAAACATGTATGTTAAGATAAGTACTCATATACAGAGCTCTGCCTTCAAGGGTCTGCTGTCCTGGTTGTGCTATAAACCTATCCTAAACTTACTTCCTAATGACGTATGTATGTGTCTCCGTGCGCCCCTTTCCTGTACTCGCCTGCCCTCCTCTCCTAGCCATATCTTAGATATAATGTATCTGTTAACCCAACCCCAAACTTCCGTGGTTTCAAGTGTTTTTCTTTGTCTCAAGAACTCAAATGTTTTCATAACATTTAATGTAATTTTTAGAGAATATGATGCCACCTTTCTGTGACTCTTCTAACATTCTTGCTTTGTAACTTTAAGCTGTATATTTTTATTTCTGGAACCAGAATTATTGGACCCAGTTCAGTAAAGTTCAGTTCCCCACTTTAAGCCACAGTCCATGCTGATGAGAGTAGCCTCACCGAGCTCTTTCAAAGTAGAATTTGGTGGTAGATTTGAAGAAGATTCCTCTACTCTGACCTTCTCAATCCAGCTGCTTTCCCAGTCACTGCCTTTTGATCTGAAGCAGTCACCCTCTAGTCTACCAGCCTGTACCATTCTGAAACACTCACCTCATGGAGGGTTTGAGTTACATGCCAGTCACCAAAGCCATCTATCCTTCACATCTGTGTCACTAGTAAAAAGTACCAAGGCTCCCTAAGTGGTCTCTTGGGAGATGCACCTTAGTCCTGGTGCTCTTGTAGGTTTGCCAGAAAGGCCAGTCAGTTCTTTCTTAGAAAAAGTCAATACCAATTTTCAAGATATTTTTTATAATACACATATGGCACATGTATTAATCAAGTATACAACCCCCAGTCTGATTTATATAATATAATATCAGACCCTTTGCACGATAAATTTAACCCTCCCCTCTTCAGGGACCCTTTGTACTTTATAAACCAGATTCAGAGTCTCTGTCTCCATCACTGCATGAAGGATAGCAACCCACTGTTGTCAGGAATCATTTAGCCCACCAATGGGATGGCACAGTCCCCAGATCTGCTCCCAAACCAAGGGCTGGATTAACGGTGCATCACAGCTCTCGGCAAGAGTTAAGAGTAGAAAATAAAATTAAGGTATAGGGGTTAGGCAGGAAATTTAGATAAAACTACTTGGGAAATGTAGCCAAGCAAGACATAATTATCTAACTTATAATTAGTCCAGAACATCAGGCCTACCACCCCTAAAGGCTGCTTTTATTTTTTTCTTTGCAAAGAGACAAGTGATACCATCAAAGAGCAGATGGTCCTCTTGTATGAGTGCAAGTGAGTAATGGACATTTCCTACCTAAGAGTAGCCTGCCCAGACTTTGGTTTAGGAATTCCTATTGGCAATCACTTGTCAACTTAATAGTTTATTATTTCTGTGTCTCCTATTCCTTTAGGCTACTGCAATTATTACATTAAAAAATAAAGGAGTTCTGGAAAATTTTAATAGCATCTCTTTAGGCCTATTGGCCTCTATCATCTAATTACCTAAAACCACCTAGTGAATTAACACAGTCAATTAAAGTCAATCAATTTGATCAATCTGGACATGACTCCAACAATTTTTGCTACACTTCAATTTTATTCCTTAAAAATTCTATGCTATACTTCATCTTGTAGAAAAGAGGAAATTATTCAAGTCTAGAAGTGGGATTTTTGCCCCACTGGATGCTCCTGCTTCAAGACCCTTGTATGTGGCTTAACAGGTAGCCCAATGATTACACTGTTTTTGTTTTGTTTTGTTATAAGCTGAACAAAGTCCCCTAGGTTCAAGAAATGCACTGTGGAGGGAAGGTGACCCAATATTACCAAGACTGTATGGCTTCTCTTTACATAATAGGGAATGTTAATATGAGGGAAATCCTAGATGGTTCCTTTCCTCCATCAATATGAGACTTTGTATAGGGATCTGAGTTTGCTGAAAAAGAACTGGCTAAAAACAAACATGCTGCCTGTAGGAGATGGTTTTCAGTTGTGTTTCTTTCATAAAGTGGTGTCCTGGAATTTCTAGTTTGTATACCTTTGTATGTATAATTGTAAAGGAGTTCAGCTTTTAAAACACTTTACTGGGCGGTCCTAAGATGGCGGAGGAATAGGAAGGGAAGACCACTTTCTCCCTCACAAATTCCTCAAAAGATCATTTCAACGCGGAGCAAACTCCACAAAACAACCTCTGAAGGCAGGCAGAGGACATCAGGCAACCAGAAAAGCAGATCAGTGTCTTCAAAACCAGGTAGGAAAAAATATAAAAGACGAGAAAAGAGACAAAGGAGGTGGGGAGGGAGCTCCATCCCAGGAAGGGAAGCCCGTCCCGGGAAGGGAATTCTAAGAAGAGAGGTTTCCAAACACAAGGAAACACTCTACCTGCCGAGTCTAAGGCGAGCCTTGGAAACACAGAGGGCAACATAACAGGAAGGAAAAACGAATAAATAATTAAAACCAACAGATTACGAGCCCAACAGTAACTCCCCCAGCGGAAAAGCCGCGCAGACGCCTGCCGCTGCCGCTAGCAAGTGGGGGCAGGGCAGGGAAGCGCGGGAGCCGCGGGCTGCCGCGCTCGGTAAGAAGCGGGCAGAAACGCCCCACGCGTAACCAGAGCGAACGAACTTGGGCGAGCAAACCAGGCTGGGGGATAGCTACCACGCGAAAAGCGCGAACATAAGACCCCGCCAGGACCGCGCACAGAACAAAGGACTGAACGGAAATAGCCGGCTGCAGACCATCCCCCGCCGGGGACAGGCAGCCAGAGCTGTAAGGGCTGGAAAGGGGCAATCGCAGCCCCGGAGAGACTACCTGAAAAGCGGCAGGCAGGCTTCTTTGCTGAGACTTCAGGGGATGCAGGACAGTCACCACCCGCCTCACAAGGAGCGCCAGCAGTACACCCAGAAAACTGAGCAGTAGAGACAGAGAAGGGACCAAGTCCCGGCGACCGCGCTCGCCAAGCTCCCGAGCTGCTCGGACCCGGGAGGGGCGCAGAGCGCAGTCCCAAGCAAGTTTGTGCCTCTGAGGGTTACCTGGGCGCCAAACCCGAGCGGCTTGGACCGGGGAGGTGCGCGAAGCCTGGGGCCGGCCTCGGACGGTTCCTGGCTGAGCTCCGTGGAGCCGGAGCGGTTTGTGCGTTGTGGGGGGAGACAGGTCCAGCGGGGTTGAGACGCTGTGTGCCCACGACAGTGCTATTTGTTTGCAGCATCCCCCCCCCTCCCCACAGCGCGACTGAACT
>NW_024070202.1:110506318-110509238 GCF_014754425.2 Oryx dammah
CTGTTAAGTCTTCTATTTCTCTACTTTATATTTCTATAACTATTACTTTTCAAAAAAAAAAAAAAGACTCTACTTTTTTAAAGCAAACACCATATATAGTCTTCGCGTGGTTGTTGTTGGTATTTCATTTTTAATCTTGGGTTTTTTTTTTTTTTTCTTATATATATTTTTTTCCTTATTTTTTTTCCTTATTTCTTTTTCTTAATATTATTATTATTTTTTTAATCTTTTCTCTTTTTTTTCTTTCTTCCTTCTGCTTCGTCTCTTTAACATTGTATTTTTGAAAATCTAACCTCTACTCTAGGTTTTTAATCTTTGCTTTTCGGTTTTTGTTGTCAATCTTGTACATTTCATAACCCAATCTTACCTGACAGAGAGATTACTGGCTTGACCACTCTCTCCTCCTTTTGGACTCTCCTTTTTCTCCACCAGGTGGCCTCTGTCTCTCCCCCCCCCCCCCATCTCTTCTATATCCAACTCTGTGATTCTCTGTGTGTTCTAGATGGTGGAGAGCACCTAAGGAACTGATTAGTGGCTGGACCTGTCTCTCTCCTTTTCATTCCTCTCTCTTACCCTCCTGGCAACCTCTGTCTACTTCCTCTCTCTCCTCTCCCCTGTATAACTCCGTAAATACCGCTGAGAGGTCCAGACTATGGAGCGTACATAAGGAAGTGACTATTGACTAGCTTGCTCTCTCCTCTTTTGATCTCACCGCATCTCATTCCAGTCACCTCTAACTACCCCCTCCCTCTTCTCTTCTCCATGTAACCCAGTGAACCTCTCTGGGTGCCCCTCAATGTGGAGAAACCTTTCATCTTTAGCCTAGATACTATATCATTGGTGCTGTATAGATGGAGAAGTCTAGAGACCACTGTAAAAATAAAACCAAAAACCAGAAGCAGGAGGCTTAAGTCCAAAGCTTGAGAACATCAGAGAACTCCTGAATTCAGGGAACATTAAGCAATAGGAGCTCATCAAATGCCTCCAAACCTACACTGAAACAAAGCTCCACCCAAGGGCCAACAAGTTCCAGAGCAAGACATATCACACAAATTCTCCAGCAACACAGGAACACACCCCTGAGCTTCAATATACAGGCAGTTCAAAGTTACTCCAAAACTTTAGACGTCTCATAACCCATTACTGGTCACTCCACTGCACTCCAGAGAGAAGAAACCCAGCTCCACCCACCAGACCTCCAACACAAGCTTCCCTAACCAGGAAACCTGGACAAGCCACTGATACAACCCCACCCACAGTGAGGAAGCTCCACAATAAAGAGAACTCCACAAATTACCAGAATATAAAAAGGCCATTCCAAACGCAGCAATATAACCAAGATGAAGAGACAGAGGAATACCCAACAGGTAAAGGAGCAGGAGAAATGCCCACCAAACCAGACAAAAGAGGAAGAGATAGGGAATCTACCTGAGAAAGAATTCCGAATATTGATAGTGAAAATGATCCAAAATCTTGAAGTCAAAATGGAATCACAGATAAATACCCTAGAGACAAGGATTGAGAAAATGCAAGAAAGGTTCAATAAGGACCTAGAAGAAATAAAAAAGAGTCAATATACAATGAATAATGCAATAAATGAGATCAGAAACACTCTGGAGGCAACAAATAATAGAATAACGGAGGCAGAAGATAGGATTAGTGAAATAGAAGACAGAATGGTAGAAATAAATGAATCAGAGAGGAAAAAAGAAAAACGAATTAAAAGAAATGAGGACAATCTCAGAGACCTCCAGGACAATATGAAACGCTCCAACATTCAAATTATAGGAGTCCCAGAAGAAGAAGACAAAAACAAAGACCATGAGAAAATCCTTGAGGAGATAATAGTTGAAAACTTCCCTAAAATGGGGAAGGAAATAATCACCCAAGTCCAAGAAACCCAGAGAGTCCCAAATAGGATAAACCCAAGGCGAAACACCCCAAGACACATATTAATCAAATTAACAAAGATCAAACACAAAGAACAACTATTAAAAGCAGCAAGGAAAAAACAACAAATAACACACAAGGGGATTCCCATAAGGATAACAGCTGATCTCTCAATAGAAACTCTTCAGGCCAGGAGGGAATGGCAAGACATACTTAAAGTGATGAAAGAAAATAACCTACACCCCAGATTACTATACCCAGCAAGGATCTCATTCAAATACGAAGGAGAAATCAAAAGCTTTACAGACAAGCAAAAGCTGAGAGAATTCAGCACCACCAAACCAGCTCTCCAACAAATTCTAAAGGATATTCTCTAGACAGGAAACACAAAAAGGGAGTATAAACCCAAACCCAAAATAATAAAACAAATGGCAACGGGATCATACTTATCAATAATTACCTTAAACGTAAATGGATTGAATGCCCCAACCAAAAGGCAAAGACTGGCCGATTGGATACAAAAACAAGAACCCTCTATATGCTGCTTACAAGAGACCCACCTCAAAACAAGGGACACATACAGACTGAAAGTGAAGGGTTGGAAAAAGATATTCCATGCAAATAGAGACCAAAAGAAAGCAGGAGTGGCAATACTCATATCCGATAAAATAGACTTTAAAACAAAGGCTGTGAAAAGAGACAAAGAAGGCCACTACATAATGATCAAAGGATCAATCCAAGAAGAAGATATAACAATTATAAATATATATGCACCCAATATAGGAGCACCGCAATATGTAGGACAAATGCTAACAAGTATGAAAGGGGAAATTAACAACAACACAATAATAGTGGGAGACTTTAATACCCCACTCACACATATGGACAGATCAACTAAACAGAAAATTAACAAAGAAACGCAAACTTTAAATGATACATTAGACCAGTTAGACCTAATTGATATCTATAGGACATTTCACCCCAAAACAATGAATTTCACCTTTTTCTCAAGTGCTCATGGAACCTTCTC
>NW_024070202.1:110514238-110651352 GCF_014754425.2 Oryx dammah
AGGATAAACCCAAGGCGAAACACCCCAAGACACATATTAATCAAATTAACAAAGATCAAACACAAAGAACAACTATTAAAAGCAGCAAGGAAAAAACAACAAATAACACACAAGGGGATTCCCATAAGGATAACAGCTGATCTCTCAATAGAAACTCTTCAGGCCAGGAGGGAATGGCAAGACATACTTAAAGTGATGAAAGAAAATAACCTACAGCCCAGATTACTATACCCAGCAAGGATCTCATTCAAATACGAAGGAGAAATCAAAAGCTTTACAGACAAGCAAAAGCTGAGAGAATTCAGCACCACCAAACCAGCTCTCCAACAAATTCTAAAGGATATTCTCTAGACAGGAAACACAAAAAGGGAGTATAAACCCAAACCCAAAATAATAAAACAAATGGCAACGGGATCATACTTATCAATAATTACCTTAAACGTAAATGGATTGAATGCCCCAACCAAAAGGCAAAGACTGGCCAATTGGATACAAAAACAAGAACCCTCTATATGCTGCTTACAAGAGACCCACCTCAAAACAAGGGACACATACAGACTGAAAGTGAAGGGTTGGAAAAAGATATTCCATGCAAATAGAGACCAAAAGAAAGCAGGAGTGGCAATACTCATATCCGATAAAATAGACTTTAAAACAAAGGCTGTGAAAAGAGACAAAGAAGGCCACTACATAATGATCAAAGGATCAATCCAAGAAGAAGATATAACAATTATAAATATATATGCACCCAATATAGGAGCACCGCAATATGTAGGACAAATGCTAACAAGTATGAAAGGGGAAATTAACAACAACACAATAATAGTGGGAGACTTTAATACCCCACTCACACATATGGACAGATCAACTAAACAGAAAATTAACAAAGAAACGCAAACTTTAAATGATACATTAGACCAGTTAGACCTAATTGATATCTATAGGACATTTCACCCCAAAACAATGAATTTCACCTTTTTCTCAAGTGCTCATGGAACCTTCTCGAGGATAGATCACATCCTGGGCCATAAATATAACCTTGATAAATTCAAAAAAATCGAAATCATTCCAAGCATCTTTTCTGACCATAATGCACTAAGATTAGATCTCAATTACAGGAGGAAAACTATTAAAAATTCCAACATATGGAGGCTGAACAACACGCTTCTGAATAACCAACAAATCACAGAAGAAATCAAAAAAGAAATCAAAATATGCATAGAAACTAATGAAAATGAAAACACAACAACCCAAAACCTGTGGGACACTATAAAAGCAGTGCTAAGAGGAAAGTTCATAGCAATACAGGCATACCTCAAGAAACAAGAAAAAAGTCAAATAAATAACCTAACTCTACACCTAAAGCAACTAGAAAAGGAAGAATTAGAGAACCCCAGAGTTAGCAGAGGGAAAGAAATCTTAAAAATTAGGGCAGAAATAAATGCAAAAGAAACAAAAGAGACCATAGCAAAAATCAACAAAGCCAAAAGCTGGTTCTTTGAAAGGATAAATAAAATTGACAGACCATTAGCCAGACTCATCAAGAAGCAAAGAGAGAAAAATCAAATCCATAAAATTAGAAATGAAAATGGAGAGATCACAACAGACAACACAGAAATACAAAGGATCATAAGAGACTACTATCAGCAATTATATGCCAATAAAATGGACAACCTGGAAGATATGGACAAATTCTTAGAAAAATACAATTTTCCAAAACTAAACCAGGAAGAAATAGACAATCTTAACAGACCCATCACAAGCACGGAAATTGAAACTGTAATCAGAAATCTTCCAGCAAACAAAAGCCCAGGTCCAGACGGCTTCACAGCTGAATTCTACCAAAAATTTCGAGAAGAGTTAACACCTATCCTATTCAAACTCTTCCAGAAAATTGCAGAGGAAGGTAAACTTCCAAACTCATTCTATGAGGCCACCATCACCCTAATACCAAAACCTGACAAAGATACTACAAAAAAGGAAAACTACAGGCCAATATCACTGATGAACATAGATGCAAAAATCCTCAACAAAATTCTAGCAATCAGAATCCAACAACACATTAAAAAGATCGTACACCATGACCAAGTGGGCTTTATCCCAGGGATGCAAGGATTCTTCAACATCCGCAAATCAATCAATGTAATTCACCACATTAACAAATTGAAAAATAAAAACCATATGATTATCTCAATAGATGCAGAGAAGGCCTTTGACAAAATTCAACATCCATTTATGATAAAAACTCTCCAGAAAGCAGGAATAGAAGGAACATACCTCAATATAATAAAAGCTATATATGACAAACCCACAGCAAACATTATCCTCAATGGTGAAAAATTGAAAGCATTTCCCCTTAAGTCAGGAACAAGACAAGGGTGCCCACTTTCACCACTACTATTCAACATAGTTCTGGAAGTTTTAGCCACAGCAATCAGAGCAGAAAAAGAAATAAAAGGAATCCAAATTGGAAAAGAAGAAGTAAAACTCTCACTGTTTGCAGATGACATGATCCTCTACATAGAAAACACTAAAGACTCTACCAGAAAATTACTAGAGCTAATTAATGAATATAGTAAAGTTGCAGGATATAAAATCAACACACAGAAATCCCTTGCATTCCTATACACTAATAATGAGAAAGTAGAAGAAGAAATTAAGGAAACAATTCCATTCACCATTGCAACAAAAAGAATAAAATACTTAGGAATATACCTACCTAAAGAAACTAAAGACCTATATACAGAAAACTTTAAAACACTGATGAAAGAAATCAAAGAGGACACTAATAGATGGAGAAATATACCATGCTCATGGATCGGAAGAATCAATATAGTGAAAATGAGTATATTACCCAAAGCAATTTACAAATTCAATGCAATCCCTATCAAGATACCGGCGATATTTTTCACAGAACTAGAACAAATAATTTCAAGATTTGTATGGAAATACAAAAAACCACGAATAGCCAAAGCAATCTTGAGAAAGAAGGATGAAACTGGAGGAATCAATTTGCCTGACTTCAGGCTCTACTACAAAGCCACAGTCATCAAGACAGTATGGTATTGGCACAAAGACAGACATATAGATCAATGGAACAAAATAGAAAGCCCAGAGATAAATCCACATACATATGGACACCTTATCTTTGACAAAGGAGGCAAGAATATACAATGGAGTAAAGACAATCTCTTTAACAAGTGGTGCTGGGAAAACTGGTCAACCACTTGTAAAAGAATGAAGCTAGATCACTTTCTAACACCGCACACAAAGATAAACTCAAAATGGATTAAAGATCTAAATGTAAGACCAGAAACTATAAAACTGTTAGAGGAGAACATAGGCAAAACACTCTCTGACATAAACCACAGCAGGATCTTCTACGATCCACCTCCCAGAATTCTGGAAATAAAAGCAAAAATAAACAAATGGGATCTAATTAAAATTAAAAGCTTCTGCACAACAAAGGAAAACATAAGCAAACTGAAAAGACAGCCTTCCGAATGGGAGAAAATAATAGCAAATGAAGCAACTGACAAACAACTAATCTCAAAAATATACAAGCAACTCCTGCAGCTCAATTCCAGAAAAATAAACGACCCAATCAAAAAATGGGCCAAAGAACTAAATAGGCATTTCTCCAAAGAAGACATACGGATGGCTAACAAACACATGAAAAGATGCTCAACATCACTCATTATTAGAGAAATGCAAATCAAAACCACAATGAGGTACCACTTCACACCAGTCAGAATGTCTGCGATCCAAAAATCTGCAAGCAATAAATGCTGGAGAGGGTGTGGAGAGAAGGGAACCCTCCTACACTGTTGGTGGGAATGCAAACTAGTACAGCCACTATGGAGAACAGTGTGGAGATTCCTTTAAAAATTGCAAATAGAAATGCCTTATGACCCAGCAATCCCACTGTTGGGCATACACACAGAGGAAACCAGAATTGAAAGAAACACATGTACCCCAATGTTCATCGCAGCACTGTTTATAATAGCCAGGACATGGAAACAACCTAGATGTCCATCAGTAGATGAATGGATAAGAAAGCTGTGGTACATATACACAATGGAGTATTACTCAGCCATTAAAAAGAATACATTTGAATCAGTTCTGATGAGATGGATGAAACTGGAGCCAATTATACAGAGTGAAGTGAGCCAGAAAGAAAAACACCAATACAGTATACTAACACATATATATGGAATTTAGGAAGATGGCAATGATGACCCTGTATGCAGGACAGCAAAAAAGACACAGATGTGTATAGCGGACTTTTGGACTCAGAGGGAGAGGGAGAGGGTGTGATGATTTGAGAGAATGGCATTGAAACATGTATAATAACATGTAAGAATCGAAATGCCAGTCTATGTCTGATGCAGGATATGACACGCTTGGGGCTGACGCACGGGGATGACCCAGAGAGATGTTGTGGGGAGGGGGGTGGGAGGGGGGTTCATGTTTGGGAACGCATGTACACCTGTGGTGGATTCATGTCAATCTATGCCAAAACCAATACAGAATTGTAAAGTAAAAATTAAAAATAAATAAATAAATTTAAAAAAAAAAAAACACTTCTAAATGTGAACTTGTTTTCTCCACTGTATATTCTTCCCTCCTTTGTCAAAGATAAGGTGTCCATAGGTGCATGGATTTATCTCTGAGCTTTCTATTTTGTTCCATTGATCTATATTTCTGTCTTTGTGCTAGTACCATACTGTCTTGATGACTGTGGCTTTGTAGTAGAGCCTGAGGTCAGGCAGGTTGATTCCTCCAGTTCCATTCTGCGTTCTCAAGATTGCTTTGGCTATTCGAGGTTTTTTGTATTTCTATACAAACTGTGAAATCATTTGTTCTAGCTCTGTGGAAAATACCGCTGGTTACTTGATAGGGATTGCATTGAATCTATAGATTGTTTTTGGTAGCATTCTCATTTTCACTATATTGATTCCTCCGATCCATGAACATGGTATATTTCTCCATCTGTTAGTGTCCTCTTTGATTTCTTTCACCAGTGTTTTATAGTTTTCCATATATAGGTCTTTTGTTTCTTTAGGTAGATATATTCCTAAGTATTTTATTATTTTCATTGCAATGGTGAATGAAATTGTTTCCTTAATTTCTCTATTTTCTCAGTGTATAGGAATGCAAGGGATTTCTGTGTGTTGATTTTATATCCTGCAACTTTACTATATTCATTGATTAGGTCTAGTAATTTTCTGGTGGAGTCTTTAGGGTTTTCTATGTAGAGGAGCATGTCATTTATTTACCCATTCATTCATCATCCAACTCACTAATCCTTTGTACCAACATTTGCTGAATATCTACGCTATGTAAGTTACTTTCTAACTCCTGTGGAAGAATAAAAGTCCAGATTTCCATGTAGCAAAATCTGTTTAATTGCTAGCTGCCAGAGTCCAGCTCCAGCAGCCAGGGAATCAGCCTGGAGAGATGAGTGGTGTCAGTGGAGAATGATGCAGCCTCTGACTCAAGGTGTGGACTGCATGTTTATTTCAAGCATCAGGTCTTGTTTTATACTTTGACAAAAGCATTAGGTCAGAGGTTTTACATTTTCAGCTCCCCTCACCCAGATTTATTGTCTCCATAAATCACTGTTGCCCTTCAACCAGAGTTACATTGTAACTCATGCTTGTGTCTGGGCTGTATACCACATCTCTCAGTTTATTTTTTATCTTTCTAAATCCTGCCTGCCCCTAGTATCCTAAGCTCACTATCTCCTAAAAAGGCTTCTAGCTATTCTTAATTATTTCTAAACCCTAAGCTCAGCAAACTTCCTTTGCCATAAACATTCCCCTCACAAACAGGTCTCAGATAAGAACCCTTCCCATGGCCTCAAGCTGCAGTCTACATGCTCATCCTGGAACATTCTTTGTAAAGATCCTTGAACAAATGTCAATGGTTACTTTATAGATTATTTTCTAGGCACAACTGCATAAGGTTTTGTGCTTTCTCATGCTTCTCTCAAGAACAATAAGCACCTAACATTCTTTCCAGCCAACTCAACTGAAGAAAGGAAAGAACAAGTCAGAATCACAAGACCTAACTCCTTCATCCCAGGACCGTGCCTGCGGGATGAGGAGAGGGGGTTGGGTCCGTGCCTCCATTTTGTCAGTAATGCCTAACGCGGCTCTGACAGCTAGCACATTAAGAATATTAAATTAATATATATTTTCATTTTTATTTAAGAGGTAGAAATGCATAATAGTGAAATAATTTTAAACAGAACAGGTTTTGTATAATTATATATAGACAAATATATATATAATTATATATTTATGTGTGCATATATATATATAGTTTTAATAGAATTTTAGAATTAGTAAACAATTTCTCACAATTCCTTTTTAATGATAACAGATAAAATGTTTTAATGCTTATAAATGACTCAGAAGATACCTACTTGTAAAGCAATATAGTAGAGTAATTATTCATTTTTGGAATACAAGGAGAATAGCCATAACAAGTTACCTTAAGCTTTAGATGAGGGCCTCCTAGCCTTTTTAGGATCAAGAACATTGACTCTATAAGAACATGGCTGCTGTTTTGTAGTCCATTACTGTATTGCCAGCATTTAGAACTGTGCCCAGCACATATTAGTAAATACTACCATAGTAAATAGTAGGTGAATGATTAATGAACAGAACACAAAACGCTTTCAATGATCTGCAAAGACACATGAAGCATCTCCACAGGAAACATACCATTTTGTGTACATTTCAGTTCAGTTCAGTTGCTCAGTCATGTCCAACTCCTTGCAACCCCATGAATTGCAGCACACCAGGCCTCTCTGTCCATCACCATCTCCCGGAGTTCACTCAGACTCACATCCATCGAGTCCGTGATGCCATCCAGCCATCTCATCCTCGGTCATCCCCTTCTCCTCCTGCCCCCAATCCCTCCCAGCATCAGAGTCTTTTCCAATGAGTCAACTCTTTGCATGAGGTGGCCAAAGTACTGGAGCTTCAGCTTTAGCATCATTCCTTCCAAAGAAATCCCAGGGTTGATCTCTTTCAGAATGGACTGGTTGGATCTCCTTGCAGTCCAAGGGACTCTCAAGAGTCTTCTCCAACACCACAGTTCAAAAGCATCAATTCTTCGGCGCTCAGCCTTCTTCACACTCCAACTCTCGCATCCATACATGACCACAGGAAAAACCATAGCCTT
Organism: Oryx dammah; assembly: GCF_014754425.2. Classification (NCBI taxonomy): domain Eukaryota; kingdom Metazoa; phylum Chordata; class Mammalia; order Artiodactyla; family Bovidae; genus Oryx; species Oryx dammah. The sequence goes on from NW_024070202.1 coordinate 110,521,433, forward strand.
GACTAGACGGACGTTAGACAGCAAAGTAATGTCTCTGCTTTTGAATATACTATCTAGGTTGGTCATAACTTTTCTTCCAAGGAGTAAGCATCTTTTAATTTCATGGCTGCAGTCACCATCTGCAGTGATTTTGGAGCCCCCCAAAAATAAAGTCTGACACTGTTTCCACTGTTTCCCCATCTATTTCCCATGAAGTGATGGGACTGGATGCCATGATCTTCGTTTTCTGAATGTTGAGCTTTAAGCCAACTTTTTCACTCTCCTCTTTCACTTTCATCAAGAGGCTTTTTAGTTTCTCTTCACTTTCTGCCATTAGGGTGGTGTCGTCTGCATATCTGAGGGTTTTGATATTTCTCCTGGCAATCTTGATTCCAGCTTGTGTTTCTTCCAGTCCAGGGGAACAATAAGTTCTCCTAATCTTCACACCCACAGCTGGCAGGTTAAGAAGACCAGCTTTAGCTCAAGGGAAAGAAAAAACGGCAAGACTTACACAAAAGAGCCTCAGCCCAAAGCAGAGAGGGCAGCTGCTGTCATGGGCCAGGCCATCGCTGAAATGTCCACGTGATACTAAGAGGGATTTTTACCTACTGTAGATTTGATGTGAAGGTAGTGCACAAATGCACACAACTTATTTTTTAAGTCAGTTGTAAGTGATAATCTAAGATTATCCCAAATATTCAGAGTAAAGACAATGGGGGTGGGAGGAGCTTGTATTTTGAAGAGCTGGGAGACAGATAGTGATTGATATTTAACAGGAAATGTTGTTCACCTTAAATAATTCCATAGGGGAGAAAACTTCTCTATTAAAGTATCATGTGTTCCTTCTTAGGATTAAAATCATTTGATAATACTGAAGTTTTTCCTACACCCCACAAGCACTATAATTTATGTGCCTATAATTTACACCCTCCCCCCAATTCATCTGTTAAAGCCTTAAATCCCAGCACCTCAGAATGTGACTGTTTGCAGACAGAACCTTTATAGAGATAATTAAGATGACATGAGGCTCATGGGGTGGGCTCTAATCCAGCTTGATGTTGTCCTTCTAAGAAAAGGAGATTAGAACACAGAGACACCCTGGATGTGCACAGAGGAGGGGGCCATCTGATACCAACGAGAGGCCTTGGAAGAAGCAAACCTGCCAACTTCTTCATCTTGGGCTTCCATCCTTTAGAGATGGAGTATGGATTTCTGTTGTGTAAGGTGCCCGGTCTGTGGAATTTTGCCCTAGCAAACACGTACATCGTTTTTATCTTCTAGATCTGTGCACTGTCTTTCAAAAACAAACTTAAGTTGCATCACCTTACTTCAAATCATATGGCTTTAATGTTGAGTTCCCAAGACTCCACTTTGAAGAACAGCCACTTGAGAGTTATATTGTGAATAAATAATACCATAATATTGTTAAAGTTCCTTTCCATATACAAGGGAAAGAAGCTAAGTAATTTTTATATAGTAATATCAACTCTCTGCTAGGCAGATTCATGTTATCTCACTTTTTTGTTATCTGTTTTTTTGTTCAAAAAATGTTAGGAGGTAGATGTTGCTGGTGATATTATATAGATCAGCAAAATGAGGTTCTGATGGGTTTAAAATGTGTTAGGAGTGCTCTTAAGATACTACTCATTGGTAAAGCCAGTGCTCAAAGTCACATGTGTACCCTGACAGTGACTGTCTTTTGGACACCACATTGATGATTTCTCTGGGTCAACATGTTCTAAGGTATACCCAAGATTCTTGCCAGTTAAAGAGCAATTGGAGTGTTAGGTGTCACCCAGTTTTAATGTGTGAAGTGATGACATTGGAAACGTAAAAGCAGGTTTTCTTTTCCGTCTGTGATGACACCAAAAAATTAGCGTTTTCATTTTTTGTTTTTCCTTGCTGGGATCATACCCAACAATTAATGTAAAAACAAAGAAATGTGACTGTCAGGATTCATTCTTGTATTTGTATTGAAAGATTAAAGAATATGCAATCAAGACTAATTGACTAAATTATTCATCTTGCCTCTATGAATTAAAAGATGAGACAATGTTTAACAGTGAAAGGATATAGATTTAGTATATTTCATCAATGTTTATATTTTATATACCTAATGATTACAGCAAGAATATTATGTAATTGTTTCTCATATTCTCTTAGAACAAAAATTGCCTTTTTATATGTCTGTAGAGGTAGAACCTAATGGGTTTTATACAAGTTCTTATAATATTTTTTTATTAGCACATATATCAAAGTTCCCAGAAATCAACATAATGATTGGTTTTCTTTTGATGAAATGCAAACACAGTTGCAATTTGATATCTCTGGAAAACTTTTTTATATATCTGGGGAATTTTTTTAAAGGTATAACAGTGTTAATCTGGTCGAACAAAATTTCTTCATCCATCTTATTCATTCTCCCTCAATACGATGATTTCTCAACACATTCTAATATTTACAATTGTCAAAAAGGGATATAGTTTTTAAATTGAGTCAAATTGTATTTTTCATTTTATGCTTTCAAATTGGCATTTTCATTGTTAGTTTCAGTTATCTACTATTTTATTAGTGCCTTTTTCTTTCAAAGTAAACTGTCTAGTAGATTGGGGGAGGTTTTGTCTCATTTTACAATGTATTTCAATCTCCATGATTATGGTTATAAAATACTGTTTATTTAAAAGTGGTCATGACCAAGCAAGAACTTTATGTTTCTATTAAATGGATATCTGGAAGAGGAATAATGGTAAATGATTTTAGTGTGTCTGTCAGCATAGGGAAGAGAATATTTCATTTGGATATTTGTCTATGACAGTAGTGATAGGATAGTGACTGAGCTTTTTCTTTTTCTTTCTTTTTTTTTTTTTTTTTTTGAGGTGGAAGTCTAATACAGTGAAAGCAGGGTTCTTGATTGCCATGAGAGAAATAAATTTTCTTTTACACCAAAATGTCATTTCACCTGCCTCTAAACCTACTGCTGGCTCTTGCAGGCTCTTATGTGATGTAAAGAGTCTGTCTCAGGATTGCATGGTTCTGCTCTTCTTCATCCTTTCGGTTTTCTGCCACAGTTTTGAGGTTTATCCTCAGAATTCCATTCAGTCTTTTTTTCTCCTTGAAGATAAGGATGTGTATTGCATAGAACATGAAGCAAAGCTTCCAGAGATTTTGTTGTCTCTCTCCCAGCAGAGTACAGTTCCTGCTCTGCTTTTATACTATGAAAGCTTCTTGGACTTCCCAGCACACTTAGAATGAAAACCAAAATCCTTATCTTGACTGTACAGGGAGTCTCACGGTCTGGCCCCTTACTCTATCTTTGGCCTCGTCAATTGCTTTCCCTGTTGCTAACATAGTTAGGAGCCACAGGACAGAGTCAAATCCAGTTTTATCCGGCTCTAGACCCCAGGCCCCTCAGCCAATGCCCTACACTACCTTTGTGAGTTCCTCACCTCTCTTCCACAGAGTGTAGGTGCCAGGCAGTCCACAGGTCGCATCCCAAGTCCCATCTCCACCTTAAAGCAGCTCTTCTCTTGAAGTAAATTTTGCTAAAGTATAATGTCCGTTGTGGCTTCCCTGAAAGCTCAGTTGGTAAAGAATCTGCCTGCCATGCTGGAGACCCTGGTTTGATTCCTGGGTTGGGAAGATCCCCTGGAGAAGGGAAAGGCTACCCACTCCAGCATTCTGGCCTGGAGAATTCCATGGACTGTATAGCCCATGGGGTCACAAAGAGTTGGACACGACTGGATGACTTTCACTCAATGTCCATTGAGGCATGTGTAAAAATCACAGGCATAAAGTTTGATTACTTTTTCCCAAAGTAAATACACTCAGGCAAATAGGACCTGGACCAAGAAATGAAATATTACTGGCCCCCTGCAAAGCCCCTGACCACTCTTCCAGAACTTACCTCCCCCAGGGCAACCACTTTCCTGAATTCTGAAACCACTGGAGTGGTTTCTCGTTGCTGAGTGTCACTAGTAGTCTTTCCAAGTCCATTTACTTGACTCTCAATGGTGAAAACTGGCCCTTCAGTTACAATCACACACCTGAGCTGCAGTTTTCAAATTATGTCTCATGAAAAGTTAACATCCAATGATGAGACTTAAAAAGCTATTTGGTCAAAATAACTAGGTTGATTTACTCTCACAAGCGTTTTGAAGTCCTAAGAATAGAATGCAATATGTAATGTTTCTATGCAACAGCTAATAACACATAGGCCACTAGTATTCATCAGGATAGGGTGGGTGAAGCTCAAGACTGGGGATTTTCTGTGGGGCTCTCAAGACTTCATCCATTCATTAGCTCCTCTTACAGTGACCCAGTGCCTGCTAAGGGAAGGACAGGCTCACTTGAATGGGATGGCCCCAGCGTTAACAGACCAGTGGGTACTTGTCATGGGCTGTGGGCTACCCCGGCCTACAGGACTAGCAATTCAACCTTCATCCCATTAACCACAGCGGATGGTATGAAGGACCACTCAAAGGTGGATGCTGTGTTTCCCCAAATTAAGGGAAGCCCTCTGGGCATCTGTGTCTCCTTTTTGTAGAGATTCATTAGAGAATCAGATATTGATCTGAAACAAATGCTGGTTTGGATACTCAAGAGTTCTTCTTTCTTTCTTTCTTTTTTTTTTTTTTTTTTTGAGTACTTTAAAATGCCAGGATGAAATCATTGAAGGGAATCCTCAGCATGAAGATTGGATAAACTCCTGGACGAAGTGTTGTAAATTGATGTATCAAATCTGATTTTGTTTCCATAGGAAAAAGATGTATTATAGGGAGATATAGTCCTGACCACTTTCCTGATACTCAAAAGTTAATAGGAATTACCACAAATGATCTGCAATTCAAACATAAATAACACAAATATCCTGTCAAACTTTCTACATTTGAATTGTTTAAACAGGATAACACGGTAAACAGTCAGAAAATGACGTTAAATATGACCCACATTTTGTATAAAACTTTTCTTTCTTATCATTTCTACTCTTTTTCCTTTTTCTTTATTCCCCTTCTTTTTCTTTCTCTATTCCCCCCTCCCCCTCCTCTTCTTCCTCCTTTGTCTTTTTTGGATTAAAGATGGAATGTGGCAAAACAGCAGGAGATTCAGGGAATTCGGAGACTATTCCTTGGGAAATTGGGCTAATTTTTCAGCATACACTTTAGAGAGATTTACAGCTAGTAAATGACTTCAAAAAATAATCCAGGGAGCTGCCCTTTTGGTTTCTATTCTTTTAATATGTAGTTTTCTGTTAAAATATAGGTACGAGACAGATATTTTTAGATACTCTTCAGACTTCAAAACATTACCTTCCTCCTTTTGAGAAGCTATTCCTAAAATACTCAACTTTTAATGTGTTCACAGTGGACCCTGCTATACGCTGCCAAGGTATCATCATGGCTTAAGATTCAGACAACCATTCTTATTTACATTGTATTTTCTTTTCTACTTCTTCTTCTCCTCTTTCTATCTCTTCTTCTCCCTCATCTCCCTTTTCTCCTCTGCCCCTTTCTCCTCCCTTCTCACTCCTTTTCCTCCTCATTCTTCTTGTTTACTATGTTGCTGCTTCTGTTTCAAAAAATCTCATAGCTTTGGTTTGAATGTAGCTGTATTCAAAACTACTTAAGTGGAGTTTGATACTGAATTCACAAAATCGAAAGTATTTCCATAGTAGCATGTGTTCTGCCCTTGGCCATGTAATAATAGGTAGCAACTGTCTCTGGAGGTAGTGTTTTATTTTTTTTTTCTGATTTGTCATTTTTATGACTTGAAAATAATAGGAAAATGACTCTTATTCCAGACCGGAGCCTATGGATTTGATTCTACTACACATTACAAAGCAACTGGCTTAAGTCTTTAAAAGTTCTGTTGCTTTATAAATTCTACACGAGATATGATTGATAGAACCATCTGATCACTCTGCTGTACTGTAGCAGTTTTGCTGTTGGGATTGTCTTTTCCAGAAGGAAAGGGCAAAGTTGTGGTAGTGCAGGAGCTCACAGAAGGTAATCACCGTGTAACTGAGTATCATGTTCTAGACACTGTGCTACTGTTATATTATTTTATTTAATCCTAGCAACATTCTTATTCCCATATTGAGGCCAAATAAGAAATGACTCAGAGAAGTAAAGTAGCTGTTCATGAAGACGGCGAATCTGCAATTATGAATAAGTTGGAATGAATGTAAAGCTCATCCTCTTTCAGTAGAGTGTGCTGAGTCCTAGCTGTACAAGTAAAAATAATCTCATTATTCTACTCTCCCATTGAGAAACTACTCTTGCCTCTTGTCCCAACTCCTTCAGCCATCTGCTTCACTTGGCTCCAGTTAAATCTAAGTTAAAACCTCCTGATGAAGATGACTGCAGCCTTAGTTGGCACTAACCATACTTTCAGGGAACCTATGAGAAGAATGACTAAGACTGGAGATGGGGGTGCGAAATTTCCAGGGGCAGATCAACTGAAATCAGACTATGTTTTCATATTCATATGTGCTAACTCAGTCATGTCTGACTCTTTGCAACCCCATGGACTGTGTAGCCCACCAGGCTCCTCTGTCCATGGTGTTTTCCAGGCAAGAATGCGGGAATGAGTAGCCATTTCCTTCTCCAAGGGATCTTCCCAACCAAGAGGTAGAAACTGTGTCTCCTGAATCTCCTGCATTGGCAACCAAATTCTTTAACCTGTTGAGCCACCTGGGAAGCCCTTAGACTATGTTTTAACATAAAAATATAAGTTTAAATGAATCAAAAAAAAATCAGAGGAATCTGAGGGGTTAGTAATCGAAGGTGACTTGCATTTCCTTAAGACTTTCAAATAAAAAAATAATTTTCAATAATATTAAGTGATATAATCAGGTAAAGGTTTTTTTTTTTTAATTTCAAGCATTAAGAGGTAAAATAATAAAACATGTGCTGAAATATATCTGAATACTATTAAAGATAAGTAGTGTATAGTTAATGGAACTAGCTGTTTCAGAGGGGTTTAATAAATGAGATATATTGTAGCTATGACTATTTATTAATACTCTCAATTTTAAAAGGAAATTTCAAACTGTGAAATACATAAGCAGGAAGGAAATGAATAATGCATCTAGATAACTGAGCTAGCATGAGATGCTAAGCCTCACTCTCATTGTGGGCAGATAATATGGAAAAAAAGATTTTGGTGGAAAGATGTAGAAACTGTTTAAATGGAGGATTTTTTGTTGTTGAAAACCTATCCAACAACATCTGAAAACCAAATAAAAGACTTTACAGTTTCATCTCTCCTTAGAGATATTTTTTTAGTTGTTGTTGCTTTGTTTAGGATAAAATTGCAGTTTAAGATTTACAAACCACTTCATTTGTAAAGTGCTATTACAATACTTTCTGCCTCTGAAAATGTTTAAAGCTGCAGGCAATGAAAAGACATGGTAATAGTCTTTTCCTTGTAAAGAAAGCTCTCATTCTGTTGTTTAAAAAATGAGTAGCATAATAATACAATATTATTTATAAAGAGGTATTTATATAAGTAGTATTTCAATGGGCCTTGCTGAGTTTTTGACTTATTAGGTAAGGGAATCACAAAGAAAACATATCTTATGTGGTTGTTTAAAGGTGATGGAGTTTGGGTAATTATCTTCTTCATGACAAGATCCAAAGAAATTTACGTGATTAGTTGGATGTTGCACATAAAATTCATATTCCACATCACAATATAAAATAAAGGTTGTCACTTTTATTTTTTCCCATGTAAAGAAGTTTAGGGGGGCTTCCCAGGTGGCGCAAGTAGCAAAGAATCCACTTGCACTTGTAGGAGATGCAAGAGACAGAGGTTCGGGAGGATCCCCTAGGAGGAGGACATGGCAATCCACTCCAGTATTCTTGCCTGGAAAATTACATGAACAGAGGAGCCTGATGGCCTACACTCCACTGGGTTGCAAAGAGTCAAACACAGCTGAGCACACAGCAAAAGTAAGGTTAGATTCTTCCTATTTAAAGTTGAGATTTTCTAGTTGATGGTTGTCCTTAAATATTCAATTTTTCCTCTGAAGTCTTTTCCTAAGTTCAATGTGTCTTATTAAAAACATGAGTGACCAGCTGTTTTTTCTACTTTCCTCTCAGCTCTTGATCTTAGATCTTTGACCTGCAGAAGTTATTCCTTTTACAGGGCCATGTTAGTTTCCTTGGGCTGCGACATCAAATTACCATAAAGTTGGTGGCTTAAAACAAAAGGAATTTATTCTTTCACAATTCTAGAGGCCAAAAGCTTGAAACCAAGGTGCTGGATGGGCCAAGCTACCTTCGAAGGCTCTTGGGGAGAATCCTTCCTGCCTCTTCCAGGTTCCTGTAGACCTGGGTATCCCTTGGCTTGTGATGACATCACTCCAGACTCTGCCTCCATCTTTGCATGGTTTCTCCTCATTGTCTCTGTGGGTCTCCAATCTCCTTTCTCTAATAAAGATACCAGTTATTGGAATTGCAGTTCATCCTAAATCCGGAATGGTTTTATTGTGAGATCCTTAACTTTATTACATCTGCAAACACCCTATTTCCAAAAGGTCACATTTATGGGAATTGAGGGTTAGGAATGGGATTTACCTTTTGGGAAGATACAATTGAACCCACAGCAGGGGATTAAAAGCAGATTTTGGAGTTAAGCAAAGCTGGAGTAGAAGCTTGGCTATGCCACTTGCATTAAAGACATCCCATCATCTTCATAATTCCTCAGTGCATCAGCTCCCTCCTCTGTAAAATGTGAGTGAGGATATCAGCTTCATATTGTGTGAGATAATAGTGTGTGCTGTGAGATAGTATGTATAGAGCACTTAGCCAAGTGTGTTGCTAATAAATGGCTGTTGCTATTATTTTTGATGACTTTTTTCTAGTGAGTAATTTATATTGGCTTCAGAACAAAAAGAAAAAATTACATGAAGCATATCTATATTGAAAATCAGAAATATGACTTATTTGGTCCAAATGGAAGTAAGTGTGTTCAGGATTAAATGGAAATAACATATGCAAAGGGCTCAGCACTAGCTTCTGGTGTTAGATACCCTTATTCTCAATTCCCTAAATGCTCCTAGAATATGCAGTTACCCCAGTGCCTTGCTAATAAGTGGCTGTTGCTATTGTTTTTGATGATCATTTTTTTTCTAGTGAGTAATTCCTATTGGCTTCCATTTCTTTAGAGTTCCTCTTTTCTCTCCATATAGAATTTACAAAAGAAAAAAAAATTACATGGGTCATATCTGTATTGAAAATCAGAAATATGACTAATTTTGTCCAATCAGAAGGATGTGATTGTGGTCAGGATTAAATGGAAATAACATATGTGAAGGGCTCAGAGCTAACTTCAGGTGTTAAGCTACTCTTATCCTCAATTCCCTTAACCCTCCTAGATTTACAAGAACTATGGCAACACAAATTTCCTTTTGAACCTCATCATCCTTTTGGGTATAAAATACAGTTAATAATTTCTCAGATAGATTTTTTTTGTCTTTCCAAATAAGCCATATATATTTCAAAAATTGATAACTAATCACAATTTTATCCACAAAATGGTGGTTCCTTTCTAACTTGCCCTCAATTGTGTTATTTTATACACATACCTTCAGAGGATTGATACATGAGTCTTCAGTTAAGCTTCTCAAAACTCAACTGTGAAAGTTTTTGCTCTCTTCCAGCTGTCTTATACCTGTATATATATGTGTGTGTGTGTGTGTGTGTGTGTGTGTATGCTCAGTCGCTCAGTTGTGTACAACTCTTTGTGATCCCATGGACTGTAACCTGCCAGGCTCCTTTGTCCATGGGATTCTCCAGGCAAGAATATGGGAGTGGGGTGCTATTTCCTTCTCCAGGGAATCTTCCTGACCCTGGGATCAAACCTGCATCTCTTGTGTCTCCTGCACTAGCAGGTGGATTCTTTACCACTTATACCAACTTATACCTCGGCCTAACACCAAGCTATATGGTTTTGGTGACTTTGACAATGTTCTGAAGGTGTATTTTCTCCAGAAAATCATTTTGGACCCATCTCCCTACATACTCACTGTACTAGAACTATTTTACTAGTAATTGAACTTTCTTCTTCTCTAATGATTTTTCTCTTTGTTATTGGTTTATGACATGAATCAAAAGATATTGGATATCTGAGTTGAGTCTTTGCTATATTAATCATATGTATCTAAAGGCCTCAGCTTTGTTAATACAGAGTAAGGCACTGCATTATGAAGACTTCCCACTTGTAGATAAAGGCTCTCCCTTCTTTGTTAAGACTTCCAGATGGTGCAGTGCTGGTAAAGAATCTGCCTGCCAATGCATGAGACACGAGAGTCTCAGGCTTGATCCCTGAGTTGGGAAGATCCCCTGGAGGAAGACATGGGAACCCGCTCCAGTATTCTCGCCTGGAACATTCCATGGACAGAGGAGCCTGGCGGGCTACAGTCCATGGGACTGCAAAGAGTGGGACATAACCGAGCACATATAACCGAGCACAGGATCCAAAATGATGACAAGCTAAGATCACAGGGAATCATATGCCTGCAGGCAGTATGGTTAAAGTTGTTCTCCCTTCGTTTTCATATACAAATTATAATTTGCATTTAAATTTTAATGTCTCTAGAACCATGAAAACATATTTAGGTAAATGTGCTAATTAGATCCTTGTAAACAACCATATGTTATTTTGCTTTATGAAATTTAAAGAGCAATTAAAAACATGCATTTTACTACTTATAAGTGGGGGTGGGGATGGATTCAATCTGCAAAGCATAAGTGAATAAGTAAAGAGCTAAATTAGAGATGTGCTCAATGATCTAAAGGGAGAAACTCAAAGAAGTTTGAAACTTTTCTTTGTAAAACCATAGGACCAAGCAGTGCTTCACTTTGAGACTTGCCATAATTAAAGAGAAATGTTTGAAAATTACATTTCAAATTTCTTTTCAACTTGAGTACCTACCTTAGAAGAATTTTCAAAAGAAGTCTGTGGTATGCCTATTTTTTAATGAGAGCATATCATTCCTTCTCTGGTGACTTATCCATTTTTATCAGTTTCACTGTGACAAGCAGAATGATGTATGAGTGTGTTAACTTGAGGTGACATCTTACAATGTGATCCATTATGGGAAAGATCTAGGGAAAGACCTCTCTGAAAAACATAATTAAGAAAACAAATGTTTTCAGAAATATAATAAAGATCTTTTGTGGTTTTTATTCAGGAACATCCATTCCTATGATATCATATACTTAGGAAATAGCCTGCCAATCATGCAAAATAACACTAGTATTTTGATTTTTATTAGGTTTAATTTCCCCACAGAGAAACTAACAAACCATAAACACAGAGTAAGAGGGAAAAAAATTGTCTGAAGTTTGCTTTAAAGTTCCTTCTTAAAAGAATTAATTGGGAAATAGACTAGAAATATATTAAAAGTGGACCCCCAAAAGTACAGCGATGCTACAAAGGTATATTTATTTTTCAGTGCTATAAAGATGCATTTATTTCCTCATCAATAAAAATAAGCAATGGATGGCTAATTGTCATAGTGTTTAGTCCCCTGTTTTTGGCCCCTGACTCTGGTCCGGGTCTATGGATTAAAAAATGTTTTTAATCTGCCTCATAATTACCCCCTGATTGACCCCATTTAGGGAATCAAAGAATTCCATTTTTCATCAAATGCTTTTGTGCCTTGTTTTGGAATGATGTGATTTCCTTAACATTTACTTTGCTTGATTTAAGAAGTCTCTAGTTTCTAGGCTATATTTGAAGATACAAAACTCATTAAAAATGAACACAAAATCTCAAATCAGCATTGCAAAAATGACCTCAGTTAAACCAATCAAGGTGAAAGATTACAAGATACTATTAATTTGGACTGAGAGTAAGGCCTGTGGCATAACAGAACCAGTGGCCTCATCTGATCAAGGAATTCAGTACACATTCTGGCCTGGTTTGGGTCCCCAGACAATGAGTTATATAGACTCTGGGTCCCATCCTGCTGTCCTGCCAGTGCAGGGAAGCTAATTCATGGTTCTCTTTAATACTGAATATGGTACCCAGTCCTGAACATCTATCTGGTAAGCCTGACTAGGGGATGTAGGCAACCTCAAACCCTATCTTACAGGCTCATTTGGGTAGGAAACCAAGCCAATAGTCCTATCTAACTGTTCTAATTCAGGGGCACAAACCATATTCCCCAGTCCTTAGAGCTAAAAGTGTTGCCTCATCCAAAAATAAACCATTACAGCAGGCCCCCTTGTCCAAGGAGATTATCAAAGTACATATCCAGAATTCCAAACTGAGCTGATTGGTGAGAACAATTTCTGCCTAAACCTGTAAAGTAAGAAAGAGGAGTCCAATTACTCAAATGTGCAGATACCAATGTAAGGATCATGAAATGTCAGATAGCTATGACACCAGTAAAGGAAAATAATACAGCCTCAATAACTGAGCATAAAGAAATGTAGATCTGTGAATTGTCAGACAAAGAATTAAAAATAATCCTGTTATGGTATTGAACTACAGGGAAACTGAGACAAACAACTAAATCAAATTAAGAAAACAGTGTATAAAATGAGAATTTCAGTAAGGAAAAAGCAATCATAAAAGGAAAAATAAAGAAATTCTACTGTTGAAAAATGTAATAACTGAACTGAAAAATTCAATAGAAATTTTTGAAAGTAAACTCAACCATGCAGAAGAAAGAAATAATAGCCTGGAGGACAAGACTTTGAAAATTACCCATCAGAGTTAAAAAAAGAATGTGGAAAGTGTAAGGGAATTAGAGGACACAGTGAAGAAAACAACATTTCTATTATGGGAATTCTAGAAGAAGATGAAAAAGAAAAAAAAAGGGGGGGGGAAGAAAAAGTATACTTAAAGCAATAATGACTGTAAACTTTCCAAAGCTGGAAAGAGAAATTGACATTCAGATCACTGAGGCCCAAAAGACCCCAGGTGTGTTGAACCCAAATAAGGTACTCCAAGATACATTGTAAGTAAATTGTTGAAAGTTAAAGACCAGAATTCTAAGAACAGCAAGAGATAAGAGAGAAGTTACATACAAGGGCTTACCTGATAGCTCAGTTGGTAAACAATCCACTTGCAATGCAAGAGACCCTGGTTTAATTCCTGGATCAGGAGAATCCCCCAGAGAAGGGAAAGGCTACCCATTCCAGTATTCTAGCCTGGAGGATTCCACATGGAATTGCAAACAGTTGGATATGACTGAGCAACTTTCACTTCACTACATACAAGTGCTCCCCAGTATGACAATTGGCAGATTTCTCAACAGAAACTTTTTGGGCCAGGAGACAATAAGATAACAGATTCAAAACTATTGAAAGGAAATAACTATAAACCAAAAATCCTATACTCAAACTGTTCTTTAGAAATTAAGGAGAGATATTTTCCTGCACAAACAAAAGCTAAGGGTGTTCATTATCAGACTTGCTTTACAAGAAATGCTAAAGAGAGTTCTTTGTGTGAAAGTGAAAGAACACTTAATAACATCAGAGAAACATAAAGAGATGATGTAAATTCCACTGGTAAAGGTAAATATGTAGTCATATTTAGATTCTATAATACAGTAATAGTGTTACATCATTGTATTGCAGAATCTAAATTGAAAATTAAAAAAGAGAAGTAATTGTAAATTTAAAAAGAGGATGTAGAAAAAATAACTATGCAATAATTTGTTATTCCCCTTCATGTTCTCCTGAGAAACCTGTATGCAGGTCAAGAAGCAACATTTAGAACCAGAACATGAAACAACTGACTGGTTTAAAATTGAGAAAGGAGTACAAGGCTGTATGTTGTTACCCTGCTTATTTAACTTATATGCAGAGGGTATCATGTGAAATGCCAGGCTGGATGAAGCACAAGCTGGAATCAAGATTTCCGGGAGAACTATCAACAACCTCACAGATGCAGATGATACCACTCTAATGGCAGAAAGTGAAGAACTTCAGAGCCTCTCTGTGAGGGTAAGAGAGGAGAGTGAAAAAGTTGGCTTAAAACTCAACATTCAAAAAACTAAGATCATGGCATCTAGTACCATCACTTCATGCCAAATAGAAGGGGAAAATGTGGAAGCAGTCACAAATTTTCTTTTCTTGGGCTCCACAATCACTGGAGATCTTGACTGAAGCCATGAAATTAAAAGACACTTGTTCCTTGGAAGGAAAGCTATGACAAACCTAGACAGCATATTAAAAGGCAGAGACATCACTTTGCTGACAATGGTCCCTATGATCAAAGCTATGGTTTTTCTAGTAGTCATGTACAGATGTGAGAATTGGACCATAAAGAAAGCTGACTGTCAAAGAATTGATGCCTTTGAACTGTGGTGTTGGAGGAGCCCACTCTCCTTGAGAGTCCCTTGGACTGTAAGGAGATCAAAGAGTCCTAAAGGAAATCAACCCTGCATATTCATCAGAAGGACTGATGCTGAAGCTGAAGCTACAATACTTTGGCCACCTGATGCAAAGAGCTGACTCACTGGAAAAGACCCTGCTGCTGGGAAAGACTGAAGGCAAAAGAAGAGGGCCAAAGAAGCACAATATGTCATAGGTATTGACCATTTAGAAATGACACAAGCAGGGTGCTGAAACAACACTAAAACATCTTGAGGCCCCCAAGTGTCTGAGATGTGAGGACACTGAGGAGGGCATTTGTGGGGGGAGCCCAGGACAGTTGGTACAGTGCATATTGGGACTAGATTCAGGGGCCTTATTCAGTAGCTGTTTACCTGTTGAAAAAAGCTATTCTATATTTTATCCATTCATCTCACCCCCTCTTTCCCTCTCCCCATGTTCATACTCAAACAGGGGCTCTGTATCAACCTAGAGGAGTGGGATGGGGAGGGAGATGACAGGGATGTCCAACAGGGAGGGGATATATGTATACCTATGGCTGATTCACGTTGACGTTTGACAGAAAGCAACAAAATTCTGTAGAGCAATTATCCTTCAATAACAAAATTAATTAAAATGTATATATATATATCCCCCAATGTAAAATAAAAATAAGTTTTTTTAAAGTTTTTTTTAAGATATTATATATTTTAATAAGTCTTAGGGCCAAGCTAGCGCTTCCCAGGTAGCTCAGCTAGTAAAGAATCCACCTGCAATGCAGGAACCCCCGGTGGTTTGACTCCTGTGTTAGAAAGAACCCCTGGAGAAGGAATAGGCTACCCACTCCAGATTTCTAAAGCTTCCCTGGTAGCTCAGGCGGTAAAGAATCCGCCTGCAATGCGGGAATCCTGGGCTTGATCCCTGGGTTGGGAAGATCCCCTGGAGGAGGGCATGGCAACCCACTCCAGTATTCTTGCCTGGAGAATCCCCATGGACAAAGGAGTCTAGTGGGCTGCAGTCCATGGGGTCTCAAACAGTCGGACATAACTGAGCGACTAAGCATATCACAGCACAGGGCCAAGCTAGGGCATATTTTCTAAAAAGCAGTTGTGGATCATGAAAGTCAAAGTAAGTAGATAACCTAAGGAAGTCACTCTGAGAAAGAATGTGTGAAATCGCTCAGTCATGTCCAACTACTTGCAACCCCATGGACTGTAGCCTACCAGGCTCCTCCGTCCATGGAATTTTCCAGGCAAGAGTACTGGAGTGGGTTGCCATTTCCTTCTCCAGAGGATCTTCCCAACCCAGGGATTGAACCTGGGTCTCCCATATTGCAGGCAGATGCTTTACCATCTGAGCCACCAGGGAAGAAAGCAATTTCTTTATTACCATAAATAATAAATAATGTAATAGGTACAAAATATAGAATACCATAAATGCAGAGTAGAAAAAAATTTTTTTTACCTTGTTAAGAATTTTGATTTAATAAAATAAGGATACTCATAAGGTTAGAGTAAAATTACCATCGAATTATATATATGTATGTTATTATTGTATATTATATATAGTATTACTTATTATTGTATGCCATGTGTATGTGTATTTGTTGGTGTTTAGTCACTAATATGTGTCTGACTCTTTTGCAACCCCGTGGACTGTAGACACCAGGCTCCTCTGTCCATGGAATTTCCCAGGCAAGAGTAGGTTTTCATTTCCTTCTCCAGGGTATCTTCCTGAAGCAAGGATTAAAACCACAACTCCTGCACTGGCAGGTTGATTCTTTACCACAGGGCCACCTGGGGAGAGAGAGAGATATGACAACAGTATTTGAATAGTATATTGTTATATTCTTATTTGTAACTGTTTTCAAAATCCACAAAGCCATATCAGATTTTCATATCATACCTCACGTCTATAAAAGGGCAAGTTTTATGAGTATGAGATGAAAGTCTAAGGAGCATAGTCTTTATTGTCATTAGTGGTTTGTTTTTTTTTTTTGTTTGTTTTTTTAGGAATAGATTGGATTTGGAAGCTCAGTATAAACAGTGTGAAATAGTAAAGACTTAAGCTTTTAGTAAATTTCTAAACCACTTAGTGCTTCCTGGTATGGCTAAATGATGCCCTCTTAATTTCTAAATGAATGCAATTCTTCAATGAAGCACTGCAAGAATGTCAATGGGCACATTTGCACTCTGGGGAGTAAAGCCCCTAAGTATGAGATCCAAGGAGCTAAACAGGTAGCAGCACTTCCTGAAGGCTATTCCCAGTACCAGATGGGGTTTGAACCAGGAGAAATTACACTTCTCTTCCTGGGTAGCATCATTTTAGGAATCTCCAGGGCAGTCACTTTTCAAGTTCATCTTATACTCTGAGTATTATAGCTAATGTGTGACATGTATACGTGACTGAATACATTTTTTCCTGAACTGGTATTATTTGTTTTATGAACATTATCGCCTGATGATCTGAATAAAACTATTCTTTCATCAGAAATTTATTCTTATATCTGCTTTTTGAGAGAGAGATAGGATATTGAAGAGATTCTCTGAAAGAGGGAAGTGGAGAGGGTTTTCGGAGAAAAACAAAAAGAATATTAAAATAATTCATTGAAAGTAAAGGTTATTCACAAATATAAACATTTTAATATAAAGTAGTAAGTGTGTAAGTGTAAAAAAACTGTAGTTGAAATAAAGAGATGAATTTCTTTTAATCTTCTAGCCATTAATATAGAAACTGCTTAAAAAATACATATCAAAGCAATGTAATGAAGAATTACAGTAATGAATTTTATGATATTAGCTGCAGTTAATTTCCTTATGCATTTAAGATTAATAAACTTCTAATTAGAATATGCAAATAAAGGTTTCTGAAGCCTTAAAAATATTTTCTAGCACCTTAATCATAAATCTCATTCAGTAACTATTTTGTTATTTAATTGGGGAATAACAGATTGATGGGCCAATCTAATTAGTTGAAATTTACATGTATACAGTATTTTATAGTAAAGGACATGAAACTAATGATGAAATAGGGGAAAGTAGTTTAACATTTGTTATAGGTATTAGCTTCAAACTTAGCTTAGTTTGAAACTACTTTGTGCCATACAAAATATTAGCCACACCAAGTAATCTGTACTGCACATCTGGTACATGGCTATAAGTGGAATACATCAGCTGTTTTAATGTTTATTAAGACTCTCACGTTTACATTTCACACACATCATCCTAAAGCACATATTTCACGAATACTATTGCTCATTCAGAGACCTGGATAATAATCAATTGCCTCTTTATGCTAAGTGAGGAAAGGTATTAATATTTGTATTTTTCGAATTGTCAGTTCTTCAATATATAGATAGAGAGGTGTGCTGAGGCAAGTACCATATAAAAGCATAGTAGATTTATTCTTCTGTCCAGTTAATGTTTGTTCTTAATAGGGTAAGTACCTTCATGGGGCTGGCTGACAGAAAGCAACTTTGAAACTATCATGGTTAAAAAACTCCTAAAGGGCTTATATATACACACATATACATACACACAAAATTATTAACTTAGAATAGACTCCAATGATCAGGGGGCTTCCCTGGTGGCTCAGATGGTAAAGAATCTGCCTGCAGTGTGGGAGATCCAGGTTTGATCCCTGAGTCAGGAAGACGCCCTGGAGAAGGGCATGGCAACCCACTCCAGTATTCTTGACTAGAGACTCCCATGGACAGAGGAGCCTGGTGGGCTGTAGCCCACAGGGTCACAAAGAGTTGGACATGCTGCGTGAATAGCCCTTTCACTTTCCAACGGTCATATTATTTACTGCTTGGCAAGATCCCAAATGGAATTAGAACAAGAACCCTCTTAAAAATTAACTGAATTTCCAGAATACCAGAAGCATTTTGGACATTCTATTTGAGTTAATAGCTAATGTATCCTAACATATGCTAGCTGAAACTAGCTGATGCTGAGGCTGACACTCCAATACTTTGGCCACCTCATGGGAAGAGTTGACTCATTGGAAAAGACTCTGATGCTGGGAGGGATTAGGGGCAGGGGGAGAAGGGGATGACAGAGGATGAGATGGCTGGATGGCATCACTGACTCGATGGACGTGAGTCTGTATGAACTCCAGGAGTTGGTGATGGACAGGGAGGCCTGGCGTGCTGTGATTCATGGGGTCACAAAGAGTCAGACACGACTGAGCAACTGAAATGAACTGAACTGAACTGATCCTAACATTCAAATAACATAAACCACTTTTATAAAATGTATCTATATTCCATATATTTGTCCAACGTTCCCATGAAGAATGAACATAAGTCATTTAATCTCAAACAGGTAAAATTGTGAAATTTGAGATATGCAGACTCCGATTCGTAATTAGTAGTGAGAAAGGAGAAACTGAAAGTTTTACAATTCA
This sequence comes from Oryx dammah, assembly GCF_014754425.2. Classification (NCBI taxonomy): domain Eukaryota; kingdom Metazoa; phylum Chordata; class Mammalia; order Artiodactyla; family Bovidae; genus Oryx; species Oryx dammah. The sequence continues at coordinate 110,540,149 of NW_024070202.1, forward strand.
GGTCCTGTGGTCTTTATATGGGTATACTGACTGAAGTGTGTATGTAAACAAAATTCAACAAAGAAATATCCAAGGAGAGTAGCTGTGGTTTTATAGCACACAATAGAATTATGACCCCATCAACTCTTCCATATAGGGCTACTTTTTTTCTGATTTTCCTTATGTTCATCACTATTTCATTAAACTTAGTTTAATTTTGTCTTTTTTCATGTATGAAGACACTGGTATCAATAGCAGCAATTACCTTGTCAATATTTTCTCTTTCCAGTAATTTAAACAAATGAATAAGGACTTGAAAAGCATAAAGGATGCCTGAGAAGTAAATCAGGTATATGCATGGTAATTTTAAAAAGGATCAATTCCAGCTAGGACATGGAAGCAGCCTAGATGTCCATCAGCAGATGAATGGATAAGAAAGTTGTGGTACATATACACAATGGAATATTACTCAGCTGTTAAAAAGAATGCATTTGAATCAGTTCTAATGAGGTGGATAAAACTGGAGCCTATTATACAGTGTGAAGTAAGTCAGAAAGAAAAACACCAATACAGTATATTAACACATATATATGGAATTTAGAAAGATGGTAACAATGACCCTATATGAGAGACAGCAGAAGAGAAACAGAGGTAAAGAACAGACTTCTAGACTCTGGGAGAAGGCGAGGGTGGGATGATTTGGGAGAATGGCATTGAAACATGTATATTATCATATATGAAACAGATCGCCAGTCCAGGTTCAATGCATGAGACAGGGTGCCTGGGGCTGGTGTACTGAGATGACCCAGAGGGATGGGATGGGGAGGGAGGTGGGAAGGGGGTTCAGGATGGGGAACACATGTACACCCATGGCTGATTCATGTCAATGTATGGCAAAACCCACTACAATATTGTGAAGTAATTAGCCTCCAATTAAAATAAATTAATTTTATTTTTAAAAAAGGATCAATTCCCACTTTCTGTTTACACATTCAAGCTTCTTTTGAACATTCAATTAGCACAATAATCCTACGTAGTCCCCCACTATCCCTTACCCTGAACAGAACAGTGAATGGGGCTTCTTTTCACTTCTTTCTCGTTCTTCGTGACTGCCAAAATCCATATGTTTAGTAGTCACTCATTTAGTATTGATTTATTACTAATATCAACATTTTAACATAGTAGTTCACTTCAGTCACTCAGTCATGTCTGACTGTTTGTGACCCCATGGACTGCAGCACTCCAGGTCTCCCTGTCCATCATCAACTCCCGGAGTTTGCTCAAACTCATGTCCTTTGAGTCAGTGATTCCATCCAACCATCTCATCCTCTGTCATGCCCTTCTCCTGTCTTCAATCTTTCCTAGCATCAGGGTCTTTTCTAGTGAGTCACAACTTATTAATGGAAAATTAATGTGGAAAATTAATGTGTTATTACACATTAGGCACTTGTTTTCTAAGATTATGCTATTACTTTTGCAAGTTCTAATAGCATGACCATTGATGGCCCCCAAGAGACCACATTATCCTGAATTACTTTCTTCATGTTAGACATGTTCAGGAAAATTGTAGTCTTAATTGCATCATGCACTATCCTAAGTTTTAAGAAATCAGTAATAGAAATATGGTATATAACCTAATGTTCTATTAAACAAAGTATTTTATTATTTATGAAACAGCAATGTTAAATGAGAGCTTACCATACTTATTTTTGACAAAAGAAAAAATATAGGTTAGTTAGCTGTTAGTGGGAGCTATGTCATAATTTACAAGTTAAGCAGTTATACCAAGCTTTTGAATAAGTACTATGTTAACTCACCTTGATTGTCTATTACTCATTAAGAATTCTGGGTTTTTTATGTGTGGGTAGATTGTTTCCTTTTCATGTAGCTTTTGAAAACACAACCAGCAGTGTGAATTGGATAGAAGATATCTTTGAAATATGGCTCATTTTATACTGTTGACATATGAGAATCTAAAATATCATTTTTTTACATCTTATTTCACCTGTCGTTGCCATCACAAAAATCTATTTCCTCTTGCATAAAACCACAGTGTTTAAAACTATAAAAGCAAACACAGCAGTGAACAAATTCTCCCCTGGGTCTATTTGCCATATGCTTTAAAACAGAACTGTTTGAATACCACAAATTAGCATTCCCGAATTTGAAGACAGAGACTGTTGTTTTGCTCTGTTTCACCACCTGCATAAGTGAAACCGATCTGAGGAATATTCTTCAAATTCTAATGGCTTGCTGAAAAATCACTTTTATATTGCAGAGTGATGATTCTTGCTACATTCTTTTTTTTTTTTTTTTTTTCTGGCTACAAGTTTATTTTTGAAAGAGTTTCCAAGAGAAGCAGAGTGAAGTTGACTTTCTTTGAAAATGTAATTCTAAAATGTTTGCGAGATTTGGAAGCATATTCTCATTCTGTATCTCTCCAAGTGCTCATTGTTAATCATAAGCAAACTGTGTTTCAGATAATAATGCTGACCTTCACACTGGTCTTTCAGTCATTCGATGAGTTTTCATACCTTACTCTGTGTCAAGTATGTTCTCTGCATATCAGATACAGCAATAAACAAAACGGAAAAAAATCATTACTCTATGAAACTTATATTCTGCAAAGCAAGGCAAACCAATGACTGGGAAAACAAACTAATGTGTACATAGATACATAAATTATATTGCCTGATAGATGGTACTATTGCTGTAGGAAAAAAATGAAGTACAGAAGAGGAATAGTGAGTATGGATTTGATTTGGAGTGTTAAAAGTTTCAAAAGATCTGAAAGAGATGAGAGGGCAAAATACATAGATCCCTAGTGGAAATTTGCTCTAGGCCCTGAGAGCAAGAGAGATGAGAGTCCTGCCACTGGAACACAGTGGAAAAGAGTAATTAGTTCATTGTGGCCATTGCCCACTGAACCGGAAGGAGAAGTTGAATTACTAGCAGGGCTGTGGGCAGGCTTATTCGCCGTTGTGTATAGTTATAAGGAAACTGGCTTTAATTTATGTGAAAGGAAATACCATGGGTAGCATTTGAGCAGATGAACCCAATTTTCTACTTTTCAAAGATAACTTCTTACAAGTAAATAAAGGGTAACAGTTTTAGCTGTTATACACAAGTAAGAGAATCTGTGGGGATATCAGTTAGGAGACTGTTGAGCTGCAAATATTGGGATGATGGTGTTTGGGATCTGGATAACTGTGATATACGTGGTGAGAACTTGTAAGATTCTGTATGTATTCTGATATTTGAGCCGACTGGCTTGTTGTATAGTTTAGATATGAAAGGTGAGAGAAAGACCGAGTTGAGGATAACTTCAAGACATTTGACTTGAGCAAATATGGGACGGTTATTTACAGAAAAATGTAGGAGAAGAAGGTTTGAGGCAAAATATCAGAAATTTAGATTTGGACTCATTAAGTTTGAGACTCCAAATCCAAGTAGGGATGTTGAGTAGATGACTGCATAGCTGTCTGGATTTCTGAGAACGCCAGACTAGAGACACATACTTGACTGTTGTTAGTGTGGCATTGGTATGTGAATCCATGTGTCCAAAAGAATCACCAAGAGAGTTATAGACACAGAGAAAGGGAGATGTCTGAAGACTGGACCCTGGGTTCTTCATGATTTATAGTTTGTAGAGATGAGGAAAAAAGATAAGACTTTAACCAAGTGAAGCAGGAGGAAAAGCAGGAGAGTAGATTGTCCTGGAAGGAGAATGGCTGTTTCAGTTGGAGTTATGCCATGAAACTGTAAGACTATAGGAGAATAATTGCATGCCATGAAATTTTACTTAATGGGAAAGCAGGGGAAAGGGACAGTAGCTAGAAGTGGAATAAATTTTTAAAAGTTCTGTGATTTTTAAAATTGGGTGAAGTAGACTACTATTGGAATGAATCAGTAAAGAGAAAAATTATGTATGAGAAAGAAAGAAGAACTTCTGGATAATTGACCTTGACTGTGCAAGAAATTATGACTTACAGTGTTCAGTGGATGCACTGCCTTATATAGAATCAAGGACAGTTGATCTAGCGAGAGGAGAGGAGGCAGAGTCTACAGGCTCACTTGCAGGTTGGTTAAAGGATATTGTGATGAAAGCTTTGGAATATTTCTTCTGATTCCTTTTGTTTTCTCAATGAAGTAAGAAGCTAAGATGAGAATGTGCAAAGGCTTGAGAATGCAATAGGCATCAAGAAGAGAATAAATGGAGAATGAGTAAGTCAACCATTGTTTGGAGATTGTGCAACTGTACACAACACATGAGAGGGCAAGGAGGTTGTATTAATATACAAGTAAATGAATGCAGTGACTAAGTATGGAACAGGAAGGAAGGGAGGGCGTGAAGACTAGAGAGAGCTCAAAGGTGGTCGAGGGGTTTTCCTGGTGGCTCACACAGTAAAGAACCTGCCTGCCATGCAGGAGACCTGAGTTTGGTCCCTGGGTCAGGAAGACACCCTGGAGAAGGGAATGTCTACCCACTCCAGTATTGCCTGGAGAATCCCATGGACAGAGGAACCTAGAGGGCTACAGTGCTTGGGGTCACAAAAGAGTCGGCCATGACTAACACTTGAGCTCCTCTTCCCCAGGATAAATTCCATGTTTAAAGGAAAAGATCTGAGTTTGTACGTTATAGTACAACAGAGCATTTTCCATTCTCCATTGAGAATAATTCTCATCCATTTGTGCTCTGCCTCATTTTGCAAGAACATTCCTATGCAAGGAAATGTTAATGAATATAAAAGCTCTGCACCTAGTTCATGCTGATAGAAGCTATATTTCACTGAAGGAAGAATGTGTTCAGTGTCACGGGGAAGAGGGCTGTGTGATCCCTCCCCAACATTTCCCTTGAGTATCTCTCTCCCTTTTAAGATTTTTGCCTTTATAAAAATCTGTTTACCATGTGTCCTATGAAAATTCCTGGGAGGCAGTTTTTAATCAGTAGATGTTGCCAGAGATAGTTAAAGAATGAGAATTACAGAAGAGAGACCAGTGGTTAAAGAATAAAGTGTCTGTAGCCCAAAAGGGAGATCAAACTTTTAAAAAACAAAACTGAAAAAAAAAAAAAAGGAAAAAACAGACATCAAAAGCCCTAAAAGCACATAAATGAGTAGATTAGTTTATTTAATGGAAGACTTCATGCCAACTGCACATCGCCATCCCAGCCTCTCTTACCCCACGACAGCCTCGAAGCTCATACCACCCCCTGCCCCGAGTCAGAGTTCAGTTCCCAGCCCCATTTATCATGTCACAAGCCATAACTGTTCATTTTCCTGTGCTGCTTCAATTCTGTTTGCCTGGCAACAGTTTCTCTTTTAACATAGTTTTTCCCCTAAGGACAGGAGTCAAAGAGAAAGAGACAAAAATATTAGCCTAAAAGAGACAGGTTGAAGATACCAATGAGCATATCTCCAGATAAAGGTGTGAATATTTGGGAAATGACAGAGACCTCTGCTCCGACAGAGAGCTGCTGCAGTGATCCTCGGTTTCAGGCAAGAGGGCAAATTAAACAGGAGGCGATCTCATAAGAATTTTGTGAATGGCTCTAGGTTCCAATAGTTGCTTTAGCACACTTGTGGCAATTGTGATGATTGTTATAAATATCTGAGCTACCGAGCTTTACCCAAACAATAGGGCTTCCCTGATAGCTCAGTTGGTAAAAAATCTGCCTGCAGTGCAGGAGAGCCCAGTTTAATTCTTGGATTGGGAAGATCCCCTGGAGAAGGGATAGGCTACCCACTCCAGTATTCTTGGGCTTCCCTTGTGGCTCAGCTGGTAAAGAATCCACTTGCAATGGATTCAATCCCTGGGTTGGGAATATCCCCTGGAGAAGGAAAAGGCTACCCACTTTAGTATTCTAGCCTGGAGAATTCCATGGGCTGTATAGTCCATGGAGTTGCAAAGAGTCGGACACAACTGAGCGACTTTCACTCCTTCACTCACCCAAACAATATTCTTGAATTCTCTATCATAAGCATATTAATATGCTGAGGTCTTAATGATTTTCTTAAACAACAAAATAGCATCAAACAATCACTGAAAATTCACAGTATTGGGAGTGTTGTAAGAAATAATTATCCCCTTGTTTAAACAAATTTTCAATTATAAGCTATATAGTTCCAAGTTTCTGAATCTTATTCTACCTTTGGGGGAAAGCCAGAATTTGAATCAAAGAGGCTGTTATTCCTCAAGTTTTAAAGGATACTCTTTTTTATTATTTAAAGGATACTCATTTTATTATTTTATAATATAAAGCAGTTTTTATTCTTTATTGCTTTGATCTACCTCTAATATAATTAAGGGAAGGATCCTGTTGTCTTTTTTATCGTCCATGCTTTACTTTTCACACATCTCTCCTGTTTCTTTCTGCTCCTCTGTAGTAACTTATTTTAATCCTCATATTTCACTCTTATAAATGGTGATCAAAAACATTTAGCAAAAAATCTACTCTGTGCTAAACATCTTACTGTGTACTGTGAGTGATTACGAAATAAATTAAAAGTACACTTTAATTCTGAAGGTGTGAGAATCTAAAAGGAGGTCATAGACACACATAAAGGAGTATGACTTGATGAAATTCCTGTGTTTATTGAATTTATGTGATTAAAGTTGGATAAGATTATTGAAGGAAATACGTTTTCATAAAGGAACCAAGATTTGAATAAGTGGATTTTCTTAGAAAGAATGAATTTTAAGAGAAGATAATATGAGGAGAAGCTGGGTTTGGTCACCACAACTTACTTCCCTTTCTAGTTGAGCAACAGTTTCCCCTTATACCAAAAGAGGTGTTCAGACAAACCTTATGACTGATGCAATGAGGCCACATTTTCCTCTCTGGACCACTTGGCACTGGGAGCTAAAGTGTAGGTGCCATGTAATCAGAGAATGTCTCACCATATTCACCCTCCAGCCATCCTGCCTCTCCTGCTTCCTCAGTGTCTCCAGAGATTCAACTAAGAAACTCTTCTCAGTTCTTTTCAGTGAATACTCAGAAGTAGAATTGCTAGATCAGTTGCTAATTCTATGTTTAATTTTTTAGGAACCTCCACATTGTTTTCTTTAATAGCTACACCACCTTATATGCCCACTCACAGTGCACAAGTGTGCAGTTTCTCCATATCCTCACCAACATTTATCTTTTTAAATAAGTAATAGCTGTTCTAAGAGATATGAAGAATGCACTGTTTATTGCAGCATTTTATCCCAGTGACTAAGGTATAAAAGCAATCTGAATGTCTATCAGTAGATGAATAGTCAAAGAAAATATGGTATATACATATAATGGAATATGACTCGGTCTTTAAAAGAAGGAAATCCTGTCGTATGCAACAACATGGGTGAATCATGAGGAATGTTGAGTGAAATAAGTCAGTCATAGAAGGGCACATCCTGCATGATCCTATTTATATGTGACATCTAAAGTAGTCAAACTCACAGAAGCAGAAGGTAGAATGGCGGCTTCCAGCCATGGGGGAGGGAGAATGGGAGAGTTGTGTCGATAGGTATAGAGCTTCAGGCATGCAAGGTGACTTACGGGTTGGCTACGCAACATCGTGCCTGCAGTTAACAGTACCCCAGTGTGTACTTAAGTCTGTGAGAGGGCTCATCTCATGCTAAATATTCTTACTATAGGAATGATATTAAACAATCTGATCTCACTGCTTTCGCACAGCTTACCAGATGAATTCCATATCCTCAGTACAGTCTACAACCATCTCCAGGATGTGGGCCCTACTTCATTAAAGTCAAAGCGTTAGTTGTTCAGTTGTGTCTAACTCTTTGAGACCCCAGGGACTATAGCCCTCCAGGCTCCTCTTTCCATGGAATTCTCCAGTTAAAAATACTGGAGTAGGTCAAACCTAGGGATCTAACCCGGGTCTCCTGTATTGCGGGAAGATTCTTTCCTGTCCAAGTCATCAGGGAAGCCCAATTCTCTCTCTCTCTCTCTCTCTCTCTCTCTCTTTTTTTTTATTTTTTATTTTGTATTGAAGTATAGCCATTTAACAATGTTGTGATCGTTTCAGGTGGAGAGTAAAGGGACTCAGCCATACATATGTATGTATCCATTCTCCCCCAAATTCCCTCCTACCCAGGCTGCCACATACCATTGAGCAGAGTTCTCTGTAATAGACAGTAGGACCTTGTTGGTTATCCATTTTAAATATAGCACTGTGTACATGTCCACTCCAAATTCCCTAACATCCTCCCATCCTTCCCTGTCAACAGCAACCATAAATTTGTTCTCTAAGTCTCTGAGTCTCTTTTGTCAATAAGTTCAAATATTTGTATCATGTCCTTTTAGATTCTACTTCACTAACCTCTCTCTTTCTGTTGGCAATTTCTTTTCTCCAAAATGACTTTTTCCATATAGCCCCAAATGCCTAATTTTCCAAGATTCAACTCAGATGCCACCTTTTTAAATGAAGCTTTCTCCTAAGTAAAACACATTAATCTTTTTGCACATCTTTAAACCTTAGCAGACTCCCTTTAATTTATTGCATTTGGATGTAGACTTCCCTATACTTCTGAAAGTTCACTCATCAGTATTGAACAAGGAACTGTGTCTCAAACATCATGCCTGGTGTTTGCAACAGAGGTCATATCTGTTGAAAACTGTTGATTCATCAAAAAATAAGTGTTTCTCATGTGATTATGCAACTAATTATTTTAAACCTTTCGTAAAAGAAAATTATAGAACAATATGAGAACACAGAGCAAGGAAATAGAATGGAATCTGGGCTGTTGGCATAGAAGGCAACACTGGGAGTCAGGAGAGGCCCTTTTGAATATGTAGGTTTATAAATGGGCTTCCCTGGTGTCTCAGGCAGTAAAGAACCCACCTGCAATATAGGAGATCTGGGTTCGATCCCTGAGTTAAGAGGATCCCTTGGAGAAGGGAATGGCAACCCACTCTAGTATTCTTGCCTGGAGAATTCAATGGATAGAGGAGCCTGGCGGGCTACAGTCCATGGGGTCACAGAGAGTTGGATATGTTTTTCTTTTGATAAACTGCAATTGTTTTCAAAACATCTTAATTTTTCTGGTTACCATTGTACCACTATACCACTATACTGGTTACCACTGTACATTTTAATAATGTAATTAATCATGTCTTTCTAGTTGTATTAACCTTAAACCATATCAGTTGACTCTTTCCTATGGAAGATAAGGAAATTAAATTGTATTTGCAGTATAATTTTTATAATGGATATTTTGTCTTTGTAATGTAATTATTGCTTACTCTGTTTCTTTCCCCTTTGCCTCGATATTTTGGTTATATTGTCAATTCAGTTTTTCTATTGTCAATTCAGTTTTTCAGAGATGCCAACTGGCTCTCTGAATGTAGTTCCAACATGCATGTTGCTTGATATTTTATTTGTTATTGTTCAGTCACTCAGTCATGTCTGACTGTTTGTGATCCCATGGACTGCAGCATGCCAGGCTTCCCTGTCGTTCACCATCTCCTGGAGACTTCTCAAACTCATGTCCATTGAGTTGGTGATACCATCCAATCATCTTGTCCTCTGTTGTCCCCTTATATATTTTGTGAAAATATATAAAAGAAAGGGAAAACAATGAAGGAAGGTGAACGTCAGGACAGCTCTCATTTGTCTGTGATTTGAGAGAATTATTCACTAAATTAGATGATAGTATTCAAACTCTGGAAAAATGCTTTCTGAATGTTTTGTTCTATTCAAAGTACAGATACAACACATGAGTTAAGTCTGCATGATTAACGTTTTATTACTTTCATAAGTTTGACAATCAAAAAAGCTGTGAGTCAAACCCTGGTTTGTAGCATTTGTCAATTTCCATAATGATATTATTCCCACCTTGGCTGATTTCAAGCTGCCAATCTATTCTTACAGAATGTAGAAGAGATAGGAAGCAGCTACCATTATTAGAAATTTTTTTCTGCAGTTGCAATAATATAAACAGCCTTAAGAGCATAAATAATTCATGGCAATGTATGGCAAAACCAATACAGAATTGTAAAGTAAAATAAAAAATAAAAGATTTAATCCAACTTTCTCTTGCCTTCCATTGTTGAGAAATAAATTGGTGGTGTAATGTAAAAAAAAAATTAAAAATTATATAGGATCTTTCACTGTCCAACACATTTGTTTTATAATCATAAATTTATGTAATTTTATTTTTGTTAATAGCTTTAACAACCAGCTCACAAATTTCCTGAATACTTAACAGTTATCTCTTGTGAGCCAGTTTGGAGATGAAGGGAGAGTTGAACTCCAACACACCACCACCACCTTCATACCATTACATAACATACTTAAACATCTTTAATTGATTGGTTTGTTTTTAGATAGTGTCCAATAACCAGGGCTTCCCTGATAGCTCAGTAGTAAAGAATCTGCGTGCAATGCAAGAGGCACAGCCTCGATCCCTGGGTTGGGAAGATCCACTGGAGAAGGAAATGGCAACCCACTCCAGTATTTTTGCCCTGGAAATCCCATGGACAAAGGAGCCTGGCAGGCTATAGTGCATACAATCGCAAGAGGTGGACATGAGTTAGTGGCTAAACCACCAATACCAAATTTCTATTAAAAATGAGAAAATTAGCACATGTGCTATTTTTTATACCTTCTCCATTTATCCATAAGTTTCTCAGCTCACTGTCACGCTTGACTACATATCTCCCTATAAAACCAATCTCATGTCATTGATGTACATTATCACATATCATCAGAGATACTAGCCTGTATAATTAGAAAAGAGGAATTAATAAGAATTAATACCTTAGGAGAAAAGAATAATCAATAATGACAAACTTAACAAATGATGGAGCAAGGAAGATCTTTCTAGGCAGAAAACAGATCTCAGACATTATAAGCAAATGATAACCAATCAAGTGAAAACAAGGTAACTTTGACTGATAACTTTGACTCTATTATAAACTTTAATGCATGTGAGAGGAGAAGGGCTAGTGGCCTTAATAATTGCTTATAACTTAATTTTAAAAGCTGTAACTTGATAAAGAAAAGGAAAAGTTATTTGGAGTGTTTTCCATAGTACCTTAAAACAAATAAGAGTCAAAGTTCATGTCTCTTTCCCACTAATTCTGTTTTTAAAAAGTACATAATTTCTTAGAATAACTTTAATATTACAGAAAAACTACAAAAATAGTTTTCCTTTGACTTTTTTAGAACTTTTTTTTAATCAAGGTGAAATTTTCATGGCAAAATTAGACATTTTCATGAGAACAGTTCAGTGGCATTTAGTGCATTCGTAATATTGTGCAACAGGAAGCTCTTTGCAATTCCAAAACATTTTTATCCCCCCAAAATCAGACTTTGCCAACAAATGTCCGTCTAGTCTAAGCTATGTTTTTTCCAGTAGTCACGTACAGATGTGAGAGTTGGACCATAAAAAAGTCTGAGCACGGAAGAACTGATGCCTTCAAATTGTGGTGCTGGAGAAGATTCTTGAGAGTCCCTTGGACAGCAGGGAGATCAAACCAGTCAATTTTAAAGAAATCAACCCTGAATATTCATTGGAAGGACTGATGCTGAAGCTGAAGCTCTAATACTTTGGCCACCTGATACAGTTGACTCATTAGAAAAGACCCTGATGCTGGGAAAGATTGAAGGCAAAAGGAGGAGTCAGCAGAGGATAAGATGGTTAGATAGCATTACTCACTCAGTGGACATAGAGCAAACTCCAAGAGAAAGTGAAGGGCAGGGAAGCCTGGCGTGTTGCAGTCTGTGAGGTCTCAAAGAGCCAAACACACCTTGGCAACTAAATAAAAACAAAAGGTGTTTATCACCCCATACCCACTTAATCCACTGAGCTCTTACTCCTCATGACCACCTCCCCCAGCTCCTGGCAACCACCAATCCACACTCCATGTCTATGGATTTACCTATGCTGAATATTTCATATGTGTGGAATGATACAATATGAGACTTTTTGTGTTAGCTTTTTTCACTTAGCATAATGTTTTCAAGGTTCATTCACCCGCTCATTCTTAATGGCATTTCAAGTTCTGGCACAAATTGGGGACTTCATTATTTTCCTGCTTTATTTACAACTTTTCTTTGCTTCTCACTCTGTGTTGTTAATGGTCTGAATCATCTCTAGTCCTAAGTAGGCTGAAGTTTTTCCTTTCAAAGATGTGTTTCTTTCAATTCTCTAGTTGTATCAAAAAGTAAATGTTGATGTATAAAGTAGGTAATGTATCAGTAAGAATATGATGGTAAAATCTATCACAGGTTAGAATGGTTTAGAAACCTGCGTGTGTGCATGCTAAGTCACTTCAGTCGTGTTTGACTCTTTGCAACCCGTGAACTGTAGCCCACCAGGCTCCTCTGTCCATGGAATTCTCCAGGCAAGAATACTAGAGTGGGTTGCCATGCCCTCCTCCAGGGGAATATCCCGACCCCAGGATCGAACCCACATCTTTTATATCTCTTACCTTGGCAGGCAGGTTTTTTTGGTTTTGTTTTTTATCACTAGCTACCCCTGGGAAGTCCTGTTTAGAAACCTACCCAGAGATAACTGTAAATTACTAAAATCTAGCAAAATGTCAATATAACCTAGGGCCACCATTGTGCTACTCCAGGAAGGGCCATTCACATCAAGGTCCAGTTCCTACAAGATGATGCAAGAGATATAACCGTACCAATCCGTTACCCTCATGGTTACAGCTATTTTTCTTTATTCAACGGAATTTTACACCTGTACACTTCAAATTCATCCCAGAAATAATTCTCACCAACTACCACATTTATTCTCGGAGGGCAAGAACTTTAAAAGTCACAAGGCCTATGCCTAACTGATTAAAGAAGTGAGTCATTGTATTAGTGCTTAATTGAGGGAAGATCGGAAGGAAGAAATGAAAGCAGAAGTAAAGCAATGGAAACTTGGAAACTTACTGGTATTTTATGAGGGGACTCAATTGTTCCCCGTGCTCTGTCTTGGACAAAGTGCCAGCCTCAAAATGAGAAGCTGAAATAGGAACAGTGTGAAACCTGTGTTAAGCGTTCTGCTTGAGAGAAATTGGTTGAAACAAGAGCGGTCCCTAAACTCCTACTATCCTTTAACATGTTTACTTATAATTATTACTCATCATCTGGCCCACCAGGTCTTTTTTTCCCAGAATGGTGCTGCCAACTGGCTTCCTGTCGTGGACTAATTCTGGAAGGAGAGGCCCCACAGGGTCTTAATGTCTGCTCTGAAATCTGAAGCTCAGAGGATGGATGGCATTTAGTTCACCATATTCCTCTGGGATCTTCATGTAGGGAAATAATTTAACCGGTAAAAAAAAATCTCTGAATTGCTATAAAGTGTTCTTCATGGAGCATCTCTTATTCATGCACTTAATTCTTCAGAGATGTGTTTTTGTTTTTAGTGAGATCTTTTGAGATGTCAGGCTCTTTCCACTGAAGCTTAGATGTTTTGGATGTTGGGCCATTGTAGCTGAAAATTTTTCTTTCTTTGCCTTCATGGAAAAATGACCCTTGTGTAAAGTATAAATGAGGTTTGTTTGTGAAGAAAATGCACTCTTCCGTTACATGTTTCTGGGTGAAGGGATCTGTCAAATGCTGCCTTTAGTTAATAATTGTAACTGCAGCAAAATCGGCTTCTTTTACTGTAATATTAATTTATCATGTGACTTAGGGAATGGGAATACAGCCTATAAAAAGTCATAAAAATAAATTATCAGCTGGAAGGTATTTCAGTTTTTTAGCAATTCACTAAGTAACCTGCCCATAAGATATATTTTTATTAAATTACATATCCAAACAGAGTACTACAAAATTCAGGTTGGAAAATTTTTATAGTGTTTTTTTCTTGTTTGTTTGTTTGTTTGTTTGTTTTTTAGCAATTCTCATTAATCTGTACTCCAGTGGGCTTCTTTTTTGAGACCATTTTAATTCCTTTAACAGAATCAGAGATTATATACTAATTCTGCCTTTTAATTACAAACACAGACTTTTCATTAACAAGAATTATGTTTCTCAACTAAACAAACATGGTATATTAAGTTATACAACAAACACATTTCAAGAAACTTCATTCTGGTCGTGAGGTGTTGATCATTTTCTTTTATGTCTTAAATATGTTCTCTATGTTATATCTAAAATCACTTGGCCCTCCAACTAAGATAATCAGAGACTTTGCTGTTTTTCAATCACTTAGTCACGTCTGATTCTTTGTGACCCCATAAATTGCCGCACGCCAGGCTTCCCTGTCCTTCACTGTCTCTCAGAGTTTGCTCAAACTCATGTCCATTGAATCAGTGATGCCATCCAACCATCTCATCCTCTTTCACTGCCTTTTCCTTTTGCTTTCAGTCTTTCCCAGCATCAGGTTCTTTTTCCAATTAATCAGCTCTTCACATTAGGTATCCAAAGTATTGGAGCTGCAGCTTCAGCATTCAGAGCCCAGCATTTGTAGCATACTTTTATTAATTCATTTACATATATAACCCAGAATTAAAACTATAATAAATGTTGTTTCATTACTATGAACATCTAAATTGTCTGCTATTTGTTATATTTTCCCTTGAACTAATAAATATGGAAGCAGTTTGAAAGCTCTGATACATGCAAAAAGCTCAGTTCAGGACATATTATATACCTGGGTTTTGGATTCTGCTTCCTCTAACTACCTGTGTGAATGTGAGCTTGTTACTACCCACGTCTGTGTCCCACTCTGTCACCTGGGAGGAGCATAGGATTTGAAATAGAGCATAATTCTTAACCAGGAGACCATCAGATCGCCTTGGGAAATTTTTTTTTCTTCTTTCCAAATAATCCTGTCCACACCTCCCTGCTTCCCTAAGCACTGCTCTGATTCAGTAGATTTCAGTGTTTCATTTCCAGCTAAATTCCTTTGGGGAGGTGATATCCCTTCTTCAGTCCAACTCTAAAAGTTCTGACTCTGCAGGTACCATAATTGCAACAATTTGATGGAGAGTTGCATCAAATACCACTTGATGGTATTATCAAGTGTTGATATCCAGTTCTAGCAAAGCAAGTCTTGGTCCCATGACAATTCCTGATGAGACGTGCCTGAGCTCTTCTCGATTGGTCACGACAACCAACCCAGTTCTGAACCAAAAGTCTTGAGGGGTAGAGTAAGGTATGCCAGTGTGTATCTCACCCTGGGAAGGAAATAGTTAAAAGTATAATGGTGACGTTAAAAGAGTTAAAGGTAGGCTGGTGAGAAGTTGGGATGAATGGAGATTTTCATAGCCACTGCATTCATTGGCAGCCTTCCCTCCCCAGACCCCAAAGGGCAAACCGGCATGAGCAGCGAAGATCAAAGCAGAAGGAGTGAACCTTCCCAGGTTTGCAGTTGAGGTGTTAATCGATGATCTGAGGAAAAAGCATTTCATATTTCCTTTTTTTAACTTTTATATTGGAATATAGCCAATTAACAATATCATATAGCTTCAGGTAGATGGCAAAGGGGCAAAGGGACTCAGCCATACATATACATATGACCTTTCTCCCCCAGACTCCGCTCCCATCCAGGCTGCCACACAACACTGAGCAGAATTCCCTGTGCGATACAGTGGGTCTGTGTTGGTTATCCACGTTAAATATAGCAGTGCTCACATGTCGATCCCAAACTCCCTAAGTATCCATTCCCCTTGTCCTTTCCTCGGCCCCCAGCAGCTGTGAGCTTGTTCTCTAAGTCTGTGAGTCTGTTTCTGTTTTGTAAATAAGTTCATTTGTCTCATTATTTTTTGTGGTTCTGAATATAAGGGATGTCATATGATATGTGTCTTTCTTTGTCTGACTTATTTCACTCAGTATAACAATCTCTAGGTCCACCCGTGTTGCTGCAAATGGTATTATTTCATTCCTTTTTAATGGATATCACTTTGTATTTCTTCTAGTTACCTTCTGAGTCCATAACCAGGGCCCACCTCATAGATTTATGACCTGGGCAGTCACAAAGGGGCCCAAGCACAGTGTGACTCGGCCCCATGCTTGTTCTGATGCTCTGCTGTCATTGTATTGAAATTCTTAACAATTTTTGGACAGCTGTCCTACATTTTCATGTTGTACTTTGCCTGCAAACTATGTAGCCAGGCCTACTGATAGCAATAAAACCAAGCACTCCATATCATCTTCTTTAGCTCTTTTCTTTTTCCTTTGAGAATTTCTCTTTAAGACCATAGTATAGGCCCTGTCAGGAATCATCCCCTCTCTTGGACAGCATCACAGTTCAGCCACAGAGCAACTTCATCCTCTTCAGTTCTGCTGACTGGCCCAATCTGGCCAGTACAGCTTTGTTCTGGAGAGCAGCCCTCTTTACCGCTTGTCCATACATCGACCTCATTACAACCCTCTTTCCCATCACAAGAGGAAAAATCGCTTTCCTAATGCCCAGATCATATGACACTCCAAAAACTGACAACTAAGGCAAGTGACCGTCACCTAGTCTTTATATATTGGTCTCTCCAGGTAAGGCTAGCAGTGAAAAAAAAACCCGCCTGCCAGTGCGAGAGACATAAGAGACATGGGTTCGATCCCTGGGTCGGGAAGACCCCCTGGAAAAGGAAATGGCACCCCACTTCAGTATGCTTGCTGGAAAAATCCCATGGAAAGAGGGTCCTGAGAGCTACGGTCCATGAGGTTGCAAAGAGTCAGACACAGCTGAGCATCTGAGCAGCACTCTCCAGCAGAAGTGAACTTCAGAGCAATCATCTCCTTGGTACTAGTAAAGTACTAGCAGGAAAAAGGGAAAAGTGAGGAAGCCCTAGAACTTTATTTCTTGTTTATGGTTTTAATAGCCAACTAGAGGGCCCTGGGCATTTACTGAAAGGCACTTTCACATGTGTTAGTAGATAACTCTTTAGGATAACAAATCAATAATACTCCACGAATGATTAAATTTATAATTTAGGTATTTATAGAGTAGGGACAAAAAAAGATACATTGAATACATTGATGTTTTTGCATTCATTAATGATGCTCTCTCACTTTTGGATTGGATCCAATGAGCCTCCAGCCAAGAATCAATATGGTCCATTTTATAATATGATTCATGATGGAATCCCACAAGTCACTTTATGGAAAGGTAGTTCTACTTCAAGATCTGATCTTTGGCTAAAGTAATTTATGTGCATTCTAAGTAAAAAAGGAAACAAGAGAAATGGATAATGTATTAGCTATGGTATTAGGATGGGACTTCCCAGATGGCTCAGTGAGAAAGAATCCATGTGCCAGTGTTGAAGATGGAGGAGATACAGGTTTGACTCATGGGTCAGGAAGATCTCCTAGAGAAGAAAATGGCAACCCACTCCAGCATTCTTGCCAGGATAATCCCATGGACAGAGGAGCCTGACAGGCTATAGTCCATGGTGTCGCAAAGAGTTGGACACAACTGAGCAACAGTGGTTTAGTTGCTGAGTCATGTCTGACTCTTGCGACCCCGTGGACTGTGGCCTGCCAGGCTCCTCTGTTCATGGGATTCTCCAGGCAAGAATACTGGAGTGGGTTGCCATTTCCTTCTCCAGGGGAATCTTCCCAACCCAGAAACTGAACACAGATTTCCAGCATTGCAGGCAGATTCTTTACCGACTGAGCTATGAGGGAGGCCTGAGCGACTACTGAGCAATTGAGCATGATGGTTCCGTTCAGTCATGCTGTCGTGTCTGACTCATGCGAACCCATGAACTATAGCCCAATAGGCTCCTTTGTCTATGGGATTTCCCAGGCAAGAATATTGGGATGGGTTGCCTTTTCCTCCTCCAGGGAATCTTCCCAAACTAGGGATTGAACCAACGTCTCCTGTATTGGCAGGTGGTTTCTTTATCACTGTGCCACCTGGGAAGTCCATTATATATATTCAATTCAGTTCAGTCACTCAGTCGTGTCTAACTCTTTGCGACCCCGTGAACCACAGCAGCCAGGCCTCCCTGTCCATCACCAACTCCCGGAGCCCACCCAAACCCATGTCCCTCGAGTCGGGGATGCCATCCAACTATCTCATCATCTGTCATCCGCTTCTCCTCCTGCCCTCAGTCTTTCCCAGCATCACGGTCATTTCCAGTGAGTCAGCTCTTCACATCAGGTGGCCAAAGTACTGCAGTTTCAGCTTCAACTTCAGTCCTTCCAATGAACATCCAGGACTGATCTCCTTCAGAATGGACTGGTTGGATCTCCTTGCAGTCCAAGGGACTCTCGAGTCTTCTCCAACACCACAGTTCAAAAGCATCAATTCTTCAGTGCTCAGCTTTCTTTATAGTCCAACTCTCACATCCATACATGACCACAGGAAAAATCATAGCCTTGGCTAAATGGACCTTTGTTGGCAAAGTAATGTCTCTGCTTTTCAATATGCTTTCTAGGTTGGTCATAACTTTCCTTCCAAGGAGTAAGTGTCTTTTAATTTCATGGCTGCAATCACCATCTGCAGTGATTTTGGAGCCCCCCAAAATAAAGTCAGCCACTGTTTCCACTGTTTCCCCATCTATTTGCCATGAAGTGATGGGACTGGATGCCATGATCTTAGTCTTCAGAATGTTGCGCTTTAAGCCAACTTTTTCACTCTCCTCTTTCACTTTCATCAAGAGGCTCTTAAGTTCCTCTTCACTTTCTGCCATAGGGGTGGTGTCATCTGCTTCTCTGAGGTTATTGATATTTCTCCCAGCAATCTTGATTCCAGCTTGTCCTTCATCTAGCCCAGCATTTCTCATGATATACTCTGCATATAAGTTAAATAAGCAGGGTGACAATATACAGCCTTGACATACTCCTTTTCCTATTTGGAACCAGTCTGTTGTTCCATGTCCAGTTCTAAGTGTTGCTTCCTGACCTGCATACAGGTTTCTCAAGAGGCAGGTCAGGTGGTCTGGTATTCCCATCTCTTTGTATTCAAAGTATATTTTGTGAAATTGTATATGCTCTCTATAAGTTTAGCTCTGAGCTTCACAGAAGCCAAAACATGGGAGAAAAATCTGACTAGCAAGGTGTATGCCAGTGTCCAGAAGAAAGGATATCCCACCTAACTTTCTAGTAATTTTCTGTAAACACTGTTCCTCTGGACTGTGATACATATTGAGAAGCCTTAAGCTCAAGATTAGAGTCCTTGGAAAGTAGATAATGTCCAGAGATAAGCAGCACTGGGTACTAGAATACTTTGACTTGAAGTCTCATTGTCATTTTAAACTGAAAATGTTTATGGATTTGTTTTTACCACCTAAGTATTCTTTCTTATTTTATTTTATTGTCTTTACAAATCACTGCAGAACTTAAAAAGCTTAGTGACTTAGAATCAAAATTTCAGTCACTCATTTTTTTTAAACCCCTTATAACAAAAGATGCCTACTCCTTGGAAGGAAAGTTATGACCAACCTAGATAGCATATTCAAAAGCAGAGATACTACTTTGCCAACAAAGGTCCATCTAGTCAAGGCTATGGTTTTTCCAGTGGTCATGTATGGATGTGACAGTTGGACTGTGAAGAAAGCTGAACACTGAAGAATTGATGCTTTTGAACTGTGGTGTTGGAGAAGACTCTTGAGAGTCCCTAGGACTGCAAGGAGATCCAACCAGTCCATCCTAAAGGAGATCAGTCCTGGGTGTTCATTGGAAGGACTGAAGTTGAAGCTGAAACTCCAATACTTTGGCCACCTCATGGAAGAGTTGACTCATTTGAAAAGACCCTGATGGTGGGAGGGATTGGGGGCAGGAGAAGAAGGGGACAACAGAGGATGAGATAGCTGGATGACATCACCGACTCAATGGACATGAGTCTGAGTGAACTCCAGGAGTTGGTGATGGACAGGGAGGCCTGGAGTGCTGTGATTCATGGGGTCGCAAAGAGTTGGACACGACTGAGCGACTGAACTGACTGACTGATCCAACTTATCATGAGTCCTATTTGTGTTTACTTTGCAATCTCTTCTCTTCTCTTGATCATATCATGCCTGATGGATCTCTCCTTTGGCCTGACTCCATGGCAGAGCTGAGCTAGTTGGGTACCAACTTTGTTTTCTTTTCCTCCTGGGCAACATAGCCAACTGGCATCTTATAAAGCGTGAATCGTAAATAGAAGTTTGTAAGGAGGTATTGTTTCTGCCTATTCAAGTTCCTGTAAATTATGTTTACAGCTCTTTGTTGGTATCATGATGTTGATGGAGCCGTGGGTTCCCTGAGCTAGCATTTGGTACACATTTTAAGCACCTTAGTTTAGCATCTATGTCGCATTCTAATTTATGGCTGCTTCCCCCTGGCACTACCCCTGCAACACCTCTACACAAACTAGTACCCCAGCGACTGGCAAATACAATGCTCCCTGCTTTGTATTTGCTGCTTGTTTTGTATAGAATCCTTCTCCTTGCTTTCTGCTTAAGGATAACTCCTCCAAGCCTTCAAAGCTTGGCTTAAGTATCACTTCCTTTGTGAATTTTTCTTTGATCCCCTAGTTTGATTCTTTTCTTCCCATGCTGTTGTTGTTGTTCAGTAACTAAGTCTTGTCCAACTCTCTGCAACCCCATAGACTGCAGCACACCTGGCTTCCTTGTCCTTCACTGTCTCCCAGAGTTTGGTCAAACTCATGACCATGGAGTTGATGATGAGATCAACCGTCTCATCCTCTGTTCTCTTCTCCTCCTGTGCTCAATCTTTCCCAGAATCAGGTCTTTTCCAATGAGCTGGCTCTTTGCATCAGGTGGCCAAAGTATTGGAGCTTCAGCTTCAGCATCAGTCTTTCCAGTGAATATTCAGGGTTGATTTCCTGATTAGGATTGACTGGTTTTATCTCCTCACTGTCCAAGGGACTCTCCAGAGTCTTCTCCAGCCCACAGTTTGAAAGCATCAATTCTTCAATGCCCAGCCTTCTTTATGGTCCAACTCTCACATCCACACATGACTCCTGGAAAATCCATAGCTTTGATTATAAAGGTATTTGTTGGCAAAATGATATCTCTGCTTTTTAATATGCTGTTTAGGTTTTCATGTATTTGTATCATATTCAATCATATTTTTATCCTAGCACTTTCTGTATTGTTCCCAAAATGTTGTTCTACTCCAAATATAATGTGAATGCCTTGAGAACTGTAAGCAACCCTACATTATTTGACTTCATACCTAAATAACCCTAAAATGTTGAATGAATATGGTTTGTTTTCCATTTTGACATCTTCATGTTCTCTCTCTTTTACTCCAGGGCCTAAAATTAGCTCTCAGAACAGATGGCTGAAAAGAACTAGGCTTAACTAGGCTAAGAAGTAGGTTTAATAGTGATCATGGACATGGTTCTTTCTCAGGGGTTCCATTTCTGAAATGGAAATTAATTTGATGCTTCTCTGGAGTGATGTTCAAATTAATGTTATGCCATTTGTAAAGGCCTCTAGGACTCTCAGATGAAGGGCATTTGATATTAACCTCATTGTTACTTGTAGCTGTTTGCTGGGTTCATGTATTTGCTACTCAGCAAGACATTTGACATTCTCTTCTCACACAGCACATCCCAAGATTCATTAAGTGATTTCTATAAGACTTTTAGGGATATACCTACTTTAATATCAACGTTCTTAGAATGTTGATCTTGACATCTGTACTTGAATAGCTATGGGGTATTTAAATGCTTACCTAATATGCACTCAAGACTCTCATCCCTGTAAGGATTCTAAGTAGAATTTTACAACAATAGGTGATAAATACACTAGGATTTTGCTGGTGGCTCACTGGTAAAGAATCTGCCTACCAGTGCAGGAGATACAAGTCTGATCCCTGGGTCAGGAGGATCTCCTGGAGGAGGAAATAGCAACCGACTCCAATATGCATGTGTTGGGAATCCCACGGACAGAGGAGTCTGGAGGGCTATAGTCCATGAGGTCACAAAGAGTCGAACATGACTTAGCAACTAAACAGCAACAACACAATGAATATATTCTCTAGGATTGTATGCTAATTTTTAAAAGATATCCAAGTTCTTGAGATTTCATCACTTTACTGTGTGTGCCTGCTAAGTTAGTTCATTCATGTCTGACTCATTGTGAGCCTGTGGACTATAGCCCGCTCGGCTCCTCTGTCCATAAGATTTTCCAGGCAAGGATACTGGAGTGGGTTGCCGTGCTCTCCTCCAGGGGATCTTCCTGACCCAGGGATAGAACCCATGTCTCTACGTCTCCTGTACTGGCAGGAGGGTTCTTTACCACTAGTGCTACCTGGGAAACCCCACACTACTATGTGCTATGCATAGTTGCTCAGTCGTGTCCAACTCTTTGCGACCCCATGGACTGCAGCCCACCAGGCTCCTCTACCCATGGTGATTCTCTAGATAAGAATACTGGAGTGGGCTGCCATGCCATCCTCCAGGGGATCTTCCCAACCCAGGGATCAAACCCAGGTATTCCACATTGCAGGCAGATTCTTTACCATCTGAGCTACCAGGGAAACCCCCATATTATTATAGTGTCTTGATAAATAAAGACTCTTAGCTAAAACCACAGATGAGAGAGCTGAGGCATTCGTGAGCACAATGATCAAAGCAAGGACTTAGGATTGTACTCCCAGTTCAATTCCAGGGTCAGGAAGATCCACTGGACAAGGGATAGGCTACCCACTCCAGTATTCTGGTCTGGAGAATTCCATGGTCTGTATAGTCAGGGAGGTCACAACACGACTGAGTGACTTTCACTTGCACTTTCACTTTGAAACTTACTCTGAAGCTTCCAGGGTAGCAATGGATGCCCTTTCTCAATGACTTCACATAGGGGTCAGAATGTATTTGAACTCTGGAGTGAAAAAGTACTGTTATGTAGGATTTCCAACTGTTCCTTATTTACGAGATCAGGAATGACTTGAGCATGTGGAAATCCAGTCAGCTGTGGTCCCCACGGCATAAAAGAAAGCAGCCACCCAAGCAGGCATTCCTATAGAAGATGCCTCGTGCCCAGAAGCTAAAGAAACAGACTGCTGGAGGCAGCTGTGCTCTCCTTCTGCTAAACATTCAAAGATTCCTCTTTTTTTGTAAAGTAATTTATTTATTTTAATTGGAGGCTAATTACTTTACAATATTGAAGTAGTTTTTGCCATACATTGACATGAATCAGCCATGGGTGTACATTTTTAATGCAGGGTATCTATTATTAAGACAATAAGCTAAGATGTCAGTTCACAAGCCACAAAGGAATCTAAGTCTGCAGCATAAATAACACAATGATCGCCCTTTCCTGTTGCACCAAAGCATCACTTCTCTCCTTCTTCTACAGAGAATGCTACTTCCAGAACAATCACTGATTCCTGTGGCTTTTTACAACTCTCATTCAAGAACTTACTACAGTTGTATTATGAAAAAACTTTAATCCTATCATGCGCTGTATTTAAAATTTAAGACCTTCTGCATTCTAGCCCCATCATCTTTATCAAATCAATTTCTCAATTACTCTCAATACCATCATCTCTGCTCTAGCCAGCTAAGACTCCTCATTCCTGCCCCATGTTTTTCACTCACATTTCTTCAGGCAGAAATGCCCTTTCAGCTGTCTCTGCCCAACCAGGCTCTTCCCATCCTTTTGATGTTTGATACTGAAGCCCAGTCTTTTCTCTCCCCACATAAATCAGTGACCTCTTTAAATTCAGTATATAATGGCAATCCACTCCAGGACTATTGGCTGGAAAATCCCATGGACAGAGGAGCCTGGTAGGCTACAGTCCATGGGGTCACAAAGAGTCAGACATGACTGAGCGACTTCACTTCACTTCTTCTTCATACCTATGGAAAGAAAGAAAGTGAAGTCGCTCAGTCGTGTCCAACTCTTTGTGACCCCATGGACTGTAGCCTACCAGGCTCCTCTGCCCATGGGATTTTCCAGGCAAGAACACTGGAGTGGGTTGCCATTTCCTTCTCCAGGGGATCTTCCCAACCCAGGAATCGAAGCTGGGTCTCCTGCATTGCAGGCAGACGCTTTATGTCTGAGCCACGAGGGAAGAGTTTCCCTATGCCGAAACCTTATCGTTCAGCAACAAATTGTACATAAGCACATGTAATTCTCATGTGTTAGTTAGATGAGAATTATAATTAGTTAGATGTTAGTCTCATCTCTTACATTGTTATCTGAAGGTGTACAGTGGCAAAATCTGTGTCCTTAAATTTTAGGCTACAATTCTTTTTTTCTGTTTCTTTTTAGATTGAGGCAAAATTTGTATAAGGTAAAATTCACCCTTCTTAGTGTACATTTCTTTGAGTTTTGACAAATGCCTACAATTGTGTAACTGCCACTGCAGTCAAGGTGAACAGTTCCATTGTCCCAAATACTTCCCTCTTGACCTTTCGCAGTCAACCCCGCTCCTACCTGCAGACCTTAATGACTAGTTATCTGTTTCCTGTCTCAAGAGTTTTGCTTATATGGAATCACACCATATGTAGACTTTCGGGTGTCGGTTTTTTGCTGAGCATAATGTGTTTACGGCTCGTTCATGCTTTGTGTGTCAGCAGTACATTCCTTGGTGTTTCTGAGTAGCACTCCGTTGTATGGACATGTCCGTCTGTTTATACATTTACCAGTTGTTTGGGTAATGTTGGGGAATGTTTGAGTAATTTCCACCGTAGAACAATAAAGCAGCTATAAACATTCTCATACAAATTTTTGTTTGAACATAGTTTTCATTTCACTTGGATAAACGCCTAGAAGTGGAGTTACATAGTAAATGAATGTTGACCTTTCTGAGAAACTTCCAGACTTTTCCATAGAGACTATAGGATTTGTAACAGCAGTGGATGAAAACCAGTTGCCAGACTTTTAGTCACGCTTATAGGTGTGGTATCATATGGTTTTATAATTTTCCTAATGTCTAATGACATTGCTCTTTCATGTTCTCATTTATGCTGTATGCATTTTTTCTTTGGTTGTTTCATAGTACTGACAAAGTACTAAGAGTATATTAGGTGCTTAATGAATATTGGCTTGTGAATTGTTAAACTGCAGAACTCTAATACCACTCTCTTTCGTGTGCCACTTGCTTCTAGTTACTAGCTGCTACCATTTATTGAGCACCTACTTTGTGCCAAGCACTTACTAATTTCTTTACATAAGCTATCTTGTTTACTATTCATAATAAGATAGAGTTACTACCATCATTTGATAATGAAAAGGGCAACCTATGACCCTGTCAATATGCAAATCCTCCTCTTTCCCCAAAGAAGTTTTTTTTTTTTATTTGCTTATTCAAGTTCTGAAGCTTTTTTTTTTTTTTTTTTTACTGCTGCTTATGATAGATGAAGAGGCAGTTAAAATAATCCAAAATAGGCTAAAGTTATCTGGGTAATAAAGAGATAATGTGGAGATTGGTGTGACCATGGAGAGGAAAAGGACCTGTACTTTGGAGTAGCAAGGGGAAGTGAAGTTATAGATATCAAGAAAGGGATGGGGGATTGTTGTGTGGTTATTTGCTTTTTATTTGATTTGCTTTGATTTAAGAGGAAAGACAGAGCAGGAAGCTACAACCATGACTTTGGGAAGCCAGACAGAGGGAAGTACGCTTAGGATGCTGCTGTTTAATTATGAGGCCTAATTTTCTCTCTGAAGCCTTTTGAGTGAGTTAAGCAAAACAAGGGGCTCCCCTGGTGGCTCAGTGCTAAAGAATCCGCCTGCAGTGCAGGAGACACAGGAGACGTGGGTTCAGTCTGTGGGTTGGGAAGATGCCCTGGAGGAGAGCATGGCAACCACTCCAGTATTCTTGCCTGGAGATCCCATGGACGGAGGCGCCTGGGAGGCTACAGTCCCTGGGGTTGCGAAGAGTCTGACACTACTGAAGTGACTTAGAACGCACGCA
The DNA here is from genome assembly GCF_014754425.2 of Oryx dammah. Lineage (NCBI taxonomy): Eukaryota > Metazoa > Chordata > Mammalia > Artiodactyla > Bovidae > Oryx > Oryx dammah. The sequence continues at coordinate 110,565,897 of NW_024070202.1, forward strand.
AACTAAAGCTAGGTTTTAGATTTTTTTTCCATTGTTTTGTTTTGATAATAGTGCAAATCATAGAGCTTATTCAGATTTCACCAGTTACAGAGGACCCTGTGTATGTGTGTGCACAATTTTATCAATTTTGTAGCTTTGTTTCACAACCATAATCAAGATTCTTAATTGTACCATCACAACAAAGCTCCCGTGTGCTCTCTAACCTGTTATCTTTCTACTCCTTAACTCTTGTTACTTTGAGCCATACCCACTCTCCTCATCTCGACTCACAGAAACCACCAATGTGTTCTCCACTTCTGTGGTCCTGTTTCACAAATATTTTATGTACAGAAGCATGCAGTGTGTATCCTTTAGAGACCGGTGTTTTCATTCATCATAATTCCCTATAGGGTTGGTGAAAGTTGTTGCCTGTATCAACAGCGCTTCCTTTTTACTACTGAGCAGTATCCAGGGAATGAATGTGGCTAGTGTAGTATCACCAGATATGAAATCTCCATCACTAATATTTAACCATAGCAGAAAAGTGGCATAGGGTGGCTGGATTTACTGGCAACATCCTCCCTAATTTCGCCTGTGTTTTCGAAATTGACTTTGAGTTAAGTAATATCCCACTTCCTGCATCCAGAAACCACATTCACGGGAGAAAAATCAAATTGAAATGGCAAATCTGTATCTTGACTCCATCGCTAACACTGCCCCTTGGAATTTTTTTTTTTTTCCTATTTAGAATGTACAATGATCTCCCCTGAAACCTAAATTAGTATCAAATCATAGAATGTTTATCCTGGAAGCAACCGCAAGGTCTCACTGTAGAAATTTCATGTTACAATACACTTTCATATTATGGATGAAGAAGTTTTTATATAGAATCTTAATGAAAGGTAACATCAGCAGCATAATTCTCTTTGGTCTCTCTGAATTCATTCATATTTCTGTAACAGTACCAGATACAATTTATTACAACACACTGTTTACCTATGCATTCCTTAGCTAAATGGTAAGCTCCAAGAATAAATTTGTGGTCATCTTGGAATCCATTTAGCCTGTTCAGTGCCTGGTTTATGAATGCTAATATCAACATGATTAGTTGTCATTAAATGTGCCTAGCCAGATTAACTCATTTATTTCACTTTGACCATTTAAGGACAGTTGTATTAACCATGAAGTAACTATCTTAGATAATTTTCATATGTGAGTAGTAAAAAAAAAACTACACAGATAATTATCAAACTCCAACTTTCCTGGTAATTTGCTTGAGCACACACCTTGCTTCCCAGGTGGTGCTAATGGTAAAGAGCCCACCTGCCAGTTCAGGGGACATAAGAGACATGGGTTCCATCCCTGCGTTGGGAAGATCCCCTGGGGGAGGGAATGGCTACCCATGCCAGTATTCTTGCCTGGAGAACCCCATGGACAGAGGAGCCTGGCGCACTGTGTCCATAGCGTTGCAAAAAGTTGGACACAACTGAAGCAACTTAGCATGCAACGTGCACATCATGCAGGCAGTCGATACAACTTTGGCTCTTTTTATAAACAGAAGTGCTCTGTTAAGATTATTAGCGTCCTAGTGATCTTGTGATGCAGTGTTTGATGATGTCAGAAAATATGTATTCTGCATGCTATTTACTGGCTCTAGAACATCATTTTATTGTCTATATTTTCATATAAGAATCAGAGCACTAATATTTTTTAAAGTCATACAAAAAATACACAAAACAAAATACATTTCCATCTTCAGAGTTAATAATTCAACACTGCAAGGACAAAAGGCAGAATCTGAGATCAAGTTTGGTGAGACCCGTGCCGCTGACTCTTCCTGTGTCTAGAAGATGCTTTCCTACTTCTTGTCCTGAGTACCTTAGAGATGGATAAAGAATGATGAAGGCTGTTCAGTGAACTCCTCTGGAGCAACCACTGTGGGTTCTTGTAAAATAGTCACATAGCCATTCACGAATATAAACGCTGTTTCCCACTTCTGGGGCCCAATGTAATAGTGCCATAATATTACATATATATGCTTGTAAACATGTGTAAGTTTCCAATCAGCAGTAATAAGGCTCTGGGTCTATCTCAAGAGCTGTGGTATCACCATAACCATTTTTAATAAACATTTTTAATAACCTTCCCTTAAGGGTTTCTAAAGAAAAGCTATGAAAAATGCCCCAATATACAGCTTTCCTTAGAAGGGAAATAAGGAATAATGAACATAAAGAGATGCTGATATTTTAAGATTGTCCTCCAGAAAATTTTTTTATTAAAAGATATTTAAAGGGTTGTTATTTCATATTTGCAAATATAAATGCATGTTTCTGCCATCCACAAGAATTTCAAGGGGGTGGTTTATCAAGGCGGTTCAGGGTGCCTAGGTACCTCCAAGAATCAGCCCCAACTCTAAACAAGCTTAGCAAAGAATGTCTTTCTTATCGCTCACATTTGATGTAACTACTGAGTCCATTCTCCCTGGTAGACACAGCTCCAGAAAATAGTGATTCCTGTAGCCACTAAAAAGCAAAGTCTGCTACTAGATTAATTAAAATTGTTCTAACTTGGCTGATCTTCATTATAATTTTACATGACTATAACAGAGTCTGGGTGAATTTGCTAGCTACTGTACACAGCCCCCTGGTGGCTCAGATGGTGAAGAGTCTGCCTGCAATGTAGGAGACCTGGGTTGGATCCCTGGTCAGGAAGATTCCCCTGGAGAAGGGAATGGCAACCCATACCAGTATTCTTGCCTGGGAAATCCATGGACAGAGAAGCCCGGTGGGCTACAGTCCATGGGGTCTCAAAGAGTCAGACACAACTGAGCGACTCACATATACACACACACAAGCAAACACAGACACCTTGCTGTCTCTAAATTATTTACATAAATTCCAGTGGTCATAAAATAATAAAAACAGCAACAGCAGGGCTGAATTGAAATGTTTGACACTTAATAATATTTTAGTGTGACTGAGACCATCACTTAAAGTCACAAATTATCTCACAAGGAGTGTGAAAGTTCAGCTCCAAGTGTGGAGTGAGTCTAAGCCACTTCACATCCGAATAATAGCAAAAGCCAGAGTGAAGCACTTAAGCGTCTTTTGATTTGCCATCATTCCTCTAGTCACCACCCACACTGTGGCTTGTGCGCCTCTATTTCTGAACTCCATTACCGCCTCTGTAATCGAAACACCCACATCTTTAGGTTTCCCTCAGCAGACAAGATTTTATTTTCATGTCCTTGTTACTGCTAATGTAATTGAAAATTTCCCACTATCTACATTGCCATCATCCACGTTGAAACTAATACGTTCCCACCTCCTAACACACCCACCACGTGCATTTGAATGAAGACAGACACCCCTGTATTCTTTACGTTCATCACGTAAGCTTAACCCGTGCTTTCTTTCTCTTTCAGGTTTTTTTTTTTCCTTTATACTCAATCTCTATTAATCACTCCTCCCTGACATGCGCACATTTTATGAATTCCAATTTTCCAAATATCAAATGACAGAGATGTTCCTTCCAGTGTAAATACTGGCCTGAATACTAGTGATTTTCAATTGCATGCTAAGAATAAAAAAGAAAACAAAAGCCTCTGTGTTATATTAGCTACATAAGCATGTTAACTAGATATAATACTACTATATCTGTGGGAGAGAAGTTGTTCCAAAAATAACTTCTTGAAAGCAAGCAGCAGATGCTGAAGAAGGTTATTTCAATCTCCTTTCTTCTTGTGCTGAGACGCACCAAGCAGGCTAATAACCCTGAAGTGTGGGATCATGTTAAACAAAAAGAGGACATTTTGATTCGTGGATGCGCCAGGTGACAAAGCTCATCCTCTCAAATTTAATGCTGGGCTCCAAGGTCTCTGTGGCACTCATGAGGCTCCTGAGTCCTGGCCCACAGCCAATGGGGTACAGTGTAGCTTGGTGACTCAATTTTGCTGGCAAATCTCAGCAGCTGCCAGATCTCCTGAATTTGTCAATTAGCACATCAATTCAACATGAACTTATCCAGTGCTTTCTCCTGATACTCAGGTTAGTTACTGTCTAGTAAACAAAATTAAGACATAATTTATTTTTAAATAATTTTGTCTGTGCATGATTAAAAAAAAAACACATGTATTGTTTATTTATTTGGCTGTGTCTGGGCTTAGTCAAGGCATATGGAATCTTTCCTTACAGAACACAGGTGCTAGAGCTAGGGCTCAGGAGTTGTGGCACGTGGGCTTGGTTGCCTCATGGCATGTGGGATACTAGATTCCCCAGCAGGGTTCAAACCTAGGTCCCCTGCATTGCCAGCTGGATTCTTAACCATTGGACCACCAGGGAGGTCCCTGTGACAAAGCTTCTTAACTTAACACAGAATCCTAGGAAGTTCAGAGGGCAGTAGTACCTTATCTGTGATTGTGGGAACGGTAGGATTATTATTATCATTTTTTTTGTCTATGTATTTCGGCTTGAGTCAGTCATGTTTAGCATTTTTTATATTTTGTTTTCTTTATGCTTGGTTTTTGAGTCAGTTGACAAAATCAAAACACATGTGTTCAGGGTTTGTGGTTTTCAGTCATTTTTTTAACCCTGTCAACTTTACTTCCAAGTGGGGGGAAAAAAATGGCTGGATGTCTGTTAATCTAAATAGAATTGACATCAAGAAAATTGTCAGGTTGTGGTGTTTGCTTTTTTGCTTCCCTTTGCCCTGGTATGTGGTCCTTTCCTGAGTGCTTCCAGACTGATGTTGGTCCCCATGGAAACGAGACTCGTAAGGAGCTTTCCTCTCTCTTGTTCATCAAAGTTTGCCTTAACTTTGTGCCATTTCTTCGGGGAATTTCCTCTAATTTAGGATCTAAACACTTATCAAGTTCTCTTTGATTTTGTGTCCTTCTTGTTCCTTTGCCCCAAGGAATCCTGGAAGAAAATGTATGTAGGAAATCAAGCCTGAAACTCAGATATTCATTAAAATAAAGGCTCAGAGTATTCTGTTAAGTTGGCTGCATTTTTAGAGAGCCACAAGATCATGAGAGACTTCTAACTGTAGTCATCCATTTACTTCTGTGATTTCTAAGGGACAGTCAAGCTCTGAAGCACCGGTTTGTAAACTCACAGGCAACTGTCTACCTCCAATGCTTCAGTTTATTACTAAACTTTGGAAATTATGCCAGACATCTTGGTCCTGAGCGGGGCATGCCTTTCTGGCCTGTGAATCTGTTCAGTTATAGAGCAAAAGGCCATGCGGTACAAGGAAAATAAAGACAAAGGTGGAGGTCTTTTAAAGAGATTTTCTGCCGAGTCCAGCCTTCAGTTGCTTCCCACCCATTCCGGTATTCTTTCCTGGGAAACCCCATGGGCAGAAAAGCCTGGCAGGCTATAGTCCATGGTGTCACGAAGAGTTGGACATGACTTAGCAACTAAACAACAATAAATTGGCTATTTCCGTTTAAGAAAATGGGGTCAGTTTACAGCACCGGCGGGCCCTTTCCTCATGGACAGTGAAGGAGAGACACAGAATGGTCCTTCCCTCAACTCTGGATTTCAAGCAGATCACCATACTTCTAATTTCATGTGTCAGTAACTTGTTCCAATTTCTGAGATAACAATCTTACGGGCTTCCCTGGTGGCTCAGACACTGAAGAATCTGCCTCCAATGCAGGAGACCTGGGTTCAATCCCTGGGTCAGGAAGATTCCCTAGAGACTGGAATGGGTACCCACTCCAGTATTCTTGCCTGGAGAATTCCACGGACAGAGGACTCTGGCGGGCTACAGCCTATGGGGTTACTGATCTCATATCAACTGTATTTCACATTAACCACAGTATGTTACAGCAGCACTTCAGATGTCATCAGCAAGACATTGCATAGATCATTGTTCAGGGTGGTTTTCTTTTGAGGAGATTTATGTGGTTGATAATTCCTTCAAACACACAGAGACCCTTAAAACCCTTTTCTTAAGTATAAAAAAGACATTTTGTACATTCCTTCATCGAATTATACCATGAAGCACATGGGGAAGATTTATTTTCTGCTTTTGTTGTCCTTTGGTGTTCTGTGCATTGCTATAACCTGACTTTCAGATTTATAAACCTTATTCAGCACAGTTATGTGAGACTATGATGGTCAGTTGTAGGTATCAACTTGACTGGGACCCAGGGACCCAGTGAGGCTGTTTCAGATGAGACTAGCAGTTGAATCAGTAAATTCCATAAAGCAGGTTGTCCTTCCAAGTGGGGGTAGGCATCACCGGTCCCATCAAGGGCCTGAATAGAACGGAAAGCAGAGGGAGGAAGCGTCTGGCCCCTTCCTGCCTGCGTGAGCTGGTTTATCAGTCTCCTTCCTGTGGACGAGGATTTATGGCCTTAGCTGCTCTGACTCCCAGGCCTTTCGGCTCAGACTGGAATTTCACTACCAGCTTTGCTGGGTCTCAGACTTGCCATTGGCAGACTGTAGGATTGCTCAGCATAACCATGTGAGTCAGCACCTCATAATGAATAAATAGCTAAGTGTGCCCTTGGTTCTGCTTCTCTGGAGAATGGCGACTAACACAGGCCTTCTTAGTGCCTTGAATCCACTAGTGGCGCAGGTATGATCTTTCTGAAATAGGGTGGTCACTTAAACCATTCAAGTCTCCAGAAGCTCTTAGTGTTATTTACAAATATGTAACGAATATTAAATTGCTAACCTGCTGCCGTGTAGCTCTGTCACAGGCCATTTTATCTCTCTGTGCATCTGTTTCCTCAAATGTCAACCTTAAGGGAGAGGTTTTTCCAGGTCATGTATGGATGTGAGAGTTGGACTATAAAGAAAGTTGAGTGCCGAAGAATTGATGCTTTTGAACTGTGATGTTGGAGAAGACTCTTGCGAGTCCCTTGGACTGCAAGGAGATCCAACCAGTCCATTCTGAAGGAAATCAGTCTGAATATTCATTGGAAGGACTATGCTGAAGCTGAAACTCCAGTACTTTGGCCACCTGATGCGAAGAGTTGACTCATTTGTAAAGACCCAGGCGCTGGGAAAGATTGAAGGCAGGAGGAGAAGGGGACGACAGAGGATGAGATAGTTAGATGGCATCACCAATCGATGGACATGAGTTTGGGTAAACCCTGGGAGTTGGTGATGGACAGGGAGGCTTGGCGTGCTGCAGGCCCATGGGGTCACAAAGAGTCAGATACGACAGAGCAACTGAACTGAACTGAACTGAACTGAAGGGAGAGGTCGGAGCACAATAAAATCCCTTTTGAGTCTAAAGTTCTGTGAATAGTGCTGTAGATATTCTACTTTTTGCTTTACTCACATCACACTGACTGATGTTGATTTTTATCTCAAAAAAATAAGATTGTTAGCTCTGGAGGGACCTTCAAGATTATCAACTCTAACACCTTCGTTTTGCTGATAAGGAAATTGAGGATTTGAGAGATGCAGTTACTTCTCAAACTTTCCACAGTCAGTGAGTGGCTGACACTCAGTGTCAACTCTCCTGCTGAGGTAGTTCTCTCTCCTCTGTGTCTTCACATTTTTTTCCTGTATTTTCATTTAAATCATAGATATTTTAAAGTAAATCTTATCAGTGAGATGCAACTCCTATGCACAGATATTTCAGAATGTTAAAGTCAGAAAATAGGCAAAGGAAGATGAAAAACAGCGTGTGGAATAGCACCCAGACAGCCAAATTAGCACTGACTCAGAGTACCAGGGACTGAAATGAAATAAGGACAAGCCTAAAGAAATTCAAAGGTTTGGGGCAAGGAAGGGATTTAATAAAAATGGAAATCAGGCCTGGAGAAGCTCAGCTCTGCTTTTGTCATCGGCATTCCGAGGCATTAAGTTCATCTTTACTGGACATTGGTGAAGAAAGGGGTGGGGTCTCTCTGGAGACTGAAAGGCTCTTTCACCCCAGAGTGACAGACTTTATATTTCTCTTTTGAACTGTAGTTTCTAAACTCTACTTGTAATATACATGGAAAAGGAACAATCTACGTCTGTCGCTGTTGCCAGTAGTAACCATCTTTCATCCACCGCTGCCTTTCATCGCAGGTAAACAGTTTGCTCCGTTTCACCTCACTCCACTCAGTCTCCAGTGCTCACTTCATTTCTTTCTACATTTTCAAGTGTTTTCCTGACCTCCAGGAATGCTTTTTGAGTTCTCTCTCTGGTCTATGTGATGCTCTTATTCTTTCTTTTTCTGTTTTTTTTTCTTTTTTCCTATTTAATCTACTGCTTGCCCTACTCCTTCATTTCTTCACAGCTATCCTGATGTATTTCAAGATCTTTCAGAGCACTAGTGCAAGGAAAGAATGGAGCTGTCACAATGACCAGCTGTTCCACAGTCCTATAAATACACTCGTGTATAGCATTCAAGGATTTTCATACAAGGAGGCCTATCAAAACTCAACTGCCATTAAATGTTAAGTTGCATAAATAATATTTTTTAAATGCCTGCAGGCACTGGTTCAAAGGCTGAACACACCAATTTGGTGTTCATAAAGTCTTTCTAGCTCTGTGTACAGTGTGTGTTCTCAGTTGCTCAGTCATGTTCGACTCTTTGTGACTCCATGAACTGCAGCCCACCAGGTTCCTTTGTCCATGGAATTTTCCAGGCTAAAATACTAGAGTGGGTAGCCATTTCCTACTCCAGGAGATCTTCCCAACCCAGGGATCAAACCCGCATCTCTTGTGTCTGCAGCATTGGAAGTAGACTATTTACCACTGTGCCACCTGGGAATCCTGTATACAGTACAGCCTTTCTTTTTCAAGTTTTCAATGGAGTCTTAGAAGAATCATAAGAACCCTGAGCATGAATTGTTGTTGTTCATGTCTGACTCTGCGACCCCATGGACTGCAGCACGCCAGGCCTGCCTATGCCTCACCATCTCCCAAAGTTTGCCCAAGTTCATGTCCATTGCATCAGTGATGCTCTCCAGCCATCTCATCCTCTGATGCCCTCTTCTCGTCCTACCTTCAATCTTTCCAACATCAGGGACTTTTCCAGTGAGTTGGTTGTTTGCATCAGATGACCAGCTTCAGCTTCAGTATCAGTTCTTCCAATGAGTATTCAAGGTTGAGTTCCCTTAAGATTGACTGGTTTGATCTCCTTGCTGTCCAAGAGACTTTCAGGAGTCTTCTCCAGCACCGCAGTTCGCAGGCATCAATTCTTTGGCATTTTGCCTTCTTTATGGGCCAGCTCTCACAACCATATGTGACCACTGGGAAGACCAGAGCCTTGACTGTATGGCCCTTTATCAGCAGAATAACGTCTCTGCTTTTCAACACACTGTCTAGGTTTGGGCTTCCCTTGTAGCTCAGTTGGTGAAGAGTCTGCCTGCAAAGCAGGAGACACCTTAGACAAGAGTTCGATCCCTGGGTCAGGAAGATCCCCTGGAGAAGGAAATGGCAACCCACTCCAGTGTTCTTACCTGGAGAATGCCATGGGCAGAGGAGCCTGGCAGGCTACAGTCCACGGGGTCGCAAAGAGTCAGACACGACTGAGCGACTTTCACTTTCACTTTCTTTCCTGGCAAGAAGCAATCGCCTTCTGATTTCATGGCCGCAGTCACCATCCTCAGTGATTTTAGAGTGCAAGGAGAGGAAATCTGCCACTGCTTCCACCTTTACTCTTCTATTTGCCATGAAGTACGGGGACCAGATGCCATGATCTTGGCTTTTTTTAATATTTAGCTTTCATATTTGCTCTTTCACTCTCCCTCATCGCCCTCATCAAGAGGCTCTTTAGTTCCTCTTGGCTTTCTGCCATTAGAGTAATACCATCTACATGTCTGAGATTGTTGATGTTTCTCCTACCTTTCTTGATTCTAGCTTGTAACTCATCCAGCCTGGCATGTCTCATGATGTGCTTAGAGTATAGATTAAACAAACAGGGCGACAGCAAACAGCCCTGCCATATTCCTTTCTTTATCTTGAACCAGTCATTTGTTCCATACAGGGTTCTAACTGTTGCTTCTTGACCCGCATACAGGTTTCTCAAGAGAGAGGTAAGATGGTCTGGTATTCCCATCTCTTTAAGAACTTTCCACAGTTTGTTATGATCCACACAGATTAATTTCAAAGGATAAATTTTATGGATTAATTTCAAAGGATAATCTAGAAACTTCATGTAAGTGATATGACCACCTGGTTGTATAGGTTGTTTTTCAATCTCATGTCCTAGTTCTTTCTCCTTGTATTCTGCTGCAAACCAATCCACCCAACCTCTTGAAATGACAGCCAAGTTCAATCCCTATTGAGGTGTTGACTTGGTCAAGCTCTCTCTAGAGAACCTATTTCTTAAAAGTCACCACAGAAATCCCCTATGATCCATGCATAATAAATGTAAGTTAGAGCATTATAGTGATTCCTAATCCTTCTAGATAAATGTATTGAATGTAATTTCTGCCTCCAACATCATAGTTCAAAAGCTAGAATTCAAAAGTATAATCCTTGTTACCTTTTAAAGGCAGTACAACTTTAAGACAGTATTGCAGAAAACTGTCAAACTAGATGCCACTATTATAAAATTGTTGAAAAGGTTAAATATCAGAAACTAACATAATTAAATGGCTTAGAAATCATCTCAGTCTTTTTTTCCCCCTAGTAATCACTTCTTCCTTTTCTCATAAGCACAAGCAACACATTTACCCCAGACTCTTCAAATTGGGGTTAATTAAATCAAAGGAATTGCTCTTCCATTTTATCTTCCCTTTTCTCAGATAAGGATATAAGAAACAGAAAAACATGAAGTTGGGCTGTAATCCCTACAAGGACAGTAGTTTTAAAACTCTCCTACTCCAGCATGGAGAGAAGGCACTCACACATTCCCCGGTTTGCTGCTCCCTACTAGAAATCTAAAGCGGAAGCTATTACATAATATTCAGCTTTTACACAGTCATTTTCCCATGGTTTAAGAAAAGGATCTTTTTGAACCTTTAAACTGATTGTTTAGCATGATTTTCAGACAAGGATGTATAGTGAACGCACTAAAATCTAAACCAAAGATATCATTAAAATCTAATCATTTATTTGGAGGAATTTCTTCTAAGGAACCAAAAATAGAAAGTATAGATGTCTTAAATGCAGTTCTTAAAGTAATCCTGTCCTCTTTATGCTTTCAAAATTAAAATCAAAGTGGCTTCCTGCCTTTTCAGATTAAAGCCCTATTTTGGGCAGGAAGCAAAGAAGAAGATGCCACAGTTGGTAGGAAGCTCGGTGGGAGCAAAGGCACCCCCTGCTCTCTCGTCCTGTCTCTCAAGTCCAACTTTGGTGGCCACCTTGGCTCTGAAAATTGAACAAAGGAAAAGGAGAACTGGTTCTGCACCAGGGTGTCAAATGTGAATAGCCTCCATTCCCCTCAAATAGGAGCCACCCCAAAGCAGAGTGCACACTCTGAATTATTTTTTGGGTAAAGGTCATAGGTTTCCAATGAGCCAGTAGCCTATAATTGTAGACCCAAACCAACTGGATAGGACTTTATACATTCCTGTCCTCTTTCTGCAAGACACCAGTTTTATGAACTTCAGAAGTTCACATACCTACTCTAGGCTCCTTTTCTCCTCTCTCTCAAGTTGGGGACGTAGAGCGTGTGGCTTTTAGTTTTGTTTCAATTTGTGAGTTTATGAAAAATGCCTTGTTCCTGCTTGAGGACAGTCTAACATATCACCCCTCACAGAGATCATTTTCCTTTTAAAGAGAGGACAACAGAAGCTAAGGACCATCATGAAGGGGGTCTCCCACCCACATAACCCCCAGTAGACTGAGTTCGCCGAGTGTCAGCGGGACCTGGGTCTTCCATCTCAGTCTTCCCAATGTCTAGCACCCCAATACTTTGTGGGCATTATGTAACTGTGAGTTACTGCTCTGTATTTGACTTGAACAACTCCCAAGAATTGACTATGAGACCTCAGTGGTGCAAGCACAGAGACCCTACCCTGTGCCTCTACACACACCTCTTAACCTTGCCCTGATCATGCTAATTCCCCTCATTAACTGTCTAATCTAGTAAATTAGTCATCAGTTGTATGATTTTTATCTTATTATCCCAGATCACCATATTTAATTATGTTACTGTATCTACTTTCCATTAGTGAGGAAGAGAACACATTTGCTGAGAATTTTATGTAGTAAAAGTGTAGTAAGCTCTTTACATACTCCATCTTATATATAATTTAATACCATTCTCAAAAACATAGAGATAAGGACTATGACACGTATTTTATAGGAGAGGACACAGACTGAGGAGTTTAGGTAACATGCCCAGATTCACATCACTGAACAGCAGCAGAGCTGGGACTGAAAATAAGTCTATCTCAAAACCCATATTCTTTCCATTATACTGCACTGTCTTTTTCTTCCCCTATCAAATGATTCAACATTATTTCTGAGATCACATAATGGGATTGTGGGGGGCTTTCACGGGAAGCAGAGAGGGGCTGTCTGAAATGACTTTTTCTAATAGTGATAGATTACATTGATCCAGTGAAAAGAACATCTCAGTGACATCCTCAACATGATTTTTGCTCTGTGTTTTGCTGCAGGTCATAATACAAATAACACCACAGATGATATGCCCTGTGTAAAGCAGTACGTTTTTTAGATACACCATCCATGTCTTTTGTCTCATTAGGCCCAGTTTTCTACCCAATCCAGAAAGCAAACATTAATAGATGTCTTTTCAAATAATAATGTTTCATGCTTTTTTTTTTTTTTAATATAAGTTCCTGGTGGCTCAGACAGTAAAGAATCTGCCTGTAATGCAGGAGACCTGAGTTTGATCCCTGGGTCAGGAAGATCCCTTGGAGAAGGGAAAGGCTACCCACTCCAATATTCTTGCCTTGGAGAATTCTACGGACAGAGGAGCCTGGCAGGCTATATAGTCCATGGGGTCTCAAAGAGTCGGACGTGACTGAGTGACCTACACACTGCTTCAATCAGTTCTTTCTATTGTTGTTGTTTTAAGTGTTATTTGATATTTGAATTTTTGCACTTAAGATTTTTGATGGTTATAGTGGTAAATGAATAGCTCTAGTTCTTTTTCTCAGATGAAGCCAAATATAAAAGTGGTCAGGTACTAATCACTGACTGAATGAGCAAGGAAATGGTTCAGTCTATCATTTTGGAGAAAGAGAATCTTTAACCTGAATTCTTAAAGTTATGAAAAGAGAAACTGAGATTCATTTTCTCTTTTGAATTATTACTGTACCAGAACATAAATCACTTGTTTCAATAAATATAAATTGAGGATCATCGTGGCCCCCAAATATGATGCTATAATACACTTTGCAGGTTCTGCCATCATGAAATTAGTGAGGCCGATGACACAGCTTTTCTCATCTTTCCAGGCAGTCCCTTTATTGCTTGATTAATAAGGGCAAAAGGAGGAAAACTGAGGAACTCAGTGGGCAATATATGCTATAGTACCCGATCAATTTTCTTCTGCAAGTTTTATTACATTGAGACTTCTGGAGAAGAAAATTGATTGGGCTTATTCGCCCAGGAAACTTTAAAGAAACAAAGTAGGGTCTTTTCATTTTCTACTGCAACTTATTTTATAGGTCTAGAGCTAGGGAAAAATGAATGACCCTGTCTAATCAGTTACTTTATTCTGGTTTTTATGCCAAGAGTTTAGAGAACTCTCAGAGAATTGAATGGGAGGGAAATTTTAAAGAGAAAATAGTACAAAAAGGACAGATCAAATTTAATATAAACTAAGTTGAGAGGAAAATAGGAAAAAATATTTTAAAGGAGATACTTTAACCCCATCTCGCCTCAGGTCTCTCTCTGGACATTTATTGAGTACCTACTGTGTATCTGGGGCTTCCCAGATGGCACTAATAGTAAGGAATATGCCTCCCAATGCTGGAGACACAAAATATATGGGTTCAGTGAAGATTCCCTGGAGTAGGGAATGGTACCCCATTCCAGTATTCTTGCCTGGGAAATGCCAAGGACAATGGAGCCTGGTAGGATACAGTCCATGGGGTTGCAAAGAGTTGGACACAAATAAGTGAATGAGCACACACTATGTATCTAGACATAACCTCAATGCTGGAAATCCAAAGAGAATAAATAAATCATTCATGCCTCCCATTCCAGCATCTCATAGGAGACAAAGAATCTCAGGAAATCCGTTTGGGGAATAAATGTGGCCCATTACAGAAACCCACAGTTGCCATGTTAGGTGAAGTAGGTCAGACTAGGCAACAGAAGACCAGCGTGCTTTTAGACAGAGGATGATATGGTCAGATTTGCATTTGGGTGGGAGACTGAAATGATTATAGAACATGGATTTTAATAGGAAAAGACAGGAAACCAATGAAGATGTCGGGGTTTACACTCTGTGAATGGAATGCCTCTGACCGTTTCACTTTGAGATCAGTGAACTAAACAACAAATGAGTGAAAAGAATTTATATACATACATATATATATATATATATAGCCAGGGATTTGTATCTGTGGGTTATGAAGACAGAGTTTGAGTTTATTTAGCATAGCAGAACACACTTGAGTATTTGGGCTATTGAGTTATCATATCTAATCATTTATAATTCAGTGTGTACATAGAAGGTCTTTTCCATGGGTCCTGTGTTATCTGCTCTCATTGTAGTTAAAGTATTTGCAAAGAGTTGATCCACTTCAAATGTGCAAAGATATTGAACAATACGGTGATCAGGAAAGGCAGATGAGTTCTAATTGCCCAGGTTCAGACTTCCTTTCAGTCACAACTGCATTCTTTAGGCAAGTTACTTCACTTTGAGTCTTATTTTTGAAAAAGTGTACCAGTATACTTCCTACCCTACTGATTTTATGGGGCCATTCTGATAGGGAAATGAGAAAGTTTCAAGGAAACCCACATACCTTTACAAACCTAAGTTTGTTTGTTTGTTTTTATCATTTTTTGAGACAGAGGAAAGAGAGAGGGTTTACTGTTAATACCAACTTTCCCCTCCTTGGGCAACCCCATCCATTCTCATCCTTTCAGGTGTCAAGTTTTCTAAAACCTCAGTACTAGGTCTGAGTACTGCATGCCAGTACCTCAGTTGCTTCAGTCATGTCTGACTCTTCCTGACACTATGGACTGTAGCCTGCCAGTCTCCTCTTTCCACGGAGTTCTTGGCAAGAATCCTAGAGTGGATTGCCTTGCCCTACTCCAGGGGATCTTCCCAAACCAGGGATCGAACTCTTGTCTCCTGTGTCTCCTGCACTGCAGGCAGATTCTTTACCCACTGAGTGGCCTGGGAAGCTCTTTCCAACACCTATTTCTCATCAAACACTAAGTTCAAAAAGATTATACGCATTATTAACATGTGAAATAAAACCAGTAAGTTTCCCTCGATAGGAATTGCAGATGTTGCCTCAGCCCATCAGCCATGAAACTAAAATAAGAACTTCTAGTGTTCTCGTGGAGAGGTGAAGCTAATGGTTTGAGAGAGGGTCCGATATATATGCATGACATCATGATTGTTAATTATATTCTTCAGATCCTCAGAATCCTTTTTGTATGGAAACAGTTTTTACATTATGTTTAAGCTTGGACTTCTGGCAGAGAGTGGGCAGTAGTAATTTTGTGGTCCCTACACAGCAGGATGCATATTTAGGGGCCTAACATGGAGATCCAGGCCAGAGAAGGAAAGCTGGGCTGGTGGGCAGAGATGTGTCCATCCAGACAAGACAGACCTTTACGATTAAAGTGCTTTGCAGCTCGCTCAGTCTCTTTCTCTACTGGGCGGCTAATCAGAGCCAGTTCCACCAGTTGCCCTGGTCTCACATCCCACGGTCAATGCTGTGTTAGCCCAGTTCTCCATGCTGCGCAAGGCTGGCCATTCTTCGTATGGTCTCAGGACTCTCTGCCCCATGACTCCGTCCTGTGGGTTTGTGACTGGTCTTTCTGCAGAGCTGCCCTGCACCAGGTGATGTAGATGGAGAGGCGCAGTGGGAATTCTCTCTTCCTCCAGCCTTCCACAGAGAGCTGGCTTCAAGTTTATTTTAGTCCCACTGTCCACCTGTGGGTCAGAGAAATAGGTTAACTGGATTAGCTCCTATGTGAGACACTGCTTTGCAAGTTAAAGCAGTTCTGATTCTATTCTGGTTATAAGGAAGACTTTCCAAATTTTTTGTAAAATGATAATGTACGCAGCAAGCTTTCCTTTATTTAGACTTGAAAGAGGTTTTCTTTCAATTAAATTTTGACTTCAGAGGTGATTTTTAATATTGTCATTTAGAATAGACCAGAAAATAGTAAAAAAAAAAAAAAAAAGTTTAAGTGGAGGAAACTGTTTATGTAAGCATGCCTCACTCCTGTCATACCCAGTTCCCTACCCCTACCCCATTAAGCCACTGAGGTTTGCTGCTAGAAATAGCCTTTTTATTTTATTTTTATTTTTCTAATTTAAATTTATTTATTTTAATTGGAGGCTAATTAGTTTACTATATTGTATTGGTTTTGCCATACATCAACATGAATCCTCCACGGGTGTACACATGTTCCAGAGATCTGGAAGAGGTAATATAGAGTGGACTCTGAGATTTTCTATGTAAAGAATAAATTGTTAACCTTATAAGGATAAGTTTCAGACAGTCCAAGACAGGTTTTATTCTTTCCAGCTTTATTATGATGTAATTGATATAATTACAATTACATCTTGATGAAACTGAGAGCCTCTTGATGAAAGTAAAAGAGAAAAGTGAAAAGGTGGCTTAAAGCTCAACATTCAGAAAACTAAGATCATGGCATCCAGTCCCATCACTTCCTGACAAATAGATGGGGAAACAGTGGAAACAGTGAGAGACTTTATTTTGGGGGACTCCAAAATCACTGCAGATGGTGACTGCAGCCATGAAATTAAAAGATGCTTGCTCCTTGGAAAGAAAGTTATGACCAACCTAGATAGCATATTGAAAAGCAGAGACATTACTTTGCAGACTAAGGTCCATCTAGTCAAGGCTCTGGTTTTTCCAGTGGTCATGTATGGATGTGAGAGTTGGACTGTAAAGAAATCTGAGCACTGAAGAATTGATGCTTTTGAACTGTGGTGTTGGAGAAGACTCTTGAGAGTCCCTTGGACTGCAAGGAGATCCAACCAGTCTATCCTAAAGGAGATCAGTCCTGGGTATTCATTCGAAGGACTTATGTTGAAGCTGAAACTTGAAAACTTCGGCCACCTGATGTGAAGAACTGACTCATTGGAAAAGACCCTGATTCTGGGAGAGATTGAAGGCAGGAGGAGAACAGGACAGCAGAGGATGAGATGGTTGGATGGCATCACTTACTCAATGGACATGAGTTTGAGCAAGCTCCGGGAGATGGGGAAGGATAGGGAAGCCTGACGTGCAGCAGTCCATGGGGTCGCAAAGAGTAGGACATGGCTGAGCGACTGAACTGAACTGAATTGGTATAATAACACTGTGTACATTTATTTATTAAAATATAATATGATGATACATTACATATTGTGAAATGTTTACCACAATAAGGTTAGTGAACACATCCTTCACTTAACATATTTACCATTTTGTTAATGTTGTTGTGATGAGAACATTAAATTTTTACTTCATAGCAACTGTCAAGTATATATTACAGTATTGTTAACAATAGCACTAGGCTTCCCTGATAGCTCAGTCGGTAAAGAATCGACCTGCAATGCAGGAGACCCTGGTTTGATTCCTGGGTTGAGAGGAACCACTAGAGAAGGGATAGGCTACCCACTCCAGTATTCTTGGGCTTCCCTTGTGGCTGAGCTGGTGAAGAATCCACCTGCAATGTGGGAGATCTGGGTTCAGTCCCTGAGATGGAAAGATCCCCTGGAGAAAAGAAAGGCTACCCACTCCAGTATTCTGGCCTGGAGAATTCCATGGACTACAGTCCATGGGGTCACAAAGAGTCAGACACCCATGCTGTTCATCAGATCCCTGGAACTTATTTGTGTTATATATGAATGTTTGTACCCTTTGACTAACATCTCCCCATTTCACCCACCTCTCAGCCCTGGCCACCACCATTCCACTCTCTGTTTCTATGAGTAGATGTTTTCAGACTCCACGTGTAAGTAAGATCATACAGCGTTTCTCTGGCCCATTATTACACTTAGCGTATTGTCCTCGGCTTCCATTCATATTGTTGCAAATGGCAAGATTTCTTTCCTTCTCGTTGCTGACTAA
This sequence comes from Oryx dammah, assembly GCF_014754425.2. NCBI lineage: Eukaryota > Metazoa > Chordata > Mammalia > Artiodactyla > Bovidae > Oryx > Oryx dammah. The sequence goes on from NW_024070202.1 coordinate 110,584,024, forward strand.
TATTCTCATGTATATCATACACACACACACACAGCATCTTCTTTATCCACTCATCCACTGATGGAAACTTAGGCTGTTTCTATATTTTATCTATTGTGAATAGTTCTGCAATGAACGTGGTAGGGCAGACACCTCTTCAAGGCAGTGATTTCATCTCTTCTGTGTATATACCCTGAAGTGGGATTGCGAGATCATGTGGTAGTTCAGTCTTTAGCTTTTTGGGGAATCTTTATGCTGTTTTCCATAGTGTTTGTGCCAGGATGGGTTTTATGAATAGAAAGAAATGTATAGTTCACTGTTTGTGTAGACAAGTTAAATATATGAGTTTAAGGGGAATATCTTAAGTAACTCTTCCAGATTATTTTTGGAAGTAGTCAAAGGTCAACCATATTATTAAATAATGAAACTGTCTTATGTAACATACCCCAGAAGCAAATGCTGAAATGGTAATTTGTGTGCAAGAGATTTATTAAGGAGAGATAGATGAGAAAAGAGAGAAGCAAGACATGAAACAGAGAGATGCCAAGCAAAGGGAAGCTTTTGGGCAAAAGTCCTTGAGGTCAATGTGTGGGCTACAGCCGATTCTACCAGGAGCCTCTGGAGTGAGTTGGGGTTGTCCCAACCAGAGATAAGAGAACTTGCCTCTCATCCTCCCACACCCAGCAGCCATTGATTACCAAGCATCTGGGCACTTCTGACTCTTGGAAGCTTCAGGAGGCAAAGGACAGTCAGCCAAATAGTAGCACAGGTGATGGTGATGAAACTGTTCCATTGTGCTGATGACTGAATGCTTGTGTCTCCCCAAATTCATATGTTGAAACCTAATTCCCAGTGTGCATTTGGGAGGTGATTCGGTCATAAGAGTGGGGCCCTTATGATGGAATTCGCGAAGTTTCCAGAGAGCTTCCTCACCCCTTCCATCACATGAGGACGTGGAGAGAAGAAGCTGTGTATGAATACGGGAGCAACTGTTACCAGACACTGAATCTGTTACCACCTTGATCTTGGATTTCCAGGGTCCAGAACTGTGGGGAAAAAAAATTCTGTCATTTATAAGCACTCAGTCTGTTGATAGCAGCCTACTCTGACTGAGACACATGACTTCAGATTTTCAGACCTGGTTAGAGGGGTAAGAAGGGTTTTGGTAACCACAGCAATGACCGTGTTATCTTTTGTTATGATGGCATTGAACCATTCTTTACGTCCTGACAAGTAACCGAAGTGTCATTTTACATATTGGTTCACATACCTTCCTGACCACAAAGCCAAATCATCAGAAATATAATGGCAAATAAAATAGGTCCTGCATGAGACAAGTTGCTGGTCGGTCACAGTTTTTTAACCTGTGACCCACTACTTTAACTTAAGTGAGATCTTGAAGGAATGTTAAATTGAGCATTATATCCTAATTTGAAATTAGAGGAACAAATATTTTTCCATAATATAGAAATAGAGCATTTTTAACTCACTAAATCTGTCAAACAAGAGGTTAGTCAGAAATTAATATATAATCCTTTCTTCATGAAGTTCTTAACTCATGGTTTATACATGCTTTTGTATTAGGTTGTAAATCATAGCAATGAAATAAAACTACAGGCATGGCACAGTTCCAAAGGATAATTCCTAATGGCAGATATTTGACTCTTTCAGAAGTAGTGTGAGATAGTATAATAAAGCTATTGGTCCACCAAACCAGTCTTGTATTATTAGAACTGACTGATGTTAATTTCAGTTAATCTCCCCATCCTTTTGTGCTCAGCATAGCACTTTGTTGAAATCACCCTGAAGTACCTATGCCATTCTAGTCCATGTTATTATCATGAAAGCAAAACAGTGTGTTTCATCTTTAGATTATTCAAGACACTTATCACTGAACCAGCTCATAGTAGGTGTTTGGAAACATTCAAATGAGAAAATTGGCCTACAATTCCCCTTCTTTGAAACATCTTGCCATTTATTTTAATAGCCAAGTACCTTTGCTCTATGAATAATGATTCACCATAGAGTCTCCTAGCTGCTTGTTAATTCTTGACTTCCTCTCTCTTGCTCATTTGGAATCTGTCAGCAATGTTTCTGCAGAATGTGTCAAGCATCAGAGCATATGTTATCTGCATATGTATCAAAAGAGACCTATCTTTCTCTCCTCTTCTCTCCAATATTTTTTCTCTTTAACGTAACTATAAGTTCCCAGAATGTACATCCTGTTTTGAAACAGAATTAGGCTTTGAATAAGAGTTTGCACGAGCAGAGGAGAATACTAGGTGTTCAACTTGGATACAGAAGATAAGAATTTTGTGTGGCTTTCCCTGCTGTCTGTGAAAATATATTTTAAACTAGTCCTTGGCTCTGACTTTGCTCATTCTCAGAAATAGTATATTGATATAAAACAAATGCACAGCTTTTTCAAAGATAGAATGAGAGAAAGAAGAGGACTCTAATAGGCTTTAATACACCAGTGAATTTCATGGATTTTTTTCAAAACAAATCATCCCAGATATAGTCCCAACACAGCCAGAAGCCTTGAGATGCTGAAAATTGGGAAGAAAATGTGGACAGTATATGTTCCTATGAGAATTCTATTTTCACTACACACTAAAAGTTAATGCTGCCTGTCGGATGTTTCTATAATAAAATTCATCATCAGAATTTACTAAAGGGATTGAAAGCTTCATGCGCTCTCAGCCGTATGTATTTTTAAGCAAACTTTAAGGTCAGAGTCCACAGTATAGTCAACTCCTGCAATGTGGGAGTAACACAGAGACCATCCAGCCCCTAATGCCTCTTTTCCTGACCCAGTCATAACAAGATCTCGACTATGATAGTTACTATTAAAAAAAACAACAACAGGCAAAAAAAAACAGAATATGTCCCTTATAAATCCCCTTCTAAAAAGTGAATATCAGCAGGCAGAGGGAAGTTGGCAGGAATTAGTTCCTAGACCATCACTGAGTAGAATAAAAGATTCCTAAGTAAATGAGTTAGAGAAGAGTTTAACTTTGAGCAGGTTATCAGAACTATAAAAAATCTCAATCTAAAAAAAAAAAACAAAAAAGCGTCTCATGCTGGTGGGAAGGGATAAGGTAAGGCTGAAAGACTGGATGCCCCCAAACAAACCTGTTTTTTTCTTTTTTTTTTTTCCCCTCCCACCCATGCCTTCCTTTCTTAGTTAACACTATCACCATTCTCCCTGGCACCAAAGCTAATAGCTCAAGGTCATTCACAAGACTAGGCTCTCACCTTACTTATCCTTACTTATAAATTCCAGCTCTTTGTTTTCTGCTTTATTCCCACTGCCTTGGCTCAGGCTATGATTTTCCCTCATTCAGCCCAATGCCTTCTTCCTGACCTCTGATATGTTCCCATGGTGCTTTGCAGTACTGATCACTCCTTCAGTCCTCGGTTTCTTCACCCCTCTGCCTGCCTCATCAGCCCTGTGGAGTCTCCCACTCTGTCCGCCTGCCATTACCATGATGGCGGCTGCTGTTGAGTGGTGTGTTGGTGAGGCCATGGTGTCTAAACGAGGGGTCTTCAAAGCCCATGTCTGCCTCTTACTTCTGTGATCTTGATGGTTGGGTAGGCTCATCAAGTCTTACTTTCCTTGCTTGTGAAAAAAGCATACCATGAATTTCTAACTCCAAAAACCTTTTGTGAATATTAAATAAAATAATACCCATAAAGAGCTTAGCACAGCACCTGTTATTGGGTTATATTCTCTGTTAACAAAGTGGTAATATTAATGATTAGTGTTTGATACCACTGAGACTAGAAGATATTGTAAGAACCTTGGTGGGTGTGGGAAAACTTTAGGTAAATGATCAATATTTGCAAAGAGACTTGAGATACCCATCATCTGTCCTTTTTATAACCTAAAGATATTTTTAAAGATTAATACAATACAATTTATTATAAATTAACATAAAAGCAGTCCTGAAAGGAAGAAAAGAAACCTTATATTTGGCACTCTAATTTACGAATCCTGAACTGAGAATTGAAATGTTTGATTCTAATCTTCCTTCCACAATGAGATTGCAATTCACACAAATCAATTGCTCCAATCACTCTGACTCTATGACTGAGTCTGCTGTAATGTAGTGATGTTTAGGAAGGTGTTGTGAGACATAAGAAATCTCTTTAAGGGCAAGACTATGATTTTCATCAGTAACCTCCAGCTAAAACCTGAAGCAAATATATTTTTGCCTTTTTAGAGAAGGCAGTCTTCATCACCAGTTTTATTATATAACATAATTTCAAATATTGATGTTAAAATACGAACTCTACTATTACAACATTGATTAGACATGATTTTGAATATGTTAGAAGAGAAATCTTTCACCTACAAGCCACTGTTAGCTATCAACAAACTCCAATCAAGAACATCTTTAGTAGAAGACTGAATTCTCCTTTGTTGAAATTCCATGGCATATGTTGATTTATTCCAATTATAAGATGTCTGAACATGAAAATGTAAAGTAATTTTCATTCTGGTCTTAATTTCAGACAGCCACAGTGTATTTCTATATTATTAATGGAGAAATGTGACTATGATGAAGTCAGTACAACTTGATAAAAAGAAAAAAGAAAGCTTTTCTCCTAAAGTCCTAACACTAGTCAAATTAATACTCTTATGAATAGTTAGAGGATAGCTTTAATGTAAAGCAGGTCAAGGATATGCAGGGAATAAATTCAAGAGTCTTCATCAACACAGCCATTCTTTTCTACTGAACTGGATTTATTAAAATAATTTGCAGTCTTTGAATGTATCTGTTTTTCTGTTTCTAAGTGCAGGAATCTTTAAAATCTATAGCAATAGATGTGTAAATAAGAATGACATATTATTCAAAACATTTCCCTTTCATGGGATGTAATCCATACAAGTTGTATTATACTAAGAAAACCATGATAAAGAAATTGCCCCTATTCCCTGGGGATAGAGAATACTCAGTTCAGTCGCTCAGTTGTGTCTGACTCTTTGCAACCCCATGAATCACAGTACGATAGACCTCCCTGTCCATCACCAACTCCCGGAGTTCACTGAGACTCACGTCCATCGAGTCCGTGATGCCATCCAGCCATCTCATCCTCGGTCGTCTCCTTCCCCTCCTGCCCCCAATCCCTCCCAGCATCAGAGTCTTTTCCAATGAGTCAACTCTTCGCATGAGGTGGCCAAAGTACTGGAGTTTCAGCTTTAGCATCATTCCCTCCAAAGAAATCCCAGGGTTGATCTCCTTCAGAATGGACTGGTTGGAACTCCTTGAAGTCCAAGGGACTCTCAAGAGTCTTCTCCAACACCACAGTTCAAAAGCATCAATTCTTCAGCGCTCAGCCTTCTTCACAGTCCAACTCTCACATCCATACATGACCACAGGAAAAACCTATAGCCTTGACTAGACGGACATTTGTTTGCAAAGTAATGTCTCTGCTTTTGAATATGCCATCTAGTTTGGTCATAACTTTCCTTCCAAGGAGTAAGCGTCTTTTAATTTTATGGCTGCAGTCACCATCTGCAGTGATTTTGGAGCCCCCCAAAATAAAGTCTGACACTGTTTCCGCTGTTTCCCATCTATTTCCCATGAAGTGATGGGACCGGATGTCATGATCTTCATTTTCTGAATGTTGAGCTTTAAGCCAACTTTTTCACTCTCCTCTTTTACTTTCATCAAGAGGCTTTTTAGCTCCTCTTCACTTTCTGCCATAAGGGTGGGGTCATCTGCATATCTGAGGTTATTGATATTTTTCCCGGCAATCTTGATTCCAGCTTATGCTTCTTCCAGCCCAGCGTTTCTCATGATGTACTCTGCATATAAGTTAAAGAAGCATGGTGACAATATACAGCCTTGACGTACTCCTTTTCCTATTTGGAACAAGTCTGTTGTTCCATGTCCAGTTCTAAGTGTTACTTCCTGACCTGCATACAGGTTTCTCAAGAGGCAGGTCAGGTGGTCTGGCATTCCCATCTATTTCAGAATTTTCCACAGTTGATTGTGATCCACACAGTCAAAGGCTTTGGCATAGTCAAGAAAGCAGAAATAGATGTTTTTCTGGAAATGTCTTGCTTTTTCCATGATCCAGCAGATGTTGGCAATTTGATCTCTGGTTCCTCTGCCTTTTCTAAAACCAGGTTGAACATCTGGAAGTTCACGGTTCACGTATTGCTGAAGCCTGTCTTGGAGAATTTTGAGTATTACTTTACTAGCGTGTGAGATGAGTACAATTGTGCGGTAGTTTGAGCATTCTTTAGTACATAGGGTCTTCCAGCAATCCCACTTCTGGGCATATATCTGGGCAAAACTCTAGCTGGAAAAGATACCTGCATTCCAGTGTTCATAGCAGCACTATTGATAATAACCAGGGCATGGAAGCAACCTAAATGTCCATTGACAGACAAATGGACAAAGAAGATGTGGTATATATACATAATGGAATACTACTCAGCATAAAAAGAATGAATTAACGCCATTTGCAGCAACAAGGATGGATGTAGAGATTATCATACTAAGTGAAGTAAGTCAGAGAAAGGCAAATACCATACAATACCACTTATATGTGGAATCTAAAATATGATACAAAAGATTATTTATAAAACAGAAACAGACTCAGACACAGAAAACAAATTTATGGTTACCAAAGGAGAAAGGCAGTGAGGGAGGTATAAAGCAGGAGTTTGGGATTAAGAGATATATACTGCTATATATAGACCTGCCTCTTGAGAAATCTGTATGCAGATCAGGAAGCAACAGTTAGAACTAGACATGGAACAACACACTGGTTCCAAATAGGAAAAGGAGTACATCAAGGCTGTATATTGTCGCCCTGCTTATTTAACTTCTATGCAGAGTACATCATGAGAAATGCTGGGCTGGAAGAAGCACAAGCTGGAATCAAAATTGCCAGGAGAAATATCAATAACCTTAGATATGCAGATGACTCCACCCTTATGGCTGAAAGTGAAGAAGAACTAAAGAGCCTCTTGATGAAAGTGAAAGAAGAGAGTGAAAATGTTGGCTTAAAGCTCAACATTCAGAAAACGAAGATCATGGCATCCAGTCCCATCACTTCATGGCAAATAGATGGGGAAACAGTGGAAACAGTGGCTGACTATATTTTTCTGGGCTCCAAAATCACTGCAGATAGTGACTGAAGCCATGAAATTAAAAGACGCTCACTCCTTGGAAGGAAAGTTATGACCAACCTAGACAGCATATTAAAAAGCAGAGACATTACTTTGTCAACAAAGGTCCATCTAGTCAAAGCTATGGTTTTTCCAGTGGTCATGTATGGATGTGAGAGTTGGACTGTGAAGAAGGCTGAGCGCTGAAGAATTGATGCTTTTGAACTGTGGTGTTGGAGAAGACTCTTGAGAGTCCCTTGGACTGCAAGGAGATTCAACCAGTCCATCCTAAAGGAGATCAGTCCTGGGTGTTCATTGGAATGACTGATGTTGAAGCTGAAACTCCAATACTTTGGCCACCTCATGCAAAGAGCTGATTCATTTGAAAAGACTCTGATGCTGGGATAGATTGAGGGTAGGAGGAGAGGGGATGGCAGAGGATGAGATGGTTGGATGACATCACCAACTTGATGGACATGCGTTTGGGTGAACTCTGGGAGTTGGTGATGGACAGGGAGGCCTGGCGTGCTGCATTTCATGGGGCTGCAAAGAGTCAGACACGACTGAGTGACTGGACTGAGCTGAACTACTATATATAGAATATATAAAATAGATAATCAACAAGGTCCTACTGTATGGTACAGGGGACTATGTTCAATATCTTATAATAATGTATAATGAAACAGAATCTGAAATACATGTATATATATTATATATATATATATTTAGAGAGAGAGAGAGCTGAATCATTTTTCTGTACACCAGAAACTCACAAAATATTGTGAACCAATTGTACAAAAATGTTTTAAAAACACACAAGGTCAAATGTACAAGCTTATATGCGTAAGTAACATTGGTGAGACGTGTATCTTACTTTGATGTGATCTTTCTATGACAGAATAACAAACTCCCTGCTAATCTCTAGTCATGACAATGATTAAAACTTGGTATAGTGCAGAAGATGATCCAAAATTTTTAACTAAAATCTTTGGTTTTCATTCTGTTTGCTCTCCTGCATGAAATATACCCAATTTGCCAACTTTTGAACCAATGCTGGACTTAGAATCATCAAGCAGCAAAACTCAACTGTTAATTTCTTGTGCCTTTTAAATTATAGGCAGTCAGTCAGTTATTTCCTAAAGGAACACATGAATCACACAGATAAAGCCCTGTTGGGTAAGCTAATCACATATAGTTTCTGCCGGGACAGGGAGAAATATTTATTTAAAAGTTGTAAAAAAAAAAAAAAATGAAGCCTTCCCAACCCACCACCCTTCTTCCCTTTGCTCTGATCGTAATGCAAAGGCTCACTTCCATTTCCTCCACTTTCTCCACAAACAAGGAAGTTCTAGTCATATCAAGGTTTTTGTAGTTCCCTGGTGGCTCAGCTGGTAAAGCACCTGCCTGCCAATGCGGGAGATGCAAGAGACGGGAGTTTGGTCCCTAGAAAAGGGCATGGCCACCCAGTCCAGTATTCTTGCCTGGAAAATTCCCTGGACTGATGAGCCTGGCCGGCTACAGTCCATGGGGTTGCAAAGAGTTGGACACGACTAAGTGTGTGTGCGCACATCCATGTTACTTTTTTTTTAAAGAAACTTTCTTTGCCACAGAGGGAAAGAATATAGGCAGGAGTTCTCCACTGACACCAGGGGGACCAACTGTTTCCTTCCCATCTCTGGCCTGGTGGCCCCTCAGCCCTAACTGCTGCCTTAAAATAGATGTACTCTATTAAGGATGGTTGAATCTCAGTTTCACAAACTATTTATAGACATCTCAAGTACACAATTTTATAATACTGTGTGAAAATAATACAATATAATATTAAGATGTTTTGAAGCCCATACTAGTTTATTCTTCTTAGACTTAGTGATAGCTTGGACTTTTAGAGTCACTATTTCATATGATTCATATTTATATTTGTATTTTATATATATATTACATGTATGTGTGTGTGTGTGTGTATCAGTTCAGTCGCTCAGTTGTGTCCGACTCTTTGCAGCCCCATGAATTGCAGCACGCCAGGCCTCCCTGTCCATCACCAACTCCCGGAGTTCACTCAGACTCGCGTCCATCGAATCAGTGATGCCATCCAGCTATCTCTATCCCCTTCTCCTCCTGCCCCCAATCCCTCCCAGTATCAGAATCTTTAACAATGAGTCAGCTCTTCACATGAGGTGGTCAAATTACTGGAGTTTCAGTTTTAGCATCATTCCTTCCAAAGAACACCCAGGGCTGATCTCCCTCAGAATGGACTGGTTGGATCTCCTTGCAGTCCAAGGGACTCTCAAGAGTCTTCTCCAAAACCACAGTTCAAAAGCATCAATTCTTTGGCGCTCAGCTTTCTTCACAGTCCAACTCTCACATCCATACATGACCACTGGAAAAACCATAGCCTTGACTAGACGGACCTTTGTTGGCAAATGTATTTGCCAGTTTCCCATCATGGATGTATATATGTTTGTATGTGTGTATAATTTATTTTTGGCCAGTTCACCTTAACTTCAAATCCAAATTCTAGCTGATCATATAAAGGGATATAAGCAGATTTGTGGAGAAATGGTCCTTTGTATGTTCCACAAAAGAAGTACTTCAGACTTTTGGTTATAAAGGTCCCATTTACTTCCAACCCAAACTCAATTAAGACAGCATCTTACAGATTCTATCCACAGTAACTCACTGCAAACCTCTTCTCTGAACCTGAAATGCAGTCTTCCTCCATTCCACTGAGATGATCTTTACATCTTGGTTCACACCTTTATGACCCTCCCTACTTCTCATCACATCTTCCTGGCTTCTTAATTCAAGTCATTTTTCCAAACACCTGGTCAGTCCTTTTCTTTCACTCTCAACTACATCAGACTGACAGTTTCCACGTCCTCTTTTTTCTTATTTCTTTCTATATTTGAAACCAGAAATCTTTTCAAGATTCCGAGTTTCATCAACTGTGCCTCAAAAATGCTGCAAAGTTTTCTTGCAAAATTGAATCTCCATACACATATATTTCATTTGTGATTGACAATTTAATTACAGAATTTTGTCCCTTTTCTAATCAGTCTAGAGACAGCTTGAAATCCACAGTGGCTTTAAGGCAATTTCTTCAAAAGCAATTAATTACTTGTTGACCCACCCTGCCCATTCTGAGATAAAGCTTATCTTATGTAGTGGGGCCCTGGACTGACCAATGCCTTTCCAGAATGGAAGAACCCCCAAATGGAGCTTAAGCAGATTCTAGTCACTCTTATAACAGGCACCTCTGCTGAGTCCTTTTCCATTCGAGAGCAATAATCAAATGAAATGATTTGCACGATAGAAAAGAGCATTAACTTTGCAGACTGAATCAAAGTATGTGGGAAGGATGAAGATGTAAATGATCTTAACAATAAGCTAACAAAAAACTAGTCAGTTTTGAACTGAATGATGTTTGAGAGAGAGATGGGTTAAGGTGCACATCAAAACATCTTTTAACGTAAGGATATTTAGAGTCTAAGTCACCACACCATAAAAACTCATGTGAGAAACTTACGGAATATGAAACGCAGTTGTTCTCCTTCTGAACATATGCACTGAGATAAGTCGAATAAAAAGAGTGCACAGGAGAGTTAGAAGTTACTGCCATTTGGTTGGACCTTTTATTAGCACTCTTGTTGAGAACTGACAGAATCACACTCAAATTTGGCTAAAGAAGAAAGGTAATTTGGGGACCCATGTAATTAAGCAGTCTTTGAATTGGCAGTAGCTTCTGGCCTGGGTGAATCTTTGGATTCCAAAGATATCATCAGAAACAAGTTTTCGTCTCTTGTCTCTCAGTTCCGCTTGTCTTTCTTGGCTTCGTGGCAAGCTTGTTACTGGAACACTTCCCTGGACCTTTTTTGAGCACACAACCCAAAGCATCTCTCCACCCAAAAGGCTCTGACAGGTCGAACTTCAGTCACATGCCTCTCCTTGGTCTAATTACTGTGTCTAAGAAATGGGATATCCTGCGGCATGGCAGGCAGGCTCACTTGGTTGAAAATTCCACAGGGTTATGTGGAGTAGGGGAATGGTCTTTGCAAAAGAAAATGGTGCTGTACAGCCTGACCCTAAAAGGAAGGGAGCAAAAGAGATGATTTCCAAGAGACCTTCACTGAGGGATCTTGAGTAATCATGGCATTTGGTTGAGAAGAATTTAGGGGAAGCTAATGGCAACCCACCCCAGTACTCTTGCCTGGAAAATCCCATGGATGGTGGAGCCTGGTAGGCTGCAGTTCATGGGGTCGCTAAGAGTTGGACACAACTGAGCGACTTCACTTTTCACTTTTCACTTTCATGCATTGGAGAAGGAAGTGGCAACCCACTCCAGTATTCTTGCCTGGAGAATCTCAAAGATGGGAGAGCCTGGTGGGCTGCCGTCTATGGGGTTGCACAGAGTCGGACACGACTGAAGCAACTTAGCAGCAGTAGCAGCAGCAGATACGTCACCTAAGTGGTATATAGGACTGACAATGAGTGAGGACTTTGAGATTCTGAGCTATATATCATTGATAGGACAAAGATGAGGTTTGAAGTAGGCTTTCTATTTGTTTGTTTTTGCATAAAACAAATGTAACTGATTGTGGAACATTTAGGAGGAAAAAGAACCACAAAAATCAGAAGGGGAAAATTTTAGAAAGCATCACGATTAACGTGTTTAGCAAATTTCCAGTGTGTCTTATACAAATAGCATGTGTGTTTACTAATTAGAGTAATTCAGTATAAATACTACATTTTTGCTTAAAATATTCAGAACATTTTGGCACATGACTAGTCTTCAGAGATCACAAAAGTTTAATGGCTAAATAATAACACACTTAATGGATTTATCATACTCAATAATCAATGTCTGTTTTCCATAGTTTCCATTTTTACTTTCAAAGATGATATTATGATAAACTTGTTGGGACTATATCTCTTGCCATTTTTCTGAAACTGAGTCCTTCCAGTGGAATTACTGAGTCATAGAATATGAACATATAAATATTCTTGGTATATGTTGTGACGTTTCTATGTAGATTACTACTATTTTTACCAGCGATGTGGTAGAATGATCCTTACTACTTCCCCCAAATAATGATTTTTCGGGAATAACATTATGAGATTTATGAAACAAGTATTTTTATTTGTTTTCCCACAGTGCCCACTATTAAAATTAATAAGTGAATTTTAAAGAATGAACCTATAATTCACAACAAGTGTGTGCTTTTAATTCTGAGTTACAACCCCAAAGGAGAGAGTTTGTCTTAGTGAGTCAATATCTGCTCATTTTAATACTGACAGCACTGATTGTTGAGGATGCAGGGAAATGATTATTCTATGAAATTCTGGTATTCAATCTGGCAATGTGTATCAAAATTGAAGCTGTGTACGTTTAATGCAGAAATTCTGTATTTGGAAGCATATCTAAAGAAGTATTTGATCAAATACACAATACTTTATGATCATCATTAAGGTTTTAATAACATCAGAAGTCATATATGCATCTATCTAAGCATGCATCAGCACTTATTTAAAATAAACCCTGGATATTCATTCAGTGAATAAAATGCAGCTGTTATAAAAGGAGTGTCTGGAGTCAGAATTTCCTGCATTGAAATCTTGTTGCACCCGGATGGGAATAAGTAACAACTTTGTGTCCTTGAACAAATGTCCGTGACTCATATTTGTAAAATTTGAGTATTAAGTTAGATTTTATGTAGAAAGAGCTAATAAAGTCCTAGTTATTATAATTTTTATAATTGTATTAATTGGAAATTTAACGATTTAGCATTTAAGCTTATTAAATGGAAAAAGCCTTAAATCGTTGATAAGAACAAGTGATTAGAGAGTGTGGATGAGAATATCATATTTGTATAGAAGTTTATATGTGTGTATCTGCGTAAGAAGCCAAAGTGACATTAACCAAAATATGCACCATGGTCATCTCTTGGTTGGAGAACATTGGCCTCTTTTTGCTTTGCTTCCTTCTTATATTTTTCTCTAATGTTTGGATTTTCTTTGAGTATTTGTCATCTTTATGATCAAAACCAATTACTAGACCATCCACATCTTTTAAAAATCTGATTATATAAGAGATTTTCTTTAGTAGATTCTGGAATTCCTAGGTGACTTGCCCAAAGCTACATAGCCAGCTGGTTGCAAGACAGCAAGAGGACAGTTTTCTAATCCCTAGTACACAGACCAGATGAGTGCTGTCAGGTAAAATGATCAAGAGGAAAAGAAACCATCAATGAGATTAGACTAAGACAACTAAAAGATTCCAAACTGTAATGACAAAAGGTCAACATTCTGCTTATTTCACTATGTGACAAGGGCAAGACTCATGATCTCTCAAATACTGTTTTGTTTTCCCTTTGTAATTCCAATTATAAAGTTATTATCCAAAAGTTCCTGTCAACCTAAATAAAGAGATAAACTGAGGCAAACTCAAATGACCTTAATGATGATCATAAATTATTGTGTATTTGATCAAATACTTCTTTAGATATGCTTCCAAATATAGCATTTCTGCATTAATTGAGAATAGAGAGGAATTACGGTTCAGGAAATGCAGGCTTTCAGGTCAGCTTCAGGCCAGTCTGTTGACGACCTGGGGCAAGCTATATTTGTGGGCAAGAAATGCAAAGAGGAAGAAGACCAGACAGAGTCCAAGAAATAAGTTCATGGATTTGAGAATGGGGAGGGATTTCCGGCAGATGTTTATTGATCAGGAGACAAGTCTCGGAAACTTCTGCAAATCAGGCATTCACAGGAAATCAGCCTCTAGGTTCCTAAGTTTGCTTCTTCTGAGGTTGCATGCATGAGATTTTCCACTGCATATCCTCCAGTTCCACTTAGATTGAAATCCTTTCACGTTCCTGGTTCCTATACCTTTAAGAACATAAAGAAATGCAGCTTAAGACACAGTGGAAGCTGACGTATTTATTTAGTTAATTACTAGTTAGTTCCTTTAAAGCAAATCTCCAAATACTAGTACTGGAGTAAATATTTATTCATAGTCAGGGTAGAGGAGTGAGGTGGTTGATACTTGCATTTAAAATCTGAAAAAAAGAAAAACATAGTAAAAATTCAATAAAATTCTCCCTTAAATTTATATGGAATATATGCCCTTGAAACTTTGTTCATGCTGATAAAGGTAAATAGATTTCATAAGATTCTTGAGTAAACGTGTGATTACAGATTTATCATGTGTAACTGGAAATTTATGGCCACAGCTGTTGCGTTTGAACCATGACAAGCAGTGGTGGCCCCTTAGCATCACTGTCACGAGCCAGAATAAAAATGTGTAGAATCTGTGTAAACACAGGCTCTCTGTCTTGTGCTGTGTGATCACTGGGTGTTGATTCCTTTGTAAATTGGAATGAGGTATCAACAATATACAGAGCCTATAGTAATCACCGATTGAAACTGAGGTATCTCTCTAATTCATTTTCTTTCTCTTAGTGTACCACAACAGTATTAAGAAAAGAACCTCTCTTAAGGCCCGTATTGTGCCTGTCATTGTGCCTGCGGATTACTGTATTACCACATTTAATCCTTAACATGTGGCTGCTCGGTTGAGTTATTGCCAGTAACTCAGGAGAAAAATCAAGTCTGAGAGGTGAGGAATACCCAGGAGTCTGGGAGCAATAGATCTGAATCTATTCACAGGTTATTCTCATGAGCAGCATGCTGTCTCCAGCTCCCTGTGTGCTGAGCTGTTGTTGCTTAATGAGATTCATGGTGGAGATGTTGTTATTGTTGTTTAGTCGCTAAGGCATGCCTGACTTTTTGCAACCCCATGGACTGCAGTACACCAGGTCTCCCTGTCCTTCACCATCTCCCAGAGTTTGCTCGAACTCATGTCTATCGAGTCAGTGATGCCATCCAACCACCTCATCCTCTGTCATCCCCTTCTCACCATCACAGTGGAAACGGAGAGAAAATATGAAATTACTTGCCTGACTTGAGTCTGCTGAACACTGGAAGATGTTCTTTAGAATATGTTTTTGACCCAGATTTGACTCCTTTCTTCCCTTTTTAACTTTCCTTCCCTTTTAATTTTTTTTTTTATTGTGGTAAAAGTCACATAAGACACACTATTTTAACCATGCTTAACTGCACAGTTCAGTGACACCAAAGACATTCACAATGTCATGAGACTCTCACCATTATCCATCTCCCAAATTTTCACTTCCTAAACTGAAACTCTGTCCGCATTAAACACTAATGCTCCATCCCCCTCCCTACCCTCCCTAGCCCCCTGCCCCTGGCATCTCAGTGTATTTTCTGACTCCATGAATTTGACTATTCTAGGTACCTCGTCTAAGTGGAATTAAGCAGTATTTGTTTGCACTTAATATATTGGAATGCATTTTTAAGGTTAACTTGATATATCTCCTGGGAAGCAACACATTACTGACAGACAAAATGAAGTTTTCAGAATGTATAGTAATTTGCTTGTACAAAGAAAACCTGTTTGGGAGTTCTGGTTTTTGTTTTTTTTTTTCCTGAAAGGTGATCTTCAAGGCATTTTCCTTGAGCCCCCTTTTCCCTGCAGATTATATAGAGAGGATATGAAAAGACTGAGATGAAGCACCGTCACTAGAAGCCACGGTGACAGATGAGCAAGCTTAATTGTGACAGGTAGTGTTGGCCCTTTCCTATTTCTTCTGTGAAAATGGAACCGTCCTTCAGTCCGCTGGGTCAGTAGGGTGTGCCTGGTGCATGGTGTGTGGGGAAGGGGCCTTCCCTAATTGCAAGAGGCAGACAATTCATCTGGAAGCTCTAGAAAATGAGAGGAGGAAAAAAAAAAAAAAAAACTGAGCTCTAAATGTCCATCTGGGTTTTGAAAAGTAGATATTTGAAGTTGTGGCAGGCTGCTTTGTAATTAAATCGGTCACCAAGGTCCATTTTCATAGCAGTCCCATTCCAGATGTGATCATAGCATAATGAACCATGCCTTTATAAATCTTACGTTTCCCGGGATCAAAATATCTGCCAGAATTTTCCTCCCAATTTAAAGAGTTTAAATGCCACATTATTTTTGAAAAGTGCTTTGCTCTACTGGTGTTTTTGTGTCACAGAAAACAGTTGGAGGGAATGGTATGGAATGACAGATAAAGGAAAACCTCCTTCCTGTTTCAATAAAAACAGAATTCACTGTACTTGCGTCCTGCTGTCCAGCCTTGATTCACATGGACCAATTTCTCTTCTGGCTACTAAGATAAATGTAGTATTTACTGAATAAAGGTGATCATGTTTTCTGCTCTGCTATATATCAGTCTTGAAGGGTCAGATGCACTTGTTATCTAGATACACAATCCAGTATATGTAGAGGTATCTTACTCTTCTGTGGTTTGAAGCTCATCTTCCATTTATTTCTATTTCAAACTGAGTTTAAAAGTTGGCTACCTATCAGAAAAGGAGGATGGAATGATCGGGTTAGACAGGGGCAAGCTCCTTAGAGTCCTTCTTGGGTAATTTCTCTGATAGACTCAAACTAATTCTGATACTCTACCTGCCGCTAGGAACAGTGTTTAATTTCCATGCAATTATGTGAGTTTGTGTGAAATCTCTTTCTGAAACCCCCGGACAGAATTTATTTCAGTTCTGAAGCAATGACTGCTCACACCTTGAATAATTATAGAGACATTCCCCCATACTCGGGCTTCCCTGGTGGCTCAGACAGTAAAGAATCCTGCTTGTAATGGAGGAGTTCAGTGCAGTTCAGTTGCTCAGTCGTCTCCGACTCTTTGCGACCCCATGGACAGCAGCACGCCAGGCCTCCCTGTCCATCACCAACTCCTGGAATTACTCAAACTCATGTCCATCGAGTCAGTGATGCCATCCAACCATCTCATCCTCTGTCGTCCCCTTCTCCTCCTGCCTTCAATCTTTCCCAGCATCAGGGTCTTTTCCAGTGAGTCAGTTCTTCACATCAGGTGGCCAAAGTATTAGAGTTTCAGCTTCAACATCAGTCCTTCCAATGAATATTCAGGACTAATTTCCTTTAGTATAGACTGGTTGGATCTCCTTGCAGTCCAAGGGACTCTCAAGAGTCTTCTCCAAAACCACAGTTCAAAAGCATCAATTCTTCGGCGCTCACCTTTCTTTATAGTCCAACTCTCACATCCATACATGACCACTGGAAAAACCATAGCCTTGACTAGATGGACCTTTGTTGGCAAAGTAATGTCTCTGCTTTTGAATATGCTGGCTAGGCTGGTTATAACTTTTCCTCCAAGGAACAAGCATCTTTTAATTTCATGTCTGCAGTCGCCATCTGCCGTGATTTTGGAGCCCCCCAAAATAAAGTCTGTCACTGTTTCCACTGTTTCCCCATCTATTTGCCATGAAGTGATGGGACCAGATGCCATGATCTTAGTTTTCTGAATGTTGAGTTTTAAGCAATGCAGGATACCCAGGTTCAATCCCTGGATTGGGAAGATCTCCTGGAGAAAAAAATGACAACCCACTCCAGTATTCTTGCCTGGAGAATTCCATGGATAGAGGAGCCTGGTGGGCTATGGTCCTTAGGGTCACAAAGAGAAAGCCTGAGCAACTAACACTTTCACTTTCCCCCACACTAAAGTTTACACGCAGACTGAGTCATGCCAATCCAGTAGCAGTAGATGCAATTAGAGTAAATTATATAAACGAACTACGAGACATCACGATTCCATAGTGATGCTCAAAAAAGGATTTAAAAAAGGAAAGGGAAATAAAAGAATTGGAGAGACAAAACAAAGTGTACTGATACAATTGGAAGCTAAGATGCCAACTTCTGTCTTGAAATTGATAGCTATTTGTAAATCATCTACGCTTTAATAAAAATAGTCCTGAGAGGAAAAAAAAAAAACTTTAAATGTTTAAGCGTTGATAATTAAAGGGAAGGAATAGGCATTTTTCCTGCCTCTCTAGTAGGAATTCTACTTCAGACTAACTAAAAGCCTTAGGAGATGAGTAAAACTTTCTAAACAGTAGGATTTATAGGAATAGAAAAGCATCACATTGCAATCTCTAGTGAAATCATTGGTTTAGGTCATCAACAAATAGTAAAACATTAGTGAAGATTTGATGGGAAATTTTAGAATGATGGGATTAGGCCAGTGCTATCCAAACTACATTAGTGTATCTTAGCCTCACTGAAGTACATCACTCAGGCTTAATGTTGCCCCCAAGATTAAGCAAATGTGATGTGCAGAGTACCAGTTCTGAAGTTTCGTGAAGAAAAACAACTTAGATAAAATCAAACTATTAAAGGAATGTGGGGGAGAGAAAACCAAGCTAAGCATCAGGAAGCAGTCAGTCAAATGCAAAACATCAAAGACAGGATAATTTTTGTAGTTCCTTCAATAAATCAAAGGAAACAGTGAGAAGGGTAAAGATGGAGCACCCCTACTTCTTTAAAGAAACTAATAAGATGTAACAGCTAAATACAATATAGAGAACATTTTTGTACCCTGATGCAAACAAACCATAAATTATGTTTTTAGACAACAGGAGAAATTTGAGTATGGGATATTGTTATTTTTCAGTCACTGAATCCTGTCTATTTCTTTGCAATCCTACAAACTGTACATACCACACTCCTCTGTCCTCCACCGTCTCCTGGAGTTTGCTCCAATTCAGGTCCATTGAGTCACTGATACTATCCAACCATCTCATCCTGTGTCACTCCCTTCTCCTTTGGCCTTCAATCTTTCCCAGCATCAGGGTCTTTTGCAAAGAGTTGGCTCTTTGCATCAGGTAGCCAAAGGAGCTTCAGCTTCAGCATCAGTCCTTCCAATGAATAATCAGAGTTGATTTCCTTTAGGACTGACTTTGTTGATCTCCCTGAAGTCCAGGGGACTCTCAAGAGTCTTCTCCAGCAACACAGTTTGAAAGCATGAATTCTTTGGCGCTCAGCCTTCTTTATGGTCCAACTCCCACATACGTACATGACTGCTGGAAAAATAATAGTTTGACTATCCAGACCTTTGTTGGCAAAGTGACGTCTCTGCTAGATACTAGATGATAATACATAATTATCTTGTACTAATTTTGTAGGAGCACTGCCTCATATAAGAAAAAAATTGAATGTATATTGAAACATTTATTGGTAGATGACTTCACATTTGGAATTTGGTTAAAAGTAACCCATCCCAGTAAAAAGGAATAGGGCAGAGAAAAATGGGAATAATTAAAACTAAGATGGTAAAGTATTAGTTTTTGAAGCTTAGTGATGGGTCTGGGTGGACTATATTTTCTACTTTTGCCATGCCTAGAAATTTTCCTAATAAGTTAGAAATAAAGTAAAAGAAGTTTTAAAGCACACACCAAAAAGGACAGACAATAGAAGGTAATTCATTAACTTCCATTCCAACTATGTTTATTTATAAGGTTTCCAAAAAGCTTCATATAAAACAGAAAATTGTGAATTTAAGGTAGATGCCTACATACCAGTGAAGTGAGGCGAAAGTTGCTCAGTCGTGTCTGACTGTTTGCTACCCCAAATAGTCCATGGAGTTCTCCAGGCCAGAATACTGGAGTGGGTGGATGGTATTTAAAGAGAGACATGCTGGCGAGTTGTGACCTCAGGCAGAAAAATTAACCCCAGTAACTGGGATGGTGACAACTTAAATTTATCTGAGTTATGAGAATTGTCAGGCATATTTGTGTTTTCTGATTTTTGGAACAATGATCTTCCCAAGCCTTATCTTCATAAGTGAGTCAGACATGAGATAGATTTAAAGAACAAAATTTTTAAATGTGGTTAGTCGCATTTCAAATGTTTTTTGTTGTACTTTGGCTTTGCTTTTAAAAGGTCACTGTTGTTAGTTTAATAGCAAACAGAAGCATTGCAGTTAACCCCGGGCCGGCTTCCTGGCCGTGTAACCGAGTGTTTGCACGGGGCCCTGTGCTGAGATGGGCCCTGCAATTTGTCCAGTGCCCAGTGATCATCATCTTGAAATCCTTCACAATTTTTGAACAAGGAGCGTCAAATTTTCATTTTGCCTGGGGTCTGCAGCTAGGCAGCTGGTCCTGGTTACAGTGTATTTACATAAAGTGTGTGTGTCGGGAGAAAGGAGATCTAGTGGCCTTGATTGTTTATAATTCATTCTCCCGAAGGAGACACATCAGTTCACTTCAGGGTCACTTTATAGCCTCTTTGTTTTTTAACTTTCGAACTCTTTGGGGGACAACTAAGTGAATAGCCTCTAGCTCTGTATTATTACTTGTGATTCTATTCACTTCATGGAAATGACCCTCAAAAGCAAAATCCAATTTCAAGACACGCTTGCTATCAAGATCAAGAGTTTTCTTTTGAAATACAATTTTCAGATACAGATGTGCTTCCGGAGTTCTAAAATATGAGTTTAAAAAAAGGTAAATCTGTCTGAACATTTAGAACCCTTCTGGCACTCTTTGTTACGCAAACACACATGTTTATTGAGTTTAGTTTTTGTTTTTCCCTGTAATAGAAGAATGGTTTCATTAAGGAAGTAATAGCAGGTCTTGCAAGATTACTATTTATGGTATGGTGGTGGTGGTTTAGTTACTAAGTCATGTTTGACTCTCTACGACCCCATGGACCGTAGCCTACCAGGTTCCTCTGTCCATGGGATTTCCCAGGCAAGAATACTAGAGTGGGTTACCATTCCTTCTCCAGAGGATCTCCCTGATCCAGGGATCAAATCCACGGACCTTGTCTCCTGTATTGCAGGCACATTCTTTACTGCTGAGCCCCGAAGGAAGCCCTATTTGCTGCATACATAGTTTAAATAGCAATGCGATATCCAATTAATAGCAGTGGATCAACAATCCCAGTTATACAAATCTTCACTGAAGTCACCATACAGCTCATTCTCTGACATGCCAGGGATTAGACTGGCCGACGTCCTGTAATGGTGCCAAAGTTAACCGTGGTCTCAGAACACTGAAGAAAGGCTGAGCTGTGCATAAATTAACTACCATTAAAACAGATTTAAAAAGTAATCCTGAAAGGCCACTTTTAAGAAGAAACAGTGCTTTGAATACATCATAATTCTTTTCCAATATGTAAAAGATATTTCCAGAAGGGAATGCTTTTAATAAAAAGTTTGTATTATAGCAGTATACAGGAAATCGCTTTTTACAAATTAACCTTTCATGGTAACAGCATTGGGTTGATAGTTTTTATTCCTCCAAAGCCACAGACCTTCCCTCAGATGTCAGTGTGCATTTTTGTGTTAACTGACATTCTAGAATGGAGCTAGGAAAGAAATTGTACCCTAAACCATGGCTTCTTAAGCTGATGTCACAAATATTTCTCTCTTCCACCCTCCATTTCCTCTCTGCCTCCCTCTCTCTTTTCCTCCCCCTCTCTTTTTCTCCAAATAATATTGCCGTGACTAGTACCTACATATTTATTTCTTCTTTTACAGATGTACCACAATCTATGTGGGCATCCCTCAGACAGTTTTATTGTTTCTAAACATTTAATTTTCAAATACCGCTCTATTATGTATCCTTAGAGATGTTTCCATATGTGTCTTCTTATTTGTATAGGATTCCCAGAGGTGAACTGCTGGGTCATGGGGAATGAATTTAACATTTTGAGAGAGAATCACTCCAAAGACTGGGCCAACACCCAGGTCTACCAACAGTGGTTTTAGACCATTTTCTTCTAACCATTATCAGTGCTGCATATACTCATATTTTAAGAGTGCCAGTTTGATGGGCAAAAATAATTGTTGCTTTACTTTGTGTTGCTTTTTCAGCTTTATTAAGGAATGTGTGCTAAGTTGCCGCAGTCGTGTCCGACTCTTTGTGACCCCATGGACTGTAGCCTGCCAGGTTTCTCTCTTCATGGAATTCTCTGGGCAAGGATACTGGATTGGGTTGCCATTTCCTCCTCCTGGTGATCTTCCCAACCCAGAGATTGAACCCACATCTCTCAAGTCCCCTGCATTGGCAGGTGGGTTCATTACCACTAGCGCCACCTGGGAAGGAATAATTGACAAAACTGTAAGACATTTAAAGTGTCCATGATGACTCAACACACACACACACACACACACACACACACACACACACACACACACACGATTCCCCTCCACTGAGTTTATTAACACAGCTGTCACTTCACTTATTTAGCATTTTTGTGTGCATGAGAACATTTACAGTTTACTGTCTTATCAAGCATCAATTATACAATGCAGTGTTATCCTCTATTGTCCATATTACGCATTAGATCATCCGAACTTACTCATCTTAGAACTGAAAGTTTGAACCTTTTTACCAAACTCTTTTCCCTCCACCCAGCACTTGGCAACAACTTTTCTATTCTGTTTCTAAAAGTTCAACTTGTTCTCTTCTTCTTTCTAAGATCTCACATTGAAGTGATACCTGCAGTATTTGCCTTTCTCTGTTTGATTTATTTCACTCAGCATAATGCCTTCTCCTCATCCATGCAGTTGCCAGGTTTCCTTCTTTTTTAAGGCTAAATAATATTCCATCGTATATCACATTTTCTTTACCCACTTGTTGTTGTTGTTCAATTGCTCAGTCATGTCTGACTCTGCAACCACCAGGCTTCCCTGTCCTTCACTATCAATAGACAATTGTCCCCATATCGTGACTATTATAAATAATACTATAATGAACATGGGACTACATCATCTCTTCAAGGTAATGATTTCATTTTTGATCAATATACATCCAGAAATGGAATTACTGGATCATATGGTAGAACGATTTTTAACTTCTTGAAGACTTTCTGTAGTGTTTTCCATGATAATTATACCACGTTTACATTCCCACCAACTATGAACAAGCCATGTCTTTAAATGAAACGGAGAGAAACTATTTTAACAGGTTACATTTATTGAGTATCAATTATGTTCCAGGTACTGTTTTTTTTTTAATTTCCTTAAAAAATTCCTTCTTTTAATTACCATAGCACGCCTGTTAGTTAGCTAATGTTTTCCCCTATTTTACTGACAATGAAGCTGAGTTCAAAGAAGTCATTAACACAACCAAGGTCATAAAGTTGTTAGTGACAGAGCCAGAGTTGAAACCCGCATCTTATTCAAAAGCCCAGCTCCTTGAACTAGTCTCACTCACAATTAATGACCCTGAGAGGCCAAATGTAATGTATGTTTCACTGCAGTGCAAAGTGTCATAAAAGAGAGAGATATAAGCAGAGGAAGGTGGACTTTAATAGAGAAGTCGGCACTTCTGACCTTGAAGGGAGTGGGCCGATGTTGCCAGCAGACTGACATCTTAAGGAGTCTTTGCAGCGTGTGTGATGGTTTCAAGCTGTATTGTTATTAGGTCTTCTGTGTTCTCCCTTCTTGAGAACAGCATGAGCCGTTTGGTTTTAGTAATAATTTTCCTGCTACTGGTATAGCTCAGGCCTGTCACTGAGGTTTACAAGGAGTCAGCTTCTTCCTAAGAACTAAGTAAAAAGGTGAATTGGAATCTGGATGCAAGTCTCTTTGGCATTATCCCTTTAGTGGATTCATCAAAATTAGCCAGGAAACTTTAAAGTTCCAGAATACCTAAATGAGTGTTTCTATTAGATGTGAAGGGGGTTGTGGGGGATGGTGGTCTATCTAAATGGTCAGATGGTCATGATATGAAAATAAGTTATTAAACACCCTGGTTGAATAACCTCAGAATTTACTTAGATACTAAGCTTTGATGTTAATGTTAGTCTCTCATTCGTGTCCGACTCTTTGTGACCCTATGGACTGTAGCCTGCCAGGCTCCTCTGTCCATGGAATTCTCCAGGCAAGAATACTGGAGTGAGTTGCCATTCTCTTCTCCAAGGGATCTTCCCGATCCAGGGATCAAACTTGGGTCTCCTACATTGCAGGCAGATTTTTTACCATCTGAGCCACCAAGGAAGCCCCATAAGCTTTGGTACCAGTGGAGTAATCTGTTAACATGTCTTTTATTTTAGTATTTGCATTTCGTATTTAGTATGGGTATAAGAATGGGAGCATTAGAGACCTGCCTGTCCCTGCTGCTGGCTGCCAAGTGACTTATAATTAGGGCACTTGTTTGAGACAGTCCATCATCAGTCTTTAGTCCAAATACTTCTTGCTGTTTCAGTCCTGACTCATGGCTGGGCTGACTTCCCTTTCCTTTCTTT
This sequence comes from Oryx dammah, assembly GCF_014754425.2. Classification (NCBI taxonomy): domain Eukaryota; kingdom Metazoa; phylum Chordata; class Mammalia; order Artiodactyla; family Bovidae; genus Oryx; species Oryx dammah. The sequence continues at coordinate 110,608,245 of NW_024070202.1, forward strand.
CCTATCCTTTTCCCTCATTTAGAGAGGGCTTATTTCTAAACAATTTGGCTAAATTTCATGAGCCATTTCCTTGAAATATTCAAGGAAGCAGATTTCCAGCAGAAGGACATTTGCATTCTGAATTAGAGTTCCAGAGATTGATGGCTCACCTCCTCCACATCTCTTCAGGCCTACTTGGTGTTTCATGGCCTGTCCTAAGAAGACTAATTTGAATCCTCTTAAGTTTCATTTGTCCCTTAATTTTGAGCTCTCTCAATATAAATAGAACAGAAAACTGATGAATAAATGAGCACAAAATAATAAGGCACCATTGCTCTTGTTTTTTATTTCAATGTTATACATTTACAATTTTCTCCTCTTATTTTTTCCTTAATTGGCCCATGTGTTTCTAGATACCCTCATACTAGTTTCCTTACACTTTCAGATAAAATCCTGAGCCTGGATTTTAATAATTATCCCCCAAAAGCTGATTACAGTCACATAAATATTGTAAATAATAAAGATCAACTCATTAACATGTAGCAATTGTAATACATTTATAAGAAATTAAAGTTAGCAAGTTTCAGGGGTGAAATATGCTCATTGTCTTCTAGCTACCAATTCTTGGAGGGCATATTTATCTCTGTATAAGAAAGTTTTATATATAAAAATTATAACTTTGGAAAGATAGTTAAATGTAAAGTAATTAGGAAAGAGAAATTTTTTCATTAAAAAATAGAAAATGATATAGATATCTCTCATAGTCTCTTAACATGCAAGAGAGTAAAACTAAAAAAAAAAGAAATGAATCAAACATAGGGACTTCCCTTGTGGTCCAATGGTTAAGACTCTGTGCTTCCAAGGCAAGGGCTGTGGTTTCAGTCCCTGGTTGGGAAGCTAAGATCTCACATGCTGAGTGGTACAGTCAAAAGCAAACAAACAACACACAAAGAAAGCAAATAGAATCAAACATAGACAAGGAGCAAACTTCTTCTTCATAAGATTTCAGGAACATAGTTTAAAGGTTCACCAATCTGATTTGTAACAAAACTAGTCACAAATGCAAAATATAGTTTTAAGAAGAAAACGCAATTCTCCTTGCATCAATTGAAGGTCTTTCTTGAAAAAATTGGGGCATCTGATAACTGTTCTACTTATCTCACTGAAAAAGTTACCTTCCAGATGATTCCGGATAATGCTTCTTTCTCTTTTTTGGTTCTAAGAAGCCCTCAGGAGCCCACATGCCAGGCAGTGAGAGGCAGTTCTTACTGAATTCTCTTCCCTAAGCCCTAGCTTAGGTTTGTTCTGATGCCCTAAATTCAAGGAAGAGCCATATATCCTATTTAAGGCTAATTCAGCTTTGGCTTTGGGGTGGGCAGAGATCTTACAGCAGGGGCACCGGAACTTGGTTTTCAGTAGGTTAATTAAATATTATTATTTAACTGTTAACAGCCACAAGCATCTGTACTGGGTTACTTTGGAGAAAAGCTGTTCTTTTCCTTTAGATTTCCTTCCACTGAAAGAAATTCTTCTTAGTTTCTGAAGAATCCCACTTATCTAATAAGATATTTTTACCTCATTCATTGTGTTTTCCTTATAATAAATTATTCATAAAGCCTTGAAGAAAAATTATTATTTCCTTTCACACTATATAGCTGACCTAGTTTCCCTGGTGGCTCCATGGTAAAGAACCTGCCTGCCAGTGCAGGAGACATGGGTTCAATCCCTGATTCGGGAAGATCCTTTATGGAAGGAAATGGCAACCCACTCCAGTGTTCTTGCCTGGGAAATCCCATGGACAGAGGAGCCTGGCTGGCTACAGTCGGTGGAGTTGCAAAAGGGCTGGACATGACTTAGCGACAAACCAGCAATGAGAAGAACATAACTGACCTAACGCTCTCCAGTGGACCATAACCCACAAATCCATAAGTTGCTCATTTTCTATGAACAACTAGACAGACTGGATGTAGCCTGCTAGAGAGATTCCACAGAAAACACTCTCCCATCTGTCTGCTAGTAAGTACCATCAGGGGGTCTGATTACTATGTTTATAAAGGAGTCTTCACTGGGTCATCTATTTCTGTTTTCCTTTTCTCTCTTATGCGTCACCCAGGGGAGAGAAGATGGGTTACAGACAAGGCACAAATGCTTTACTTTATTTTTTAGATTTTTTTTTATTATTATTTTAATTTATTTATTTTAATGGGAGACTAATTACTTTACAATATTGTGGTGGTTTTTGCCATACAACATTAATCAACCACCAGCATACATGTGTCCCAAAATCCTGAACCCCCCTCCCAAGATGTTTATCATCATTTTATTATTATATTTTGGCCATGCCGTATGGCTTGTGGGATCCCAACCTTGGATCAGACTACACCCCCTTCTCTGGAATCATGAACTGGTGGCACCAGAGAAGTCCCTACACATGCTTTCTTTTCCAAGCCCCGTTTCTATAGCAAGTGTTACTCTAGTGTGTGTTTTTAGATGTATGCTGTTTTCCATGTGATAATTTATCATTTGTCACATACACAGCACGTACAAAATTCAGAATCACTATCCAATGCTATGCGTCATAATTGACGATGATAAAATTTGGGCTTCACTAAGGGAAAGTGTTCTAGAGGAACTTCCAAATCGTTTTTCCCAGTCTTTGTTACTGGTCACTCACTATCCAAGAAACTGAACAGGTCTTTTTCCTTTTATACTTGACTGGGGATTATTGCTGGGTCTTCTAATTAATCTCCACATCTTCTCTCTATCCTACATCTTCAACACTTTTACATAATCTCAGCCACTTAGAGTACAAGAAGATACATCATTCAGGCATGGGAAATGATTGGAAACAAGTTATGTACATTTAGGAAAATTATGCATTTGCACCACAGTTATAAAATCTTGTTTCGAACCAATGAGCAAACTGTTTTTGTTTTTTTTTTTTTTGCTGATTTTTACAGCTTTTCCTATTTCATGTCAAACCATCTAGCTAATGTTCCTAGTCCTTTCATTCTTAGGATGACCAAGTCCTTTGAGCCTGAATCTCCAGGAAAACCTCTTAGTTGACACCAACTCAGCTGGCCAGAGTAATTCTGGTCCATTAATCCATTAACTGAACAAATTGCTACTGGACCCCTACCCTGTAGAGAGTTATCATCCTAGATGCTGGGGATATAGCAGGAAACAAGACACTCATGGTCCCTGCCCTCATGGCCTGACCTCTTTATAATGATCTATTGATGTATTTGAGGAAACAAATTCAACTAAAACAATTAGAAATTGTGATAAACCAAAGGATCTTTGAATTGGGATTCCTATGGCAGTTGTGTTCATAGGAGGTTATTCAGCTAAGATAACTAGCAAATGAAAGGAGATTGCATTATGGATTCCAGCTGCTGACACTATGCTATATGGCTTAGATTAACTTTTACCAGACTCAAGAATGAAATTAATCATCCAGTATCATGGAAAATCAATAAACTTCAAGCTGCTTGGAAAATACCAACATAAGGATGTTAATGCTTTGGTTATAAAGTTATCTGAAATGATAGATAATAACAAATGTTTGTCTCCTTTAATGCATACTGGAAGCTTGCTGAATTCACACTGAAACTGATATGATATCTTTCCTTTATATAATTTAATCTTTTGATAGTCATTTCAAATTAAAGATTTTCTATTCCATACAGAGGGTACATATATTTCTTTCTGAAGCCTAATCACCTCTTCCTTTCCTGCTCTCCTCTTCCAGATCCCAGGCATATGGAGTTTCCTGTCCTTTTGTATTTTTATAAATAAAAATGTCATTCAAATTCTGTTTTAAACACACTGAAGCTTCAGAAGCTTCCTTCAAACTGAAAGCATATGAAGGGGTCAAGGACATTTGTTTCTTCTAGGTCCTTAAACCACCCCTTTCTGGACTTATTCCTGTTCTTTAACAGTCAACACTTTCAGTTACTGCCATTTTTCATCCAACCATGGGCACTGGGTTTCAACCCCAGCCCTGTATTAATAAAAGATCCATGGGGAATTATTGTTATAGATCCTGTACACAGAAGGTTATAACCTTATTTGGGAGATAATAGTAATCACAGCATCATGGGTTTGTATTTTATTGATACCAGACGTTTGGTTCTAAAATCAGAGAAGAAGGTAAAAATTGTGTATATTCAAAGTAACACAAAATTTTTAAAAATTCACCCACAAAATACAGAATACATGGTCATATTCATAGGACAGATTAGAAACAATCTATTGTAGCCAACATAGACAGATTTTCCTCTAGGATCAGAACAGAAAGCAGATTCTTCAACTGAGCATCAAGTAAAGAGATGGCCATATTGTATGAAAAATACATGCATGTTAGACTCAGTCTTGGCCCAGGATTATGCTCACACTATGAGAGAGACACAGAAAACTATAAAAAATTAGGCAGATGTACATTTGGGACTTCCATTCCACACTCATTAACACTTGAGGCAGTAATCATGGAGTGGTTGCTGGCCAGAACTGTCTACTTTACTTAAATCTCTGTCTCATACACACACACACACTCTTCTGGTCAATAGTAACAACATGAGCTGAGCAATAGCAACCGAGTGAAGAATATATGCAATTTTATTAGAAAATAGTAACAGAATTATGTGCCTGGGAATTCATTATAGACTATCATAAATATTAGGCAAGAGAAGCTAGGCTATAGTCAGTAAGTCATATTAAGCCACTGAAGGTTTTTGAGACAAATAGTTAACATTATTATTTTGCTGAAAGGCAGACATAATGGGTTCAGTTTTGAACCTACTGAATGGGAGTTGTTTAGGGTCGTTGAGTATCAGCTGGACGGAAGTCATAACTGGAGATAGACTCGACAGAATCATTTCCAGAGATGTCTGTTTAATTGCTGTATCTTCAGCATCTAAAATGGTTTCAGGAAATGGTATACTCAATCAATAATTAATGGATTAATCAGTTTAGTCACTCAATCATGTCTGACTCTTTGTGACCCCATGGGCTGCAGCACGCCAGGCTTCCTGTAATAGTACTTGATTATACTGAGGTGATAATATGTAACTATCAAATATTGTATGGATAAATGGATGGATAGGTGGATGTGGGGGTGGAAGGAAGGAAAGAAGGAAGATCATTTTGTGTTTCTAGCTAGGTTGTCCCTTGAATTTTTCTAGTCTGAAAATTTCCAGTAAGGATCTATTGTGTTCACAGACGGTTGTTTGTAGATGTAAGGTCAGATTCTGGGTAACTTCCCATGTCCCAGCAGTATGTTTTAAGTACTTTCAGGAGTAAAGTAGCGCATGTTTGGAGTACCCAATGAAGAAGAAAACAACTGAGAAGAAATGAGCACTCCTGAGGGTTACTACTGTGATCAGTGGGCTTACTAACCCGATGAATAGAGCATCGTATGGAAGAACTGTAGCTTTGAGATGCAGACCACTTGGGGATGAAAGCTATGGGGTTGGGAGAAATAAGGAGAGGAGAAGGCAGTAATCTGCTTGTTTGTTCTCTTTTCTGAGACCAAAGTGGCAGTAGGGATTGGAAGAGCGTTGTAGTAGGCAGGCACCCTAACCGTGGAGAAGAGAGGCAGCTGTAAGGAGACTGACGATAGCACAGCTCTCCTGTCTGGAGAGGCAAAGAGCCATTAAAGGCAACCGGAACTTCTAAGGTTAGCATTGTGTTGCTCTAAAAACACCCCATTTGGCAAGTTCGGCCGAGTGGAAAAAGGTCAGAAAGGCATTTTCTAAAAGGGCGAGCAGGCCCTTCTCACTTCAACAGTTTCCTGGGGCCTGACTGCATTGAGACAGCTGAACACTTCATACTCCTCTCTCACTGCCAGACGCAGAGTAGCAGGATGGAGAGCGGAAGCCTGGTTCAAGAGAATGTGTGTTCTTGCTTGAAGGGCTATGAGCACAAGTCCTCAAATACACCCTGGAGGGTGTTAGCAAGTGTTTGTCCTCCCTGCTTCCTGTCTTTCCTTCCAGGTGATGGATGAAGAATTGATGAAGTCTCATCAATTCTAAGCTGTTCTAGTCTCATCGATTCTAAGCTGTTCCAGCCTCTGTGACTATTGGGTCGCACCCTGCAGGCCTGCAGCCCTGTACTTGCCTAGAGTCTGAAGAAACAGCTCAGAGTCAGCAACAGAGGCGCTCATAGTCTAATGAACGGGGAACCTCTCACATCTGAAGCAAGGTCCTGGAGCAACAGCTTGCCTTGTGTGCCTACAGGAAGGACAGGGTAGCCATCTTTGCCACACCCAGGGAGAAGGAGGTTACCACTTTTAGGAATTAACCTCTGGTTGGCTCCCTGGCTCCACCTAAACTAGCAGAGGTGTACGTCCCTCAGTGCCCATTTGATAAGCTCTGTGGTGGAGAAATTTGGAGATATCAAGGGAACATTTCATGCAAGGATGGGCATGATAAAGGACAGAAGCAGTAAGGACCTAACAGAAGCAGAAGAGATTAAAAAGAGATGGCAAGAATACACAGAAGAACTATACAAAAAAGATCTTAATGACCCAGACAACCACGATGGCATGATCCCTTACCTAGAGCCAGACATCCTGGAGTATGAAGTTAAGTGGGCCTTATCAAGAACTACTATGAACAAAGTGTGCGGAGGTGACAGAATTCCAGATTTAAATCAAATCCTAAAAGATGATGCTATTAAAGTGCTGCACTCAATATGTCAGCAAATTAGGAAAACTCAGCAGTGGCCACTGGACTGGAAAAAATCAATTTTCATTCCAATCCCAAAAAGGGCAATGCCAAAGAACATTCAAACTACCATACAATTGCACTCATTTCACAAGCTAGCAAGATTATGATTGGGGCTTCCCTGGTGGTTCAGCAGTAAAGAATCCACCTGCAGTGCAGTTATCACAGGAGATATGAGTTTGATCCCTGGGTAGGGAAGATGCTCTGGAGGAGGGCATGGCAATCCACTCCAGTATTCTTGCCAGGAGAATCCCCATGAACAGAGGAGCCTGGCGGACTGTGGTTCATGGGGTCATAGAGTCAGACACGACTGAAGCAACTAAGCACCAGATTATGCTCAAAATCCTTAAACTAGGCTTCAACAATACATGAACCAAGAACTTCCAGATGTACAGGCTGAATTTCAAAGAAGCAGAGAAACTGGAGATCAAATTGCCAACATCTGTCGGATCATAGGAAAAGCAAAGAATTCCAGAAAAAAAAAAACAAAAAAACATCAATTTCTGCTACATTGACTATATTAAAGTCTTTTACTGTGTGGATCACAACAAATTGTGGAAAATTCTTAAGGAAATGGAATTACCAGACCACCTTACGTGTCTCCTGAGAAACCTGTATGCAGGTCAAAAAGCAGCAATTAGAACCCAACATGAAAAAATTGACTAGTTCAAAATTGGGAAAGGAGTACATCAGGGCTGTATATTGTCACCCTGCTTATTTAACTTCTATGCAGAGTACATCATGTGAAATGCCAGGCTGCATAAATCACAGCTAGAATCAAGATTACTAGGAGAGATATCAATAACCTCAGATATGCAGATGATACTAGTCAAATGGCAGAAGAGGAACTAAAGAGTTTCTTGATGAAGGTGAAATAGAGTGAACCTGGCTTGAAATTCAACATGAAAAAAAATCTAAGGGACTGATGGCATCAGTCCCATTGCTTCATGGCAAATAGAAGGGGAAAAAGTGAAGGCAGTGACAGATTTCATTTTCTTGGGCTCCAAATTCACTGCAGACAGTGACTGCAGCCATGAAATTCAAAGACGCTTGCTCCTTAGAAGAAAAACTATGACTAACATAGACATCATATTAAAAAACATAGACATTACTTTGGCAACAAAGGTCCATATAGTCAAAGGTATGGTTTTTCCAGTAGTCGTGTATGGATGTGAGAGTTGGACCGTAAAGAAAGCTGAGCTCTGAAGAATTAGTGCTTTCGAGTTGTGGTGCTGGAGGAGACTCTTGAGAGTTCCTTGAACAGCAAGGAGATTAAACCAGTTAATCCTAAAGGAAATCTACCCTGACTATTCAGTGGAAAGACTTCACTAAAGCTGAAGCTCCAATACTTTGGCCACCTGATGCAAAAATCTGACTCATTGGAAAACACTCTGAAGCTGGGAAGACTGAAAGCAAAAGAAGAAGGGAGTGGCAGAAGATGGGATGGTTAGATAGCATCGCAGACTCAGTGGATATGAATTTGAGCAAGCTCCAGGGGATAGTGGAAGATAGATGAGCCTGGCATGCTGCAGCCCATGGGGTTGCAAAGAGACAGACAAGACTTGGCAACTAAACAACAAATGGTGAAGTTGTTCTGATCTAAAGATAGGAACAACCACTAGATGAGGCCAGGCAGGGGGGTGGGGCAAATATGTAGGAAAATTGATCAAGTGAGTAGGTATAGGTGAAACAGGGACTGGTTGAATAGGGGATATACAAAGAACGAGAGAATAGCTATTGTGGGTAGCCTGACCATATAGGGATCAATTCACTGCTTAGCCACGATAAAAGGATTCCAAGTGGGTTCTTCCTTTCTTAAATTTTTTAAGTGATTTATGTGCATTTAAAAGAAAAATAATAGACATGGATAAACCAAAAGAAAACTCAACATAGTTAAGTTACCCGGAGATAATCACTGTTAATGTTTTTGTTTATACACTTGGTGGCGGTGCTGATGCTCAGTCGTGTCTGATTCTTTGCAACCCCATGGACTGTAGCCTGCTAAGCTCCTCTGTCCATGGGATTTCCCAGGCAAGAATACTCCAGGGGATCTTCCTGACCCAGGGATAGAACCCCCATCTCTTGTGTCTCCTGCACTTATAGGCAGATTCTTTATCACTGTTCCATCCAGGCATTTAAATGATTTTTTTTCATTTATTCAGACAGAGTTTTTCCTATCTTTGTTGAAGGATAATTTACCCCCGACAGTGTATATATTTAAGGTATACAGTTTGACAATTAGATATATAAATCTATATATGCTTATACACATTGTGAAGTAATCATCACAATCAAGTAATTAGCATATGCACCACCTCACATAGTTATCATTTTCTTCCTTCCTCATGCCTTTAGTTTTCTTTTATATTTTCTTTCCTTCCTTCCCTGCTTCCTTTTTTTATTCCTTTCCAGATGTGCCATCTTTCTGTGACCTTCCCTTATACTTTGGCTTCTTCAGAAACTGTGCTCTTAGCTTTTACCCTGCTTCTGGCTGCTCTGCCTCATTTACCCCAAAAGCAGAACCATGTCTTGCAAAAGATCATATTCACGGGTACTCGCCTGAGCTTGCACCACAGCTCACAGCAGCCAGAGCCCCCAGCCTCTACTCTGTAGGGTTCCTGTACTGCTGTGAGTTGGTCTTCCCAGCCATCTGGGTACCCCTCTGGCCTTTTTGTTTGGTTATCTGATCACTCCTGCTGAAAGTCTCCAGCCCTCTGGGACTGCATGCCTGCTGTTGCTTCCAAATCTTATAGGAGAGAGCACATACAAACATCTAATTTTACTCCTTCAGGCGTTTCTAATCTTCTCTACTTTTATCCTCCTCTACCATCCCCTGGATTCACGAATTGACAGAGACACGGGGATACAGCTCACTGTTATTCCAGTGAAAGGCAAAGAGCACTTGAGTCAGAAGGTTGTGTTGACCTTGAGAGTGTACACAGAAATGTTTACGTAAATTCAAAAGGTCAAGTGTAGGAAAATATCCATGGATCAGTATATTTCATATTGGTTTGTCTTTGTAATATGCACAAAAACTCACTGAGAAAGGTCACTAGTTAAATATATTGGAGGTGCTAGAAATTAACCTGCTGATTTTGCTGAATATAGCCTGTGAGTAAGTGGGAACACCTGAGGATGTGTTTTATGACTAATTTTTAATTAAAAAAAAATCAGAGGTCACCCCATCTCTGCTCAGTGCCAACTGAAAGCCAAAAGGCTAGTCAGAACAAATGTAATTCACAGACCCTCTTGGTTTGGTTACTCAGAGTGAATCACAATGTTAGAAACTCTAGAATAATAAGCATAGAGGCTGTATTGTGTGGCTCTTTTTAAACAACTTATTTCTAATAACTTCTCAATGCTGTTAAGTCTGGTCAGATTTAATTATGTAAAGTATATCCCTGTATACACTAGTGAGCCAATTACTATGGTTGTAAACAGAGTAAGAGTGGTTTTCTAAACATATTAATATATATCTAATCACATCATGCCTCTGGCTATACCACTGTTATTTTTGTGCATATTGTCAGAGCTTCCATGAAATAAAACATTTGGCAACTATTACATTTTATAATTTCCAACATTTCAGAAGCGTTATTCATTTACCTAGACTTTACAATATACGTGGCGGGGTAAGAAAGTTCCATACGTAGTCCCTCTAGCATTTGCATGGAACCCACACAGTCACATGAATGAAAATAAGTGAACATCAAGTAACCATTGGACAGAGTAGTATTTTCTGGTTGATATAATCATTTGAGTATCTTTACCATAAAATAATCTCACAGCTCTAAGATTATTGCAGTAAAATTAGGAAACCCACTATGAGGAATTTAAAAGTGAAAAATTAAGGAAAGGTGTATGAAAACATGCTCTACATCATTAGCCAGCTGGATGATGTTTACTGAAGCTACAAAGTCCTACCAAGGTGCACCAGCAATGACAAAAATGAGAATACCAGTAGCGCCCAGTGTTGGCAAGGATGGGGAGTAATGGAGCTTTTACATGGTGATGTTTGTCATGCAAATGTTATAGATACTTTGGAAAACAATTTTCAAGTTTTTATACACTGACACCTGTTATTAACATATGAAGAATTGATGCTTTCCAACTATGGTGCTGGAGAAGCCTCTTGAGAGTCTCTTGGAAAGCAAGGAGATCAAACCAGTCAATCCTAAAGGAAATCAACCCTGAATATTTATTGGAATGACAGTTGCTGAAGATGAAACTCCAATGCTTTGGGCACCTGAGGAGAGGAGGCTTCTTCCTGGAAAAGACCCTGATGCTGGGAAAGACTGAAGGCAAAAGGAGAAGAGGGCAGCAGAGGAGACGGCTGGGTAGTATCTCTAACTCAGTGGACTTGAATTTGAGCAAACTTGGAGCGACAGTGAAAGAGAAACCTGGCCTGCTGCAGCCCATGGGGTCTCAAAGAGTCAGACAAAACTCAGTGACTGAACAACAACCTTCAGTTTTACTTCCAGGTATTTATTGAAGAGAAATGAAGACATAAATCTACATAATGTCTCTCTTAATTTAAAATACTCCCAATTTAGAAATCATCCAAATGTCGATTTAAGTCAGCAGATAAATTGATAAGCAAATTATAATAAATCCATGCAATGGAATACTACTCAGCCCCCCCCCCCAAAAAAGTGTATTAAACTACTGATAGTAACATGGGGGGCTCTCAGAAACAACATGAGTGAAATCTGTCAAAAGAGTAAGTGAAATTTTCTCAGTCGTATCAGACTCGTTGCGACCCCATGGATTGTAGCCTGCCAGGCTTCTCTGTCCATGGGATTCTCCAGGCAAGAATGCTGGAGTGGGTTGCCATTCCCTTCTCCAGGGGATCTTCCTGACCCAGGGATGGAACCCAGGTCTCCTGCTTTGCAGTAAGATTATCATCTGAGTCACCAGGGAAGAGTAAGAGTAGATACTAAATTTCATTTATATGAAGTTCTAGGTGGCGCTAGTGGTAAAGAATCCATCTGCCAATGCAGGGACTTAAGAGACGCAGACTCTATCCTCTAGAGAAGGGAATAGCAACCCACTCCAGTATTCTTGCCTGGAGAATGCCATGGACAGAAGAGACTGGGGAGCTACAGTCTATAGGGTCACAAAGGATCAGACATGACTGAAGTGACTTATGCCAAAGCCTTTGACTGTGTGGGTTACCACAAACTGTGGAAAATTCTGAAAGAGATGGGAATACCAGATCATCTGACCTGCCTCTTGAGAAACCTATATGCAGGTCAGGTAGCAATAGTTAAAACTGGACATGGAACAGCAAACTGGTTCCAAATAGGCAAAGGAGTACATCAAGGCTGTATATTGTCACCCTGCTTATTTAACTTATATACAGAGTACATCATGAGAAATGCTGGGCTGGAAGAAGCACAAGCTGGAATCAAGTTTGCCGGGAAAAATATCAATAACCTCAGATATGCAGATGACACCACTCTTATGGCAGGAAGTGAAGAGGAACTAAAAGCTTCTTGATGAAAGTGAAAGAGGAGAGTGAAAAAGTTGGCTTAAAGCTCAACATTCAGAAAACGAAAGTCATGGCATCTGGTCCCATCACTTCATGGAAAATAGATGGGGAAACAATAGAAACAGTGTCAGACTTTATTTTTTTGGGCTCCAAAATCACTGCAGATAGTGACTGCAGCCATGAAATTAAAAGATGCTTACTCCTTGGAAGAAAAGTTATGACCAACCTAGATAGCATATTCAAAAGCAGAGACATTACTTTGCCAACAAAGGTCCATCTAGTCAAGGCTACGGTTTTTCCACTGGTCATGTATGGATGTGAGAGTTGGACTGTGAAGAAAGCTGAGTGCCGAAGAATTGATGCTTTTGAATTGTGTTGGACTGCAAGGAGATCCAACCAGCCCATTCCAAAGGAGATCAGTCCTGGGTGTTCTTTGGAGGGACTGATACTAAAGCTGAAACTCCAGTACTTTGGCCACCTCATGCGAAGAGTTGGCTCATTGGAGAAGACTCTGATGCTGGGAGGGATTGGGGGCAGGAGGAGAAGGGGACGACAGAGGATGAGATGGCTGGATGGCATCACCGACTCAATGGACATGAGTTTGAGTGAACTCCAGGAGTTGGTGATGAACAGGGAGGCCTGTCGTGCTGCGATTCATGGGGTCGCAAAGAGTCGGACACGACTGAGCGACTGAACTGAACTGAAGCAACTTAGCGTGCATGCACTCAGTAGAGGCAAGCTTCTATTGATAGAAAGGAGAGAAGCAGCTGTCTAGGGGCAGGAGCAGACAGGGAATTGACCACGGAAGAGCACGGGGAGCTTCTGCAGTGACGGCAATGTTATATTTCTTGATAGAGGCGGTGACTACACAGGTATGTGGATTTGTCAAAACTTACTGAACTATCCAGTGAAACTTGGTGCATATTATTGTATGTAACTTACATTTAAATAAAGTTGATAACATTAAAATTAGGGAAATTTTGAAAAATGTGTGCCTATTGCTAGAATTACAGACTCATTTAATATTTCGTTAATTATCAGTAAGACTTTTAGCCTATTGAATCAGTTCCTCATGAAAACTTGCCACATAGATGTCTAATATTGCTAGTGATATTGTTCCTTTGTTTCCTGCTGCATAATAACTGTGCAGACAAAGTAGAAGGGAGATTATAGCTTCACAAAATGTTGCCCAGGTTCCAATGCATTAGTGATGTGTTCAGTATTTTGTATGATAGTAAGGATACGGCGGAAATTCTTTCAAAGGTCAAAATTATCACTTAGGAGAAGGCTGTGCTTTCAACCTTTAACTCTGCAAGTTACTTTGCATAGACTAGTTTTGTTATGTTATCTCAGACATGAAACCATCAAGTATCATTTATTCATCACCTTAGGAAAAAAAAATAGAAAGTTACCCAAAAGAAAGCTCATCTGGATACTCTTTAAAGAAAGCAAGCTCTAGGGCCAAAGGTAAGACCGACAGCAGCTCAGCTCTATGCCTCATCCCGTCTGTATCATGTATCTACGGCTCAGTTAGTGCATGAGGCTGCTGAATGAGCCAGAAAAGGTTAGGTTATTCTTAGGGTGCCCTCTTAAGGCAAAGGAATATACGATCGTTTTTGAAAGATTGTCATGAAAAGCAGTTGAAATACTGTAAGTGTTTGCCTTAGGACATTGCCCTTAAGTTACTGGGCAAATTTACCTATCCAGGACAGAAAGTTCCTAATGATGCAAAATAAGATGTCACAGTCACTGGGAGGTGGTTTCCCAGGCAAATTGCTAGAATTAAGGGTGACCACTTGATTTGTCATCCAAATCAGGACATTTTTAGAAAAGGAGGCACTATTAATAATTCTGCTGAGATAGCAGGCGTAAACCAGAGGTATCCCAGCCAAACTAGAACCGTGGTCATCCTAGTAATATATAGTTTCTGCAGAATATCTTTAATGTAGTGACACCCAGGGCTAAACTATAGGAAATTGTCCAAAAAACGTGTGCGTGCATGCATGCATGATCAGTCACTCCACTGTGTCCAACTCTTTTGAGACCCCATGGTGCACAGCACACCAGGCTCCTGTCCATGGGATTCTCCAGGCAAGAATACCGGAGTGGGTAGCCATTCCCTTCTCCAGGGCATCTTCCCGACCCAGGGATCTCACCCATGTCTCTTGCGTCTCCTGCATCGTCAGGCCTATTCTTTACCACTAGCACCACCTGGGAGGAACACAGATGGATGTTTTCAATGCAACAGCATTCATTTTAACCCATTTTTTGTTTGTTTGTTTTTACCAAAAACAGGACAGGATGTGGGTTTGATATGTTTACTCCAAAGAAATGTAGAAGACATTCACTCTTTCAGTCTGCCACAGTTATTTTCTTCCTTTTAGGGGAAAGAAAGAAAACATTTCACATGGAGAGACATTGTGTCTCATAGCTTTGAGTCCCCCAACACTCAGCCCAGAGCCAAGTGTGTGAAGTAGCCTGCCTTTAAAAAAAAAGAAAAGAAAAAGGTCATTTAAGAGGTGAACATGGGACCCAAAGAGTCGGGAGGGAGATGCAGTCAGTTTTCCCAAGGCAAAGGGGCTACTGGATCACAAATTCTAAAGATGACCTGTGCTTCGTACTGCTGGCATTCAATTATTTCAACATAGGGAAAGTGCATTTAAGAATGAAAACACCACAATCAGAGCAAGATCAAAGGGAGGGAAAGGGAGGGAGAGAGAGAGGGAGAGAGGACAAGAGAGACGTATTTGTTGAGACCCTGGTTTATTTCGTGCTCATTGTCAGTATTATTTCTTCTCCTAACCCTGACCTTTTCAAGTACTTGAAACAATAATAAGTTTTGTTTTTTCCTTAAGCTAATTTGTACTTATTCTCTGTTTCTTGGATCAATTCTGTTGTATACATTTGAAAGGAACGGAAAGTTTAATTCATTAAAATACATACAGTTTGGTAGATTTATTCTCAAAAATGATGTATCTTATCCTTTCTCTTGTATCAGTCTTCAGCTCAGTTCAGTTCAGTCGCTCAGTCATGTCCAAATCTTTGCTGTAGCATCGGTTCTTCCAAGGAACACCCAGGGCTGATCTCCTTTAGGATGGACTGGTTGGACCTCCTTGCAGTCCAAGGGACTCTCAAGAGTCTTCTCCAACACCACAGTTCAAAAGCATCAATTCTTCGGCACTCAGCTTTCTTCACAGTCCAACTCTCACATCCATACATGACCACTGGAAAAACCATAGCCTTGACTAGACGGACCTTTGTTGGCAAAGTAATGTCTCTGCTTTTGAATATGCTTTCTAGATTGGTCATAACTTTCCTTCCAAGGAGTAAGTGTCTTTTAATTTCATGGTTGCAATCACCATCTGCAGTGATTTTGGAGCCCCCCAAAATAAAGTCTGACACTGTTTCCATTGTTTCCCCATCTATTTTCCATGAAGTGATGGGACCAGATGCCATGATCTTAGTTTTCTGAATCAACAGGCAGATTTATTTTAATGAAAAAGAATTGTTTCCAGTCTTAATGAAAGAAGTCAGGTTATTGAAAAATTGACAAAGAATTTCTGAATTACGCATAAGTTCTTATTCTGTGAAGTGTGCTAAAATGTGTCAGTGAATACTAGTTATCTGTTGGTAAAGCATCAACATATTATAACATGCTATTACGTATTCCCTAATGAGTTGTTGGAGTTTAACTAAGTTTAAACACTGAAGAAGAGAAAGCCAATATTTTAAATATTATTTACAATGGAACTAAAATAGATATCAGATCCCTTTTTTCAATGGAGTAATATGGTGGGACTTCCCTAGTAGTAAAGAATCCTCCTGCCAATGCAGGAGACCCAAATTCAATCCCTGGGTTGGGAAGATGCACTAGAGAAGGGAATGGCTACCCACTCCAGTATTCTTGCCTGGAGAATCCCATGGACAGAGGAGCCTGGTGGGATACAGTCCATGGGATTGCAAGAGTTGGACATGACTTAGCGACTAAACTGCCACCACCTTAAGGGTTTTGCTGGTTAGGCAAGACATCAGATGTGAAAGGCAATGGTTATCTCAAGACAGGCGGTTATCTGGGTTTGGAAGTTTCTACCTGAGCACCCCATCTGTGGGCAGAATACTGTAAACCCAGCAAGCATGCCATTTTCACCAGGGTCTTGACCCCAGAGATTAAGACCCTCACTTCCAGCCTGGGCCTAGAGAAGGTGCTTAATTTCTGCTACAGGGAACTAGTATGAATGAAGCAGGAAACGTTTGTCTGTGTAGAACTTATTGATATGTAGACCTTAGAATAACAATTAAGGATGCATTCAGATTCTTGAGCTTGAACCATTAAAAGTAAAACATGGGAAAGAGAACCATGAGCAAAAGAGGCGCATGATGTGGAAAAGCTATGACTTAGGGGATAAAATCTGCTATGGTTGCAAAGCAAGTTATGTTAGCCAGAGCTGGCATCAGTCTGGGAATATCCGAGCAGCGAGTGTGGTCGTGTGAACTCTCAGAACAGGCATGGGGACGGAGGAGAAGATTGTTACACACCTGCTGCTTTGAACCCAAGTTGAATCAGACAACGGAACCCTACCTATCCTTCTATAAAAGAGCCACAATCTTTTAGTTTTTCATACCTTTACACAGATTGTTTCCTCTGCCTGGAATGCCCTGCCCTCCTTATTTTGTCTTCATGGTGAACTTCCTCCAGACTTAAGCCAAGCGTTATCTGTTCTGTGAAATCTTCTGCACCTCCTCCAAAGGGAGTTAAATGTTTATTCCCCTGTTCAATGTTTATTCCGCTTAACATAGCACACATATAACTGGGTTGTCTGTAAGCCTGCCTTTGTAAATAAGTGATGAAAACTCCAACTCCAGGGCTGCAGGAGGAGATCTATTCATCCATAATCCCCACAGAGCCCAATTCCTTTCCCTGGCATAAGTGGTTAATAATGTTTGAATGAATGAATGAGAGCTGAACACAGAGTGAAGGCAAGGAAGTCAGGAAGGGAGGAAGTTCATTCTACTCACTTATTCATGTGGAAAGAAGTCATTTTAAAAAGAGAAAAGATGGTGACAAAAAGCGGAGAAGGAAGAAGTAAAAGGAAAAATGAAGGAGAAGAAAAAGCAGCAGCAGCAGCAGCAATAGCTGGACTATGTCCTCAGGGTCTGGAAATTCTGAAGGAGCAAAAGATAGAGGCAGAATGTCATTTTTGTGTCTTACTCAAGGTCGTGACTTTGAAAAACAAAGCAGAGTATTAGCATTGGGTTCCCATAACACAACCAAGGAGACTTGCCAAGTTGCTAAGGACGGCTGTGTGTTGATATATGAGGAATGGAAGAAAAAGGAACACACAAGACTGTGAACCTCGAAGCTGCAGATGAAAACAGCAGTCACACAGAAAGAAAAGCAATGATGTCGTGAATACCTTGATATGTCAAGGAGAAATAACTAGAAAAATAATTTAGAATAAGTCTTAGGACTCAGATGTAGATTTTTAAGTGTGAGAGCATGAGGAATAGAAAAAGATTTTAAAATCTAAGGATTTCAGAAGCAACCTTTGAAGTGTTAACAACAGAAATAAGAGACATCATTATAACTGTCTTGATCTAACAAATCACCTATGATCCTTTTTAAATGATTGTTAATGACTTAACTGTATACTGTTGGAAAGGAGAATGGCAACACAGCATTCTTGCCTGGAGAATTCCATGGACAGAGGAGCCTGGCAGGCTTAAGTCCACGAGGTTGCTTAGTCAGACACGACTGAGTGACTAACACACACAACCGTATACTACATGTATAAACCCTGTAATCTCCAAAGTAATCTTTTAGATAGGCGTACGTATGCACACCTCTTTCTCTCTCTCTCACACACATATACACACACAGTGACACACTGTAATCACACTAAAGATATGATGGTTCTCATCCTGCTCTTTAGTTAACATTATGGTGATGACTTCTTTGGATAAGCATTATTTGGAAACATATGGTTTTATATCAATAAAATATTCTGCCATAAAAATAGACCACAACATACTTAAACATTCCTCTATTTTGGGATCTTTAGAATTTTTCTAGTTTCCTTTCTTTTAGAAACACATTGCTTATATCCATATAAATTTGTCTTTGAAATATTCCCTTATGATATATTCAGAGAAGTAGAATTACCGGGGAAAAAGAGTATGGAAAATGTTTGACATTTTAATGTTTTCTGATTACAGTAGAAATACATGTATTTTATAGAAAATTTAAAATATAAATGCCTACAAAATGGAAATATAAACTTGTATCTTTTCTGTGTATTGCCTCAGATGCATATTTTAATTCTGTGCCGATATTTTTAGTTTCTTTAAAACCACCTATGCCCTCTCTCTCTCTCGCATCTCATCCTGCTCTCTTGCCTTATGGGCACTGAGTCTGTTCCACTGGGGCTTGTCCTCTTGCCCTCTGGCCCCCGTGTCCTCTTAGAGGTGTTTCCTTTAGGTTGACGCTCTTTTTCTTTTGTTCTCCAGCATGTTTTCCTCTGGGCAGGGAGACATAAGAACACAGAGGTCGAACTTTGCCTGTCTGATGTGAATCCCATCTCTGCCATTTCTGAGCAGTGTGATCTTGGCTGCATTATTTAAAATATCTCCAGGCTGTGGTTTTATCCACTGCAAAATGGAAATAATCATAATCTACCATTAAGGTCATTGTGGAGATTTAATGAGTTGATACTTGTAAGTCATTTAGTATACATGTAGGAAATGTTAAATCTCATTGTTATGACTCTGTATTGAATTTTTTTCTATTTCCTTTTCCTTAAAGGAGAAACACTTGCAAAGATTCATCGATTGTCAGCATGTGTGTGTGAGGCACTAGGGACACCTGTCGTTTGGGGCAGAGTCAGTCCTCACTGAGGTCAAGTTGATGGGTGTGACCCCTGGCTCAGGTCCCCATCCACAGTCACCTTCTGCGGCTCCGCCACCCCAAGGCGAACTCGGTTGCTGCGCCCATCATGTCGTGGGTCGCGGGACGATCCAGGTGACCTGTGACGGTCCACATTCCTGCTACCTGCATGGCCCCCATCATCTCCCTGCCGAATAGTTTCATTGCAAAGTCACAGCACAGGACCCTCAGCCCCCTCTACTTCCTGTCTAACAGGATGAGATGGAAAAGTAAAAAGGAGGAGGTGGGAGGGCAGCTAAGACAAACAAGGATTCCAGAGAGACTAGGAGTGTCACTACAGAATTAAAATATGCACTTGGGGTCATAAAGAGCAAGGCTGACGCTGTTTACATGTTTGCTTTTGTAGCTTCTATATTTTCCAGATTCTTTGATTTTCTTTCTCAGAACAGATTCAGAAAGAGATGTAATAAAAGCAGCAAACAGAAAATGAGATCCTTAAGAAATACCTTTTATCAATACAGTAGTGTCAAAATATCAAGTAATTCTATACTGTGCTGCTGTTTAGTCACTAAGTCATGTTCAGCTCTCTGTGACGCCATGGACTGTAGCTTTCCAGGCTCCTTCAAATGGATATGTTAGTATTCTAGAGGAAAAACTATAAAACTTTATGAGAGACGTAAAAGATCTGAATAAATGGAGAGATACAATATGCTCGTGGATTAAAAGCCTGAATATTTTAATGATGTTATTCTGGTCAAGTTGATTTGTAGATAAGACAGCAATCTAGACTACAATAGGCTTCTTTTTAGTAAAAACAGAACAATAGATAATTATAAAGTAGAAATACATGATTGAAGGACCCAGAGCAGCCAAAACATTTTGAAAGAAGGAAGGAGAAGGTCTTGCTGTACCATCCATAAAGACTATTTTTATTTAAAAAAAAAAAAAGTTTTAAGGTGAGTGTAACTTTGGCATAAGAATAATCAATTAATGGGATGGAATAGAGAACCCCCCAAATCAACATCTATAGTTATGGATAATAGATTTATAGCAAAGGTAATGAGAGAAAGAGAGTTGCTACAGTAAAGTTACTGTGTTTTTAAGGAATAATTCTGAGATCATTAGGTATTCCTTGTTAAAAATTGGAATTTTGCTTCTATAATACATCACACTATATACAAAAAGTAATTCCTAACGGATCACCAAACTAAATGTGAAAGGTGAAACTATAAAGCTTTCAGAAGATAACATAGGAAAATACCTTCATAACCACCAGAGAGAACCTGTTTTTAGACAAGGAAGCACAAACCATAAAGAAAAAAAATAAAGAACTATGTGCATGAAAAGGTGCTATAAATAAAGTGGAAACAAAAGTCACAAAAATAAAGGTAGTAACATTGTATAAGTATGACCAAAAACCTCTCATCTGGCAGGTGGCTGAATGAGCACTTTGTGTCTGGTTCAGGGCTGTCATTCCAAGGTAGGGAGGTCACAGTTGAAAGTGTTTGGAGTGCTCACACGTGCTCAGTCGTGCTAGACTCTGCAACCCCATCGACTGTAGACCAGGCTCCTCTGTCTATGGGATTTTCCAGACAAGAATACCAGAGGGGTTTTCCCTGACCCAGGGATTGAACCTGGGTCTCCTGCGTTGCAGGTGGATGCTCTGTCACTGAGCCACCCAGTTAAAGAACGGGAAACTTTCTGCTTTGTTTGGCCGTTGGGTTTGCTTTGTTCCTGGTTAGCATCAGCATAGAGGCCACATAGGCATCATACTTAGTAGAAATTCTGTTCATATTCTGACATGACATAGGGATCATTTCTCCTTTCCAATGTTATCTATAGTTTTCATTTTTCTTTCTATCTTTAGAAGTAGTTTAGGGGGAATTTTAAGTTGCCTTGCCCAAACTGCAGGCCAGGTGCCATCAGAACCCTGTTTTCATGTGCCTAAGATCTTTTATTATCTTTCCTGTATAATTTTTAGTTTTGGCATAAATTTATGATTTAAGTATATTTTGTCTCTTTATTCCCTTAAAATTATAGCAGTACTTTTCCATGTTGAAATATTGCCCTGGATAATATTTCTAATTGGATAATTACACTGTGTACAGGTTGTAAATCTAATTAATCTTCCGTTCCCCCACTATAGGGAATTTGAAATTGCTTTTACTTTTTCATAATGACAAAAAATTCAATGAGAGACCTCTTAGATGGAATTTATAAGCTATAAGATTGTATTTTTAGATAAATTCTCAGGAGCAAGATAACTAGGTCAACGTGTATATGTTGTTCCATGCTTTTAAAAAGTATTGCAGCACTTTTATTGCTACCAACAAAATTTGAAATTACTGATGATCCTGACATTTTAGAATCAGAAGAGATATTTGACCTCCTGAGTAGGAGTGGAATTTAGTAGTGCAGGAATCTGGCCTGGATGTCTCTAACTAGACATGATTCATCCTCAGATTGAAATAAAACAAGTTTTGCTTTTTGTCTTCTCTTTTTCAGCTTAGAGAGCTGCCCAGCTGCACAGTTCAGGAGTCTGAATTGACTCCTACCTTAATCTAAGTCCTCGTATTTGATTCAGCTGTGATTCTGTCCACTTTGCTCTCAGAAATCTCTAACACCAGCCCCTTCTTTCATCCCCATCACAGCCTAACTAACTCTCAGCTGAACACGAATGACTATAACCTACCTGGCCCCTAGCCTTTCAAACTCTTCCTTGCGCTGCCTCCAGAGATGCATTCTACATCACAGATGCAGCCTCGATGCTCTACCACCCGTCACTCCAGCAGCTGTCACTCTGCACACTGAACAGAGCCGGTCTGTCGTGTGTCAGCCAGAATTTTCACACCTGATTCCAACCACAGCACCAGCATCACCTCCATGCTATCCTTGGACTGTGGTCACACATCCTAATTAGTCCGTTCCCCCAAAATGCCTTTATTATGTTGCAGACCATAGCCCACTATCTTTGTGATTGTGCCTACTGCCTACCAGATTGTCAGCACTTCTTTGGGAGAATTATAGGTGAATGTCCTCACCCCTACCACCACCCCTGTGCCTCACACAGGGCCTGGTACATGTGGGAGTTGTTTAGCAGTGACAAACTAAGATGGAGAGAACTGAGATGAATTCAGTGCAGCTAATGGGTGTATAACTGTTACTCAAAGGATATTGAATTATCAGCATTCAAAACTGGAGGGAAACTGTGCTGGGGCAATGGTCTATTCATGACCTGAGCCCATTTGAGATTTTGTAAAGAACCTTTAGATAAAGATAGAAATCATGTTTTGTTTTGTTTTGCTTACAGATGCTGAAAACACAAACTAGAGAGCTATAACTAATATGTTAGGGGGGAAACAACCAATCAGAATCCAAAGTAAATTTCCTAGATATGTTCAGATATACAGAATCCAAAACAATAGCACTTTCAGCTCTCTCTGTTTTCAAACTGTTTGGAGAATTTGGCTGCTTCACTGCTGCCACAGTGGTTCAAGTCCTGTCTCTCAGCTGGGCCGTGATGGCAGCTTCCTAGCCGGTCCGTCTCCTTCTTCCTTGTTCCCTTTGCACTATTCTCAACGTCCCAAGAGTGAACTAGTTAAAGGCCAGAATGACGTGAGTCAGATCCTGCCCCTCATCCAGTGTAAACACTCTAATGCTTTCCCGTCATTCTCTGTGTGTGTGTGTGCATAGTGGCTCAGGCTTGTCTGACTCTTGCGACCTCACAGACTGTAGCCTGCCAGCCTCCTCTGTCCGTGGGATTCTCCAGGCCAGGATGCTGGAGTGAGTTGCCATTTCCTTCTCCAAAAAAAATCTGTTTTATGATAAACCAGCATCTCATAGGGACTTCCCTGGTGGTCCGTGGTTAAGACTTCACCTTCCAATGCAGGGAGTTCTAGTTCAGTCTGAGAGCCTACATGCCTTGTGGCTAAAAAACCAAAAGCATAAAATGGAAGAAACAGTTTAACAAATCCAATAAAGACTTTCAAAGAACCTCATGATTCGGTGCCTGTAACCTCTTGACCATCTACTCTCCTGAGTATCATTCAGTCTGTTCCAGTCACATAGACCTGCTTCTGTTCCCTGACTCATCACCCATGCTCCTACCCCAGAGGCTTTAATACCTCCTGCTCCTTCTACTCAGAATATTCTCATCTCAGATATCAACATGGCTCCTTCTCTCATTCCTTCCACCATCTAAAGTCCCAGCTCCCCCATCCTGATATTTAATAATTCCTTTCAGCTTTACTTGGTGCCTTGACTCTTAATCCTATCTAGCATACTATATATTTTACTTTTACTTATTATTTTCCTCCCCAGTTGAGTATGAGCTCCATGTAGAAATGGAATTTTGTTATGTTTTTTGTTTATTAATAATTTCCCAAACCTAGGAGAGTGTCTGATGGATAGCAGATACTCAGTTATGAGCTCAATTAGGATCAAGTAAGAAATTCCAAGGAGAAAAGTAATAATTCACGTTTTGGTTAAATACATAACTTTTATAAGACAGATCCAACTTAGCATAGCCTTTATGGAGGTAATTAAGGTTAAATGAGGTCATAAGGGTAGGACCCTGATCAACTGGATTAATGTCCTTATAAGGAGAGACACAGGAGAATTAGCTCTTCCTCCCTTTTCACTGTGTAAGAACACAGCCACCTGCAGACCAGAGAAAGAGCCTTCTGTAGGAGCCAGATCAGTTGGCACCTTGATTTTGGACTTCCAGCCTCCCAGACTATGGGAAACACAGGTCTATGTCTAGGCACGGTCTTGGAATTCTACTGTGGCAGCGCTGAAAATCACCTAATCCAACTTCCTTCCTTTTAGGTAAGGAGACTGAAGCTGAGAGTTAAATGACTTTCCCTAGTTTACAAAGTCAGTATATAGCAGAATTAAGCTCAAAATCCAGGTTACATCTCAGTGCTTTTCCCACTTACTGTGCTGACTCTTCAGTCCTGAAATCAGTCCTGAATATTTATTGGAAGGACTGATGCTGAAGTTGAAGCTCCAATACTTTGGCCACCTGATGTGAAGAACTGACTCATTGGAAAAGACCCTGATGCTAGGAAAAAAGGAAGGCAGGAGGAGAAGGGGACGACAGACGTTGAGATGGTTGGATTACCGACATTACTGACATTACCAGATGGCATTACCAACTCAATGCACATGAGTTTGAGCAGGCTTTGGGAGTTGCTGATGGACAGGGAAGCCTGGCGTGCTGCAGATCATGGGGTCACAAAGAGTCGGACACAACTGAGCTACTGAACTGAGTGACTGACTGACTGATGTGGACCCTTAACCACTCCGTGTAATACATTTTCAGTGAAAGGCAGGGATTCACAAACCTGATTCTCAAGGAACTCATTTTTCCAAAGTCTGGTCCAGGAGTTTTGCCATTAGAAATTAATGATGTTAATATTTTCACAATATTTTAAGAAGTGTAAGAAGTTATTTAGGTGATTTTATTCCACAATTTTATGCTTTTTGACAATTAATTTTCTTACCTCCATAAAAAAATATGAAAGGGGAAAACTGTTACTGGAAAACTCTAGACCATAATCTTCTGAAAGTAATTCTGCCCTTGGGAAACATCTGTGTGTGGGAAGGATAGATATATTTCATATGGGCATGTTTTCAGCCAGTACAATTGATCTTGATTCAAAAGATAGAATGAATGCTACCCAGAACTTCTCTGTATTCCAGAAAGGGTCCCGTGACCTTAGAGTCTTACTTCCTGAAATGTAAAAAGCACCAATAGAACATCGTGACAGAGTAGCTCAGAAAGCTAGTATGAGCCTAGGCTGAATCAATAGAAGTGTTTGAACTGAAGAGTCTCAGTTCCTCTGTACTCAACACTTTAGGACATATACGTGGTATCATGTACATCACCTATTCTTGGATCCTTCCTTTGAAGTGTTATTGACGAGCATCCAGAGGATGTTAAAAGAATGGGGAATGGTTAGTTTGAGGGGTGAACTTTGGGGAACGTAAAGTTGTTTTCAGAATTTCGGTGGGCTGAAATAAAGATGAGGGAGTAGATTTACGTGGTATTGTTCCCTGTGCAAAAATAAGCTCTGTGCACACTGCACAGAAGTTGGATTTGACCCCGTTTAGGAAAAGTTATGGAGAAGGCAGTGGCACCCCACTCCAGTCCTCTTGCCTGGAAAATCCCATGGATGGAGGAGCCTGGTGGGCTGCAATCCATGGGGTCGCTAAGAGTCGGACACGACCTCACTTTCACTTTTCACTTTCATGCATTGGAGAAGGAAATGGCAATCCACTCCAGCGTTCTTGCTTGGAAAATCCCATGGATGGAGGAGCCTGGTGGGCTGCAATCCATGGGGTCGCTAAGAGTCGGACACGACCTCACTTTCACTTTTCACTTTCATGCACTGGAGAAGGAAATGGCAATCCACTCCAGCGTTCTTGCTTGGAAAATCCCAGGGATGGGGGAACCTGGGGGGCTGCTGTCTATGGGGTCGCACAGAGTTGAACACGACTGAAGCGACTTAGCAGCAGCAGCAGGAAAAGTTAGAGTTGTTATCCCTGTAAGTGCTCCCTAGTAGAAGTATAAAAATGTATTGAGAAGTACTGGAAATGTTCCAGACATCACCCCAGAATATGCAGAAGAAATCCTGTTTAGGAAGTGAGTGAAGACAGATGACCTTAAAGGTCATTCCAACACAAAGATTCAGCCATTGTATGAATGCAAAAAACTGGATCATTATTGATTGTAATGAGTTTGTCACAATCTATTGCAAATGGCTGGTTCCTTTCTTGCCTTGTAAAGAGGAAGTGGGTGCAGCAGAAAGGCCTTGGATAATTAAAATAAGTGTGGAGGCGGGAGGAGGAAAGAAACTTCAAATAGTGCTTTATAAATGGCTTAAGTCCTGGCCTGTTTTCCACTGAGGAACTGCACTGAGATAAATTTTATTTGCTGTCCTGTCCACTCAAGTCTGTGGCCTGATGCCTTTGCTCCATGAGAAAGTCAATAACAGTCTTTGAGACCCTCAGTTTTCCCTTGACAGCTGTTCAAGAATGCTATAAACAGGAAAGAAAACCACCAGGAGAAATACCTTTAAGAATGGTATTTTGAATTATTGCTTATTGAAATAAATATTCCCTGGTAGTGCAAATGGTAAAGAATCTGCTTGCAGTTCAGGAGACCTGGGTTTGATCTCTGGAGAAGGGACTGGCAACCCACTCCACTATTCTCGCTTGGAGAATTCCATGGGCAGAGGAGCCTGGCAGGCTATGATTATGGTCCATGGGCTGCAAAGGGTGGGACACTACTGAGCAACTAACACTTCCATTTTCACCTTAAATTCAAGAGATGGTGAAACTAAAAGTGTGAAAAATTGCTTTGATTCTAAGATCAGGTAGAATCAACATATCCTTAATTACTGCTCTTTTTCTTTTAGTATCCATCATCTAACAGGTG
This sequence comes from Oryx dammah, assembly GCF_014754425.2. NCBI lineage: Eukaryota > Metazoa > Chordata > Mammalia > Artiodactyla > Bovidae > Oryx > Oryx dammah. The sequence continues at coordinate 110,634,761 of NW_024070202.1, forward strand.
TGATTTTTACTTTGATTTTTTCTCTTCTTTAATCATATTTTTTATTCCTCCAATGAATCTTCCTCATGATGTTTTATTTCTAATCTAAATGTTGAGTTTTTTTCTTTGTATTGATACCTGTAAGTCATTCTCTTTTTGTAAAATATTTTACTCTTTCTTTGAAAGGTCATATCTGAATAAAACATATCCTTTAAAAAGACAGGGCATTTTTTTTTTGCATTTCATATTTGATTCCTTCACATCCTAAACTTCTCAGGTTAAGAGTAATTCTGTTCTATTCTTTACTTTATAGTGAACTATACTTAAGTTGTTGATATATATTAGAATATAGAATGTCAAACCCAAATGCAAATTTTCTTTCTATACTTCGGGGAATTTATGAAGGAGGAGAAAAGAAAAACTTAACTTTCTTTAGGTCTGAAAAAACCATCCCATTTGAAACACACAAACTCCCATAACAGAGCGTATTATTTTATACACTGGAGTATAAATGTCTAAAGAGAAAAGAAGGTTATCTTTTTCTTTACATGGATATGAAAGATGGTGATGTAAAGAATCATTTAGAATGGCAAATCTTTATAAATTGACAAAGAGGGCCCCTGCCGCCACTTCCAGTGATTGCAGCAAAATAGCATCCCAAAGGAAGAGCCACGCACACAGTGATCCTGGAACCAGCTCCCAGCAGCCTTGCCAGGCCAGCCTCTCACGTCCCCCACCTGGGGCAGCACTGTAAAAAGCAGCTTGTGCACTGGACCTCTGCCCTCCATCATCTCCAGCTTACTTCATTCAATTCCTTTATTTTCCCAAGGTTTTTTAAGTGAGAGTAATAAAACTGATAATCTAATTCATACCAAAGCATTAATGATTAATACTGACCTAGTATATTTTCCCTCGCAGTTAATATTTGCATTATAACAATTTTTATGACTTAATCTAAAGCGGTGATGAAATGTTAGGCCCATATGCATATAAACGTATGCCCATTAGCCATCTTTTTCTCACATCATTAATATACATTGACATTTTATTTACTTGCCACAGTTTTCTGTGAGTGCATCACTTTGTTCTGTATTCAGTGTTTCAAACAGTGCATCTTAGTAGCTTTCAAATATTTGTAGATGTAATCTCATCTATGTTCTAGGGCCTCCTTATACATATGCATGTATCTTTTTCTCCCTACCTAATCCCTTTGATTTATTCTTTCTTTATTCCAATTTACTTTTATGGCAAACTTTTGCCATTTGATGAGAATAGATATTTTAAAGAAATTTGAAAATAATTGGAACATCAGAAATGCTTTCACTTGACTCACACATCAGCATAGAGGCCCCATCCTTTCCTCAAATACATTTTTAAGTTTTCAGAATTATGTCCTTACCTTTTGATTACTATGCCACTAAAAACTTATATTCATCTCTTTATCCAATGCTTTCTAAATAGAGACAAGTGGCGCTATAATATTTTTCTATGAGAGTCACAATTTGGAATAAAGAGAAGATAGATTATTTGTTGAGGAAATAAATATTGAAACACAATTTATTGTCATCAAGCCACATTTTTTGTGTACTTGGAACACTCAATAATTTGGGGTAAATATAGTTTAAACCAAGAAACATATAAAATTGTTTCATGAGATTTGTATGCTGGAAAATTATTTGCTATCAATGCCCTGCTAGAGAAGCTGGAACTATTGTCGCAGAACTAAAATGAGGGAAAAGAAGTGATTATCAGTCTCCTCATCATTGACCGGGTAGAGGTGATATCTTTAATTTCAAAGAGAGACACCCTCTGGTTATGGGAGAATCAGCTCTGATCTGCAGATGTTCCCAAAAGGGATACATATATTATGAAATGAAAGCAGCTATCATATTTTTTCTCTTTTGTAACACACATGAGAATTCCTTCCTGGAACAGATGTGTGGTTTGCCTTTCATACTACTCTATGTGTAAAAAGGAGAAGTCATTTGTACAAGATTCCAACTCTACACATTCATTGCAGAAATGTAAAGATACACCGCCAAAGCACCTTTGCTTTCTTTAACACCTATTATAAATAAGACATCCAATTAAATTTCTTAAAACTTCATATATCATTGGGTTGTGCCATCTTTTATAATCAAAGCATAAAAAAAGGCTAGAAGGAGAATTACCAAAATTATTCTTTCCCTATTATGAAGTTAGCATTCAATCATTTTTTCCTGTAAACAATGCAGCCATCTCAAAGAGAATGCACCCTCCAGATAACAGTGATTTAAAAATTCAGTGAGGGAAATTTAGCTTATAGCCACTGTAATTTCCCAGAACCATTATGTATCCTGCTGCAGTGGTTTTGTTGGTGCTTCCAAGCCTTTCCTCTTGGGTCCATCTTCCTAGTATTTATGTGCATAAAATAAGGGCTGAAGGAAGGAGCTAAGAGTGAAAATAAATATAATTGCATATAAAATTTTGATAATAATATTGCATGAATGTCACACACGACTTAGACTAACAGTAATTTTCATGTCGGTCACATATGTTTACAAGTTTGGGTATTAAAATGAAGGAAAAAGCTGGAGTAGGAGGAAAAATCTCTCTCTCTCTGAATAACAGAACTAAAACCAATAATAATCCCTTATACAATGTCTGATGGCTTGTATTATGATTAATGTTAAACGTGATTTTCAAGTCTTTTCTTTGAAAAGTCTGCAAATGGTACTCTTAAATATCTGTTAAATGAATAAATGAATGAAGACTCCTTAACAAAAGCCTATGGTCAAGTTTCTACAGCATTCTTTGAAAATTCTAAACTCAGGGAAATTAATGTATTTAACTGAAGTTGAGCTAAGAACATTTTGGCCAAACAGCAAATGTTTTAGCATAGTCATAGGTTTTGACGTATCTGTCTGGGAGACTACCTTAAAGCTTGCAACTCATCATAAATTTTCCAGAAATCTATCCTTCTCAACTGGTTGCCTTACCTGGGAATTTTACAAAGTGAACGGAAAAACATCGCACTTTACATTTGAGAAATTTGATGGGTCCTTGAAAACATAATTTGTCCTCTTTTAACGAGTACATATCTAACTATAATGCAGTGTGAGACTACACAGAGTGGTTTCAGGTGTAGTTATTTTTCCTGCTTCCTTATGCCACAAAATCATTTTTCTACATACCTTGTGTAATTCCTACAAAAGATTTTCAAGTGGTCTTTTGACATATGCACTTATTTATCATCAAATATTTGTAAGTGAAAGTGCTAGGAGACAGAGTATAAACAGCTAATCTTAAGGCTGTTCTGAATGACAGGCACAGAGGCAATATGGACAATTCCAAAGTGGCAAAATGTCAGTCTATGAAATTGCATTTTCTGGCTTAATATGGGTCCATGCTGTTCAGATATAAAGATGGAAATCGTTTGCAAGGAGTTCTAGTATAAATGGCAGCAGCTGCTTCACTTTGTACAATTAATTAATTAATATATGCATGCATGCTTAAACAAGAAACAGAAATTATTCAAAGATTAACATGTTTATTAAAAAGTTTTAATATTATAAGAATATTTCTGAAGTCAGTCTTGAAATCTATACAAACCTACATCTGGCCACTGAAAATCCAAATACAGTTTACTTTAAAAACACAGTTTCTTCTAGTTCTTAAAAGTAATTGCTGGCTTCAGTTCATATTACTGAATGATATCCAGGACAAAAAATCAGATGCATGAAAATGCACTCATTGCTGCTGTCAGCAAGCGAACGATTTCATTTGCATTTGCCTCAAGTTGTCATGGAGAACACCTGTCCAAGCTCATTGCAAATGCCCCTTTGATGTTTTACTCTGATCTTCTTGTGAGCAAATAAGATTTCTAAGTCCAGCTCACAAAATAGAAGTATAAGAAGTGGAATCACTAAATAATAAATGTTTGGGACCCATATCCCAGGATTTGTGTTTTATAGTCTTCTCTGTTTTCAGGTGTGAAAGGTTTAGTCCAGGGAGAGGGAAGATAATTTAATGAGTATCTATAATTTCATAATAATAAGTTATTTTTCCAGCTTTTTCTCTTAATATAAATTTATTTATTTTAATTGGAGGCTAATTTAAATGACGAAACAGAGACCCAGAGAAGTCCTGTTCTCATATAATATTACTTTCTGGGGTAAACTCTGTGTGTGTATCTCCCCAAATGGTTACAGAACGTCCCAAACAGCAAGGACTCCTGAGCTTTAGTGACTAAGGCATTAACTTCATCTTCTCTTTCACCAAGACACCAGAGTGAAAATACTAAAAAATACATATTTTTTTATATTTCTGTACAGCAGTGTTGATATTTTCTTTCTTTGGGTCACTTTTATAATATTACAGGATCTTTTTAGGTTATCTCTATAACTGCTGAAATTGCATTCGCTTAATTAAATCAATTTGTTCCTACCACACGGTTGTGAAAAGACAACTAGAGACTAAGTGGAATATCTGGACTTGAGACTCAGATCTGCCAAATTTGCTTGTGGTGACAGCAAACAAATTGCTTAACTTCTCTGGTTCATCCTCAAGAAAAGAGATTGGCCTTCCAGCTCCTCCAGCAGCAGTGAACGTGGTGGCTTTGGGAAATGCTGGGGAGGGTGATTCTTTGTAGATAACAAAGCTTTCTGTGCAGTCCCCAATGATGGGAGTGCCCTGAAGAAAGCGCCTCCCTCATCTCCAGTCCTCATCCTTAATAAAGGGCTTCAAAGAGGAGGAATTCTACCAGAAGAATAGATCCTTCTATGTATTCTTCAGAATCATGGATGGATGTGAGAGTTGGACCATAAAGAAAGCTGAGCACTGAAGAATTGATGCTTTCAAGTTGTGGCACTGGAGTAGACTCTTAAAAGTCCCTTGGGCAGAAAGGAGATCAAACCAGTCAATCCTAAAGGAAATCAGCTCTGAATATTCATTGGAAGGACTGATGCTGAAGCTGAAGCTCCAAAACTTTGGCCGTATGATGCGAAAGAACTGACTTATTAGAAAACACCCTGATGCTGGGAAAGATTGAGGAGGAGAAGAGGGCAACAGAGGGTGAGATGGCTGGATGGAATACCAGTTCAGTGGACATGAGTTTGAGCAAACTCTGGGAGATGGTGAAGGAAGCCTGGCATGCTGCAGGCCATGGGGTTGCAAAGAGTCAGACATGGCTTAGTGACTGAACAACAGAATAAGACAAGATCTGAGACTAAATCACAAGAGAATCCTTAGAATCTTCACAGTTGAAGCAGGCTTGTGTGTACCTGATAGAATTCACACCCAATTTTGGATAACTGAATTACAATGTCTAACTGGGGCCAAGATATTGATTTTATAACAGTGTATGTCCAACACCTACTTGGAAAACTATGAACGTCTGTCTCACCATTAGAGTGAAATTAAAGTGAAAATATATCGTAATAGAAAATTGAGAATTAAAAGAAGAGTTTGGATTCTGTGAGCTCTAATATCTTTTCTAGGTTCAAATAGTTTTGGAAGATCCAGAAAATGTGAAAGCAAAGCAAGAGTCACTAACCTCAATTTGCAAAATATTGCTTTGCAGCTGAAGCATTCTTTTTGTATGTTATTTGTTTCTGCCACTTCTCTGATTCCTAACCGTTGCCCCACCTGCTCACGATAGTTTCTCTCTCCCATGCCCTCCCAGGAGCCTGCGGTCTGATTGTTTAGTAACTGTATATGTGCTAAATCTCTTTGGTTTTCACTTAAACAATCCTTCCGGTATAATCAAGAAAATAGTACATAATTCTATAAATCAATACTGAAATATAAATTATATTCAATTATATTTTTTAGGCAAAGTGGCATAGTGTTACCATGTAAGTAGAAGGAACGTCTTCTCTATCTCTGAATATTCAAGGTACATACAGAGTCAACTATCTTAACTGTTGTTGTTTAGTACTTGTTGTATCCTACTCTCATGGCCCCGTGGACTGTAGCCTGCCTGGCTCCTCTGCCCATGGAATTTCACAGGCAAGAGTATTGGAGTGGGCTGCATTGCCTTCTCCAGGGGATCTTCCGCACCCAGGGACCAAGCTTGAGTACCCTGCTTGGCTGGCAGATTCTGTACCACTGAGGCACCCGGGAAGCCCTAACTACATGAATAGCCACCCTAATATTTGCCAATACATGAAACAAGCAAACATAAAAGGAAAGAATTTAGTTTTCACTTGAACAATCCTTAGGGCATAATCAGGAAAAGGATGTATAATATTATAAATTAATACTGAATCTGAATGAAGTCCACATTATTATTATTTGTAATTAGTACTGAGTTTAACTACACTTTAATCCCTTTTCCTTCAAATTGTAGATTTTTCAGAGACCTTAGATCCTACTGTTATTTTGTTTTGGTATGATTTGTTTATTGTTTGTGAGTTTGCAGGCATAGTTTAAGCTTTTAATATAGGAATAATTTTTTTCATAGAAAATTCAAGGATTTACCACAACCTGAGCCTCAGAGTGATTCAGTTCCCTCCAAATGAAGTATCATGGCCACAGTGCTTTTTGGTCCTTAGGCTAGTTCCACAGGTTAGTTAAACAACAGAGACTTATTCTCTCAGAGCTTCCAGCCTAGAAGTCTGAAATCATGATGTTGGCAGTGTTTGTTTCCTCTGAGGCCACAAGGGAGAATCTGATTTGGCCTTTCTCCTGTTTCCAGTGTGCCTGGTGATGTCTGTCAGTCCTTGGCTTGCAGACATGTCACCCTGAGGTCTGCCTCCTTGTCAACATGACCTTCTCCCTGTGTGAGTCTTTGTCTCCATATCCGCATTTCCCTCTTTTGTAACGACACCAGTTGTATCGGATTAGAGCCCACCCTAATGACTTCTTCTTAATGGAGGTAATTATATTGGACCCATTTCCCCCCCCAAAAAAATCACATTCTGAGTTGTTAGAAGTTGAGATTTCAACACATTAATTTCCAGGAAACACAGTTCAACTCATAGCAGTGACTATTTATCACAATAAAACAAAATAAAAAGACAGTTACGGTACAAAGGAAAATTTTAACCATATCTTTGTACGTTGGAACAGCGTTTAAAATTGTGATCTCTGACAATATTATGGGTTATGGGGAGAAGATGACCTTTGAATTTTCATATAAGGAACATGGTTTGGTATCACTGCTGTTTATGTAAGCGCCTATATCTTCTTCAAGGAGCTCAGGTTTGTCCTTATTTTTTTCTTCTTTTCAGTTCAGTTCAGTTGCTCAGTCGTGTCCGACTTTTGCGACCGCAAGAATCACAGCACGCCAGGCCTCCCTGTCCATCACCAACTCACAGAATTCACTCAAACTCATGTCCATCAAGTCGGTGATGCCATCCATCCATCTCATCCTCTGCCATCCCCTTCTCCTGCTGCCCCCAATCCCTCCCAGCATCAGGGTCTTTTCCAATAAGTCAACTCTTTGCATGAGGTGGCCAAAGTATTGGAGTTTCAGCTTCAGCATCAGTCCTTTCAATGAACACCCAGGACTGATCTCCTTTAGGGTAGACTGGGTGGAACTCCTTGCAGTCCAAGGGACTCTCAAGAGTCTTCTCCAACACCACAGTTCAAAAGCATCAATTGTTCGGCACTCAGCTTTCTTCACAGTCCAACTCTCACAATCATATATGACCACTGGAAAAACCATAGCCTTGACTAGATGGACCTTTGTTGTGAAGTAATATCTCTGCTTTTCAATATGCTATCTAGGTTGGTCATAACTTTCCTTCCAAGGAGGAAGCGTCTTTTAATTTCATGGTTGCAATCACCATCTGCAGTGATTTTGGAGCCCAAAACAATAAAGTCTGACACTGTTTCCCCATCTATTTCCCATGAAGTGATGGGACTGGATGCCATGATCTTAGTTTTCTGAATGTTGAGCTTTAAAAGCCAACTTTTTCACTCCTCTTTTACTTTCATCAAGAGGCTCTTTAGTTCCTCTTCACTTTCTGCTATAAGGGTGGTGTCATCTGCATATCTGAGGTTATTGATACTTCTCCCAGCAATCTTGACTCCAGCTGTGCTTCCTGCAGCCCAGCGTTTCTCATGATGTACTCTGCATAGAAGTTAAATAAGCAGGGTGACAATATAAAGTCTTGACATACTCCTTTCCCAATTTGGAACCAGTCTGTTGTTCCAGGTCCAGTTCTAACTGTTGCTTCCTGACCTGCATACAGGTTTCTCAAGAGGCAGGTCAGGTGGTCTGGTATTCCCATCTCTTTCAGAATTTTCCACAGTTTGTTGTGATCCACACAGTCAAAGGCTTTGGCATAGTCAATAAAGCAGAAATAGATGTTTTTCTGGAACTCTCTTGCTTTTTCGATGATCCAGCAGATGTTGGCAATTTGATCTCTGGTTCCTCTGCCTTTTCTAAAACCAGCTTGAACATCTGGAAGTTCACAGTTCACATATTGCTGAAGCCTGGCTTGGAGAATTTTGAGCAGTACTTTACTAGCGTGTGAGATGATAATTGCTTAACATATTGTGTTGGTTTCTGCAATGCATCAACATGAATCAGCTACAAGTATGCATATGCCCCCTCCTTCCTGAATCCCCCTCCCACCCCACCCCACCCCACCCCACCCCTCGAGGCTGTCACAGAGCAGTGGGTTGCGCTCCTGTGTCTCTCAGTGAATCCCCACTTGCTGCCTGTTTTACATACGGTCCTGGATCTGTCTCCATGCTCCTCGCTGTTTGCCCTGCCCTCTCCTTCCCCCACTGTGGCCACAGGTCTGTTCTCTGTGTCTGCGTCTCCTTCGCTGCCCTGCAGATAGGTTCATCAGCACCATCTTTCTGGATTCCATATGCATGAGTTAATAAACAGTATGTAAACTGATACAGTCACTACAGAGAACAGTATGGAAATTCCTTAAAAAAAGCTAGGAACAGATCTACTATATGGCCCAACAGTACCACTGCTGGGCATATACCCTGAGAAAACCATAATTGAGAGAGACACATGTACCCCAGTGTTCATGGCAGCACTTTTTACAGTAGCTAGGACATTGACGCAACCTAGATGTCCATCAGCAGATGAATGCATTTAGAAATTGTGGTGCCTATATACTATGGAATATTAATCAGTTATAAAAAAATGCAATCAAGTCAGTCCTAATGAGGTGGATGAACCTAGAGTCTATCATACAGAGTGAAGTATGCCCTTGTGTTCTGCATGATCCCAGAACATAAGGGCATACTTAGGTCATTCATATCCTCACCCACTGGTGGTATAGATATTCACTGAGCACCTGCAGTGCTACTCATTGTTCTGGGCACCATCAGGAGTAGAGAAAGACTCTGTCCTTGTTCTGTGCAGTTTATAATCTAGGGAAAAAGGAGATTCGTCAACTAAGCATATTATTAGATGTAAGCTGCTATTTGGACAACAATATAAAATAAACTGTGTGATCTTCCCAGGTGGCTCAGTGGTAAAGAATCGACCTGCCAGTTCAGGAGACACAGGAGATGCAGGTTCAGTCCCTGAGTTGGGAAGATCCCCTGGAGGAGGAAATGGCAACCCACCCCAGTGTTCTTGGTTTGAGTGTGGCTAGCCTGCAAAGATCTCTGGTGAGCAGAGTAGGAAATGAGATGAGAGAAGATGGGAAACCACTGATGTGTTTCCAGTAGACATGTGGCGGAATTGATATCCAGATTGATATTTATAAGAGATTACACCCCACAGCAGTGTTGAGAACCTGAGAACCAGATACAGCCAAGCTCGAGCGACTGGCAGAAGTCCAGCTGAGAGATGACCGTGGCTCGTGCTGCAGTGGCGATGATGCTATTGACAGATGCCCTCACCTTTAGCTGGTATTTGGTGGGTGAAAAGGACAGGATATTGTGACCATGTGGACGTGGGGATTAGGATCACGAACCACCATGGAGTGAGTCCTGGCCTCTTGTTTACTTACATAAACAAGAGTAAGAACTCTAAAAGGGGAGCAGTTTTGTGAGGTGAAACCATGATTTTTGAAATTGAAAATGTTGAGTTGAATTGTGTATTTGGGATACCAGGATGCAGAGAGCAAGAAGGCAATAGTATCCTCATGTCTGAAGCTTGGAAGCACATCTTGGAGAGATGTATACATTCTAGAGTCAGCTGTGTGTAGCTGACAGACCTCAAGATAGGGTGAATTGTTGCCTAGGGAGGGACAATAGAATCAGAAGAGAACCATGCCTAAAAATCATCTTTGAGACACTGAAAGATGATGCTGTGAAAGTGCTGCACTCAATATGCCAACAAATTTGGAAAACTCAGCAGTGGCCACAGGACTGGAAAAGGTCAGTTTTCATTCCAATCCCAAAGAAAGGCAATGCCAAAGAATGCTCAAACTACCGCACAATTACACTCATCTCACATGCTAGTAAAGTAATGCTCAAAATTCTCCAAGCCAGGCTTCAGCAATACGTGAACTGTGAACTTCCTGATGTTCAAGCTGGTTTTAGAAAAGGCAGAGGAACCAGAGATCAAATTTCCAACATCCGCTGGATCATGGAAAAAGCAAGAGAGTTCTACAAAAACATCTACTTCTGCTTTATTGACTATGCCAAAGCCTTTGACTGTGTGGGTCACAATAAACTGTGGAAAATTCTGAAAGAGATGGGAATACCACACCACCTGACCTGCCTCTTGAGAAATCTGTATGCAGGCTAGGAAGCAACAGTTAGAACTGGACATGGAACAACAGACTGGTTCCAAATAGGAAAAGGACTACGACAAGGCTGTATATTGTCACCCTGCTTATTTAACTTCTATGCAGAGTATATCATGAGAAATGCTGGGCGGGGAGAAACACAAGCTGGAATCAAGATTGCCGAGAGAAATATCAGTAACCTCAGATATGCAGATGACACCACCCTTATGGCAGAAAGTGAAGAGGAACTAAAAAGCCTCTTGATGAAAGTGAAAGAGGAGAGTGAAAAAGTTGGCTTAAAGCTCAACATTCAGAAAACGAAGATCATGGCATCCGGTCCCATCACTTCATGGGAAATAGATGGGGAAACAGTGGAAACAGTGTCAGACTTTATTTTGGGGGGCTCCAAAATCACTGCAGATGGTGACTGCAGTCATGAAATTAAAAGACGCTTACCCCTTGGAAGAAAAGTTATGACCAACCTAGATAGTATATTCAAAAGCAGAGACATTACTTTGCCGACTAAGGTCCATCTAGTCAAGGCTATTATTTTTCCTGTGGTCATGTATGGATGTGAGAGTTGGACTGTGAAGAAGGCTGAGCGCTGAAGAATTGATGCATTTGAACTGTGGTGTTGGAGAAGACTCTTGAGAGTCCCTTGGACTGCAAGGAGATCTAACCAGTCCATTCTGAAGGAGATCAACCCTGGGATTACTTTGGAAGGAATGATGCTAAAGCTGAAACTCCAGTACTTTGGCCACCTCATGCGAAGAGTTGACTCATTGGAAAAGACTCTGATGCTGGGAGGGATTGGGGGCAGGAGGAGAAGGGGACGACAGAGGACGAGATGGCTGAATGGCATCACGGACTCGATGGACGTGAGTCTGTGTGAAGTCTGGGAGTTGGTGATGGACAGGGAGGCCTGGCATGCTGCAATTCATGGGGTCGCAAAGAGTCAGACACGACTGAGTGACTGAACTGAACTGAACATTTAATTCCCAGGTGAGAAAACATATTTAAGCAGGAAGGGTACCAGACAACCTGACCTGCCTCTTTTGAGACCTGTATGCAGGTCAGAAAGCAACAGTTAGAACTGGACATGGAACAACAGACTGGTTCCAAATAAGTAAAGGAGAACGTCAAGGCAGTATATTGTCACCCTGCTCATTTAACTTATATGCAGAGTACATCATGAGAAACAGTGGGCTGCAGGAAGCACAAGCTGGAATCAAGATTGCTGGGAGAAATATCAATAACCTCACATATGCAGATGACACCAGCCTTATGGCAGAAAGTGAAGAGGAACTAAAGAGCCTCTTGATGAAAGTAAAAGAGGAGAGTGAGAAAGTTGGCTTAAAGCTCAACATTCAGAAAATGAAGATCATAGGATCTGGTCCCATCACTTCATGGGAAATAGATGGGGAAACTGTGGAAACAGTGTCAGACTTTATTATTTTGGGGGCTCCAAAATCACTGCAGATGGTGACTGCAACCATGAAATTAAAAGATGCTTACTCCTTGGAAGGAAAGCTGTGACCAACCTAGACAGCATATTAAAAAACAGAGACATTACTTTGTTAACAAAGTTCTGTCTAGTCAAGGCTATGGTTTTTCCAATAGTCATGTATGGATGTGAGAGTTGGACTATAAAGAAAGCTGAGTGCCAAAGAATTGATGCTTTTGAACTGTGGTATTGGAGAATACACTTGAGAGTCCCTTGGACTTAAAGGAGATCCAACCAGTCCATCCTTAAGGAGATCAGTCCTGGGTGTTCTTTGGAGGGACTGATGTTGAAGCTGAAACTCCAGTACTTCGACCACCTCATGCAAAGAGTTGACTTATCGGAAAAGACCCTGTTGCTGGGAGGGATTGGGGGCAGGAAGAGAAGGGGACGACAGAGGATGAGATGGTTCCATGGCATCACCGACTCAGTGGACATGGGTTTGGGTGGACTCCAGGAGTTGATGATGGACAGGGAGGCCTGGTGTGCTGTGGTTCAGGGTCGCAAAGAGTCAGACACGACTGAGCAGCTGAACTGAAATATAATAAAAGGAGGAAGGAGCCAGCTGCTGAGAGATCAAATGAGATGAGAACTCAAAGGATCCAGAATACTTGGTGACATGGAGTGACATGGTGCCCTAAAAACTGCTTAGGTGGAATAAAAGGAGAGAAAGCCAGAACAAAATCGGATTAAGGAGTAGAAAAATGGACACAGCAGGTACAGGGTAAATTAACAAACATGCTGGAAACCAGGAGGCCATCATAGGAATCGGAGATGCTTGAATTTCAGGTTTTGGAGATGGAGAAAATGCAAGGTCAGTGAGACATAGTAAGGATTTAAGGATGCATGTTGGATTAGGAGGCTGAAATGAACAAGAAGAGACTGTTATCACAAGGAGGGGAATTATTACAAACTGTCCTTAGATGAGCAGCCTGCATGCGTTAGGATGAACAGGTCCAGTCCAGACCCAGAGACTTGAGTCTCAGTGAAGAGGATTGGGGAGAGATTAGGATGATGGCAAGGAGAAGGCAGAGAGGGTCACCTGCTAGACGGCCTGGCATGAGCATCATAAGAGCGGGTTATAGGAGTCCAGGCATTAATGATGTGGAATCGATAGAAAGTCAGACCTCAGTCCCACCCACAAGCCTGGGTCACTGGCCATGGGAGAGAGAAGCAACCACACCTTGAGAAGGCACAGGGGCTGCTGTGGTTCAGGAAATACAGCTGAGCAAGAAGGGAGACTTGGGCATTGGTTTAGGAGCTCTATGGATTTTAGAAATCACAGTCAAGGATTTTAGGAGTGAGTGGGCATGCAGATGAGTTCAGGGAAGAAAAGAACAGACCAAATGATCAGGATGATGTCGTCGCAGAAGAAGATGTCAGGGGGTGAGGAGAGGAGAGACTGATACTGAACCTATTAAATGATGAAAACAGGGCTGCAAACCATGTGAGACGATCACGGCCCCAGGGGTTGAATGGCCCCTGGTGTGACGTGAATGGCTAACGTTCACCCACATGCAGCTCACTGGAAATGTTCAGAGGAGCAACCGAAGTTTCAGGCAGTTCTGTAGATACAATTATGTAACTATATTTTTAATGGAAAAAAAATCAGGGGTGGCACACAGTCAAGGCAAACTAACAATTCTGTGTAAAGCAATTCCGCAACAGTGACTTAACACCCAGTGGTTAAAGCTTTTGATTATTGACTTGAATTATTCATTATTTTTAGCTGATTTTGTATCATGTAGTTATAGCTTAAGGCTGTACTTTAACAAAAAGCTACAATATTGACCTATTTGAAGTTATCAGATATGGGGATAAGAGCTGGTAATTTTCGAAGGTGCTTAGAAAATTGACTTGTAGAATAGGAGACTTTCACACACACAGACACACACACACACACACACACAAACACTACTGAGAAAGCTAGTTATTAACATCCCATTAGCAAGACTTTTTTTTTCATTTTATTACAGGTAATTAGCCAACTACATTAGGCAATAATGAGAGTTAGTAATCACTTTTTTTATTAAAGAAATTAAATTGGACTTGTTTTAAAACAACATCCAATACATATGTTGTAATGAATATGCAAAAGGTGTAAGTTACTTAAGCAAAAGCTATAAGCTCTGGTCTCCTTCAACCAAAAATAATGACTCAGGAAGGACTGAAAAGCACAGTTACTTTTATCCACTTAAATAACTACATTCTGTTTGTAACTCCTGAATTTACACAACTGTCGAATTTACACAAGCGGACTGAATTTTATACACTTTGTGATGTATTCTGAGCAGGTTGCATTCAGTTTTCATAGTACTTTGCCACCAGGGTTGGCAACAGAAATCATTGTCTTTCTGGTTATATGCAGTATCTTAAATTGTTTGTTGTGTATTTGAGAAACCCACAACTCAGTGGAGAGTTTCAGACATGAACTTCAGTGTAGATTGCTGTCAACTGTGAAATTTGATGAAAACTGAACTATCCTTAATCAATCTTGCCTTCTGGAAATCTTAAAGAAGTAACCTTTGTAGGAAATAAAACATCTGACTTCACCCTCTATGAAATTAGGTAATTCTATGGTCCTTTCAGGCTGTGGGAAATTTAGATGTTGTTACATACCACTCATATTCCAGAGAAGCTAACAAGGGCTTCAGGAAGTTAAGAGACCTGAGTTCCCAATGCAGACTCTGCTGCTTTGATGCTTATGCTTTTTGCTGTTAAAAGTCATGACGTGAAGCTCTCCACTGTGAATTGCTCATAGGTAATCTCCTCATTTCCAGGGCTTTAAATACCATCTATATGCTAATGCCTTCCAGATTGGTACTGTCGTGCCGCCCTCTTCCCTGAACTTGAGACTTTAAATCCAGCTTGCGGTGGTCAGCCCCCTTCAGATGTCTGATATGCGTCCTGATACTGGTGTGACCGCCCATGGCCCTCTCCAGCGTTGGCCATTCCAGAACAAGGACCCACCAAGTACCCAGATACCGATGCAGAAAGCTCCAAAGCCTCTTTTCTTCTTTGCCCCACATCTTACCCAGTTCCTCTTCATCATCCATTAGGTTAAAAACGAGGTCCTGTCACTATCACCTTTAAGATCGACCCTAACCTTAACTAACCTCTCTCACCAACATCCTAAATCACAATCCTTTTTCACTCCACCACTGCCTTCGCCTCTTGGCTGGTCCTTCTGTGTCCATGCTGACCTTTCTGTCGAATACATGGCAGGATGTTTTGTTTTCTAAAATGCAAATCCAACCACTCTCCTGTTCCTAATTCTCTTTTGGCTTCCCATCCCTCTTAGACGAAACTTGGAATCCTCCTCACACAGTCTGCAATCCACTGTACCCTCGCCCATCTCTTTGTCCAGGGATTACTCTGCTTTGCCCACGTTGTCCAGCCACCTGTGTAAATCTACTTACAGCCTCCAAGTCCTTACCTTAGCCCTTACTCTGCCTGGAATGCTCTTCCCTCAAATTTTCAAGTACCACGTCTCTTCATCATTCAGTTTCTCTCTCAAATGTCACTTACCTCAGTCAGAAGCTCTCCCCAACAACACCATGGAAATGAGTTTGTCGTCACCCCAGCATGTCTTACCTCCCTTCTCTCTTTCCTTCATCACATATCTCACTATGTGAGATTATGTTATTTGTTTATCTTCTGTCTTCCCAACTAGGGTGTGATCAGGAGGAGCTTGACTTTGCTTACTAAGGTATCCTTGAAGTGAAGTGAAAGTGTTAGTTGCTCAGTTCAATTCAGTTCAGTCGCTCAGTCGTGTCTGACTCTTTGCAACCCTATGGACTACAGCACACCAGGCCTCCCTGTCCATCACCAACTCCCGGAGTTTACTCAAACTCATGTCTTTTGAGGCAGTGATGCCATCCAACCATCTCACCCTCTGTCCCCTTCTCCTCCTACCTCAGTCTTTCCCAGCATCAGGGTCTTTTCAAATGAGTCAGCTCTTTGCATGAGGTGGCCAAAGTATTGGAGTTTCAGCTTCAGCATCAGTCCTTCCAATCAATATTCAGGACTGGTTTCCTTTAGGATGGACTGGTTGGATCTCCTTGCAGTCCAAGAGACTCTCAAGAGTCTTTCCCAAAACCACAGTTCAAAAGCATCAGTTCTGCAGTACTAAGGTTTCTTTATAGTCCACCTCTCATATCCATACTGGAGAAGAAAATGGCAACCCACTCCAGTGTTCTTGCCTGGAAAATCCCATGGACAGAGGAGCCTGGTGGGCTGCCGTCTATGGGGTCGCACAGAGTCAGACACGACTGAAGTGACTTAGCAGCAGCAGCAGCAGCACATCCATACATGACTACAGAAAAGACCACAGCCTTGACTAGACAGAACTTTGTCAGCAAAGTAATGTCTCTGGTTTTTAATATGCTATCTAGCTTGGTCATAACTTTTCTTCCAAGGAGTAAGCATCTTTTTATTTCATGGCTGCAGTCACCATCTGCTGTCATTTTGGAGCCCCC
>NW_024070202.1:110651362-110656624 GCF_014754425.2 Oryx dammah
GAGTACTGGAGTGGGTCGCCAGTGCCTTCTGCAGTCCCTGCTCTGGTAGGGCCTATTTTAAAATGAAAGGGAGAATAAACACAGATGGGCACTTTTAATTATTAATGACCATTGAAGGTAACTTTAGCACAAATAATTCCAAAGACATTTCTATTTGGCTTGGGATTTTAATATGATTTTTGACAGACCTATTTACCTAATTATACTTTATCTAAAAGAGGATTAAAATGAGCTTCTATTCTCTAATCACTCACACACAGAGCAGTAGAAGGCATGGCTACAGAGGGTGTTGGTTAAGCAGGAAGCTGGTCCAGGATTTTATAGTGCTTTGTGAATGGTCCATAAAGAGGAAAACTCTCAGGTAGAAAACCAACAATCAAATGTACATAAAACCACAGATGACAGAAAAAAAAAAAACAAACACATTTCTATATAACTAGCACAGCTGGGCCAGGATGCTGAGAAGCCCTGAAGGGGATTCATGGGGTGATGGGGGCCAAGATGGTTAGTCTCTAAAAGCTTTGTGCTGATGCCCTCCTGCTGAAGGCTTCTTTAACACTTTAAAAATGCTCCTGGTCCAGCTGTTTCATGAAACAATGTAGACTTTTATGACCTCTCTTTTCTAGTCATATTCATTCTTTTACCACCATTAATACAAAGTGGATTGTAGACAATCCATGTTCCAGTTACTTAAGGAGAAAAATCATGGAAATAGTTTTGAATATGAATGCATTAAAGAATCCAGAAATAGTTTGAAATGTATTTTTGCAGGCTAATCCACTAGCTGGGTGTCTGCCCAATTTAACTGGCTCTTACTTGGTTCTACTGATGCCCCTTTGTTACTTGCTACTAAGTTGCAAATCATATCCTGTTTGCAATTCTAGCTGGAGTACAATCTCCCCCTGATTTCATTTCTTTATTTCTGTAATTATGTTTGTAAAAAATTATCTCAATGAGACTCCTCTACTTAGTCATGTATTATTATGTATATGTTGAATGGGTTTTGTCTTTAATCTTTCTTTATAACAATGTCTCAACTTACCTTTCTATTTTATGAATTCCTGTTCCACTTGATATTTTGGGTTTTAGATTCCCTTCTTGATGTTCACTCACTAAGTCCTGTCTGACTGTTTGTAACCCTACAGATTGCAGCACACCAAGGGTCAGATGGGGAATTAAATAAATTTACCACTGGGTCAGTTAGCATAGTCTTGCCTTCAATGAATGGAAATCACCAAAATTCATAGATAGATGTGTTCCAGGATGTCAGGAGAGTGGTGCTATGCCCAGTTATTTTCTTGGTTTCTACCCTGCTCTATGTGTTAGCTTCATCCTTAGGCTGAAAGTAAGCCATGTTGGTTACAGGTGTGATATACGTACACAAAAACATCCAGAGGAAGAAGAAAGACTCTACCTTTACTCAGCAATAAGCCAATATTCCTGGAAGTCCCTAATGACTTTCCCTCACATCTCTTTGGCCAGAACTGGGTCATATACCCATTTCCGGGACTTCCCTGTGGCTCAGATGGTAAAGCGTCTGCCTACAATGCGAGAGACCCAGGTTCGATCCCTGGGTCAGGAAGATCCTCTGGAGAAGGAAATGGCAACCCACTCCAGTACTCTTGCCTGGAAAATCCCATGAACAGAGGAGCATGGTAGGCTACAGTCCATGGGGTCGCAAAGAGTCAGACACGACTGAGCAACTTCACTTTCCCTTTCCCATTCCTAAATCCCAGCAAGGGGAATGGGATTACTATGATTGGCTTAGACAAATGAGAATATTCTGAAGCTGGGGAAAAAGCCACCTTTTCTCCAGCTACTTGGGAGAAAGGTTTCAGTGGAAAGAAAAAGGAAAGCAGGAAATGAATATTGAGTTGTAACTAAGAGTGTCTGTTCCCTAACATGCAGGGCCCCTGGTTGGGTTTTCTATGTTTTCCTCTATATTGAACTTACCCACTTTCATTGCAGGCAAAGAAAGTGGAAGTTGGTTGAAGTCAGCCCTTTCTCATCTGTCCATCACATGCAGAAGCAGCCAATATGAAATTCTAGGTCTTTATGCAAATCAGTATGCTGGGTAGCAGGAGAGAGAGGAAGAGATAGATACAGGAGTAAGAAGAGGAACAAGATTGTTCTGCTCTTATCTCACTGATCATATAAGTCACTTCTCCTCAGGGAAAAGTAAGTGAAAGAATGGAAAGAATGGTGGATATTACTTCCTATTTATGCCCCAGGATGTATTGGCAGAAGTTCCTATCTAATTAAGTAACAATTCCTGAACAGAACGCCAGGGTTTTCTTATGAGTGCAGAGTGGGTTAGGAAAAGTGGGCAGTCATGCTGGTTTTAGGTACCAACTGTCCTGTAGGCATTTATTCATCCTGCAAAAACTTAGTCATTCCTAATCACACGCCGACTTAGATTCTGGGTAAGGACTGTGAAGGAGACATATTCCAGACCTAAATGTATTCATGGTCTCTGTCTCCACTATGATATGTGGTGCTTTAGTTGCTAAGTCGCGTCTGACTCTTGCAACCCCATGGACTGTATACCACCAGGCTCCTCCGTCCATGAATTTTTCCAGGCAAGGATACTGGAGTGGATTGCCCTTTCCATTTCCAGGGGATCTTCCTGACCCAGGGATCAAACCAGGGTCTCCTGCACTACAAGCAGATTCTTTACCAGCTGAGCTACCAGGGAAGCCCCACTATGAAAGAACAAGTAAATATAATACATGGGAGAGACACTCTGGTAGCTTTACCTACAAAGTGCTATGGACAAAAACAAGGGAAGAGAATTTTTTTTTTCCTGCCCAGTAGGTCCAAAAATACTTCACAAATAAATGAAATTAGTTTAGGACTTGGGAAGATATATAGCTTATCATCAGACTACAGGAGTAAACGTATTTCAGGCAAAGTGAAGACCCCAAGTCAAGGCATAGATTTATGGGACCAGGAGTTGTGTTCAGGAATCATGTGGTTCAGTGATGATGCCCACTGTTGGATGATCACTGAGGCAGAAAACCAGCCAAGAAGGGAGATTAGGATCAGGTTATGATGAACGTCAGCCACTCAGTGCTATAGCTGAGGCCAAATAGTATCTTCCTCTCTCCACCTTGAGCTTTGCAGTGAAGTCTTTCAGTGGAACTTATACACTGTATGATGTATGCAGTAAGAGAAAATAATTAATAAGCCTTCGCCTTGGGCACTTAAAGATGGGCACAAAAGAAATAGAATACATAAATTCTTCACACAACGAATATAGAGAATATGTCAAGATTAAATTAGATAATAATATAAGACAATGAGTCAGTATGCTGTTGCTTGTGGCAATTTTTAATTCCATTTTGGAGGCAGCAGCACCTGATTTCAACCATCCTCCCAGGTGTCTAATTCAATCATGCTGTCATCAAATATTTATTGTGCACTATGTGCTAGACAGAAAATCTTCACCTCTGAAGGCAGATTTGATTTGGAGAACCCTCCCAAAGTCATTTGTATCAAAGTCAGCTGAATAAGGGGGCCAATCAGGATAAGGAATGTCATTAAAGAATTAAACTCCAGTGCAAGTATGAAATGGGACTTTTTTCTTTTGTTTGACCTATAGCATAAAATAGTCACTATAAACTTAAGGCACTTTAAGAAGGGAATAACAAGAAAGCATTTTAAGCAAAGGCAGCATCAATTAAAAAAGTGTCTAACTTTCTACTGAGACATCTTCCAAGGACATGCCTCATTAGCATGAGTCCATCTGCCTACGCTTATTATAACAAGCTTTGTACATCATAGTCACACCTCAGCTTACCAAGTCCTATAGCATGTAGATGAGACAATATCGCTTCAGCAGTTCAGAGAGCTTTGAAATCTTTGTGGTCTGCAACAACCAAAAAAAAGATCTTTAAAAAGCTTTGGACCCCGTATGGACCTTCAAAGCAAATACTGGAGCACAAAGCAATATATAGAGTCTGGGATCTGTACTCTGTTTAATATCATCTCAAGAAGCATTCCAAATCAAAAGAACTATGATTTGTACAGAGTTCTCAAATATATAGAGAAGATATTATGTATTAGTATGATATTGTATATAATTAATATTTGCATATTAATATGCAGTTGTATTTTATAAACACATGTATTTGCATGATTAAGTAGAAATGCAGCCTTTTCCAGCCTCTGTGCAGTATTATCAACCTGTCCCCTGAAAGTAACATATGGTTCATGATGATGGTCCAGTCACTAAGTCGTGTCCAACTCTTGGGACCCCGTGGACTGTAGCCTGCCAGGCTCTTCTGTCCATGGGATTCTCAAAGCAGGAGTACTGGAGTGGGTTGCTGTTTCCTTCTCCAGGGGATCTTCATGACCCAGGAATCAAACCCAGGTCTCCTGCCTTGTAGACAGATTCTTTACCAACTGAGCTAACATATATGAGTTACTATTCACTTCTCAAAACCACTGGTCACTTTGGATAGGAAAAAATAACAACCATTTGGAAGCAGCAGTAATAATAATAATAAATAAGTAGTTAAAATAAAAATCTAATAAAGAGAGAAAGAAAGTGATACTGATGGGATAATAATGAACAGGAGTAAAACATTATGGTTGTGAAAATTAGATTATAAGATGGCTGTAGAGGATAAGTGCTGTAACTCACATTCCTATAGCTATTTGAAAAAAAGAGGACTGATCAGCTTAGGATTGCTTTCCTGAAAATTTAAAAGGAAAAAAAAAATCCTGTAAAGTGTGGAATTTCAATTCTCCCCTTATTTAGCAAGGAGTTGTTGTTGTTGTTGTTCAGTTGCTCATTCGTGTCTAACTCTTTGCGGCCCTGTGGACTGCAGCACGGCAGGCTTCCCTGTCCTTCACCATCTCCCTGAGTTTACTCAAACTCATGTCCGTTGAGTCGATGATGTCATTCAATCATCTCATTCTCTGTTACCCCCTTATCATGCCCTCAATCTTTCCCAGCATCAGAGTCTTCTCCAATGAGTTGGCTCTTTGCATCAGGTGGCCAGAGGATTGGAGCTTCAACTTCAGCACCAGCAAGGATTAGCTGGCACAGATCTGCACCCAGAGAAATGTAACCTCTGGCTCTAGTCAGTCCTGTGTGTCTCAACCCCAGATTCTGCTCTTTGAGCACAGGGGTGTGGGTGTCGGTGTTGGGGTGTGGGCGTGGGTGTGGGTGGGTGTGTGTGGGTGTGTGTGGGTGGGTGTGGGTGTGTGTGTGTGTTCATCAGGCACCCTTGGACCTGCTTGTGGCATGATCCCAGG